>NC_043711.1:36207218-36292346 GCF_006229205.1 Suricata suricatta
CTCCAACATCTGTAGTCTCTTGCTTTGTTCATTTTAGCCACTCTGACTGGTGTGAGGTGGTATCTCAGTGTGGTTTTGATTTGTGTTTCCCTGATGATGAGTTTAATCTTTTTACATACCACTAAATCCTTAAGATAT
This sequence comes from Suricata suricatta, assembly GCF_006229205.1. Classification (NCBI taxonomy): domain Eukaryota; kingdom Metazoa; phylum Chordata; class Mammalia; order Carnivora; family Herpestidae; genus Suricata; species Suricata suricatta. Next base: position 36,207,357 of record NC_043711.1, read on the forward strand.
TTGAGCCTTGGACTATGGGTTGGGGCTTGCCAAGCAGGCGGTGGGGGGAGGGACATAAGATAGTTCACATACAGGACAAGGTGTGATCAGGGTTAACTGGCGGGGAAGCTGGTTAAGTCTTGAATGCCACTCAAGCATGACTAAAACATTGTGCTTTAGACAAGGAGGAAATGTAATGGTCTGTAAGGAGGGGAAAAAATAGGGTCAGGTGATTTAGAAGGGTCATTGTGGCAGCAGAGTGGAGAGAGGATGAGCCTAAGAGTGCCTGGAGAGAGGAGAATAGTGGGAGGCAATTGCAGAAGAGAGATAAAAAGATCTTGGCAAAGAGGACTGAGCACAGAGGTGAAAACCATAATGTTTTGTGGCAAGTTGTCTGAGGAAAGTGAGTGAGGGGATGAGAACAGGGCAATGAGGAGGGAGGGAGGGAGCAAAGAAGAGAAGAAGGGCTGGAGTATTTGGGATTCCTACCTTTGGTAAATATTTGGCTGAATTACTCCATTAGTCTTGCTTCCCTACTTGTACACACATTAGACATGAAAACTGTTAGGACACATTATCATTTGCTCATTTTCATATTTAAAATTTTTTTAATAGTTTACTTATTTTTGAGACAGAGAGAGAGATAGAGAGAGAGAGAAAGAGAGAGAGAGCTAGCATGAGTGGGAGAGGGGCAGAGAGAGAGGGAGACACAGAATCTGAAACAGGCTCCAGGCTCTGAGCTGTCAGCACAGAGCCTGATGTGGGACTCGAACTCACGAACTGTGAGATCATGACCTGAGCCGAAGCCAGATGCTTAACCGACTGAGCCATCCAGACACCCCTCTTTTCCATATTTTTAAGAGTGTTTAATCAAGTTAAAATATACACTGACTTCTTGGCGCCTTACCACAGCATCTGATCTTTGACTTCTCATCCTTCCATTTGCACCTAACTTTTAAGTCCTGTGATTGACTGTTTATTAAACAAAGGTTTATGGTGTGCTGCCTCTGCCAGACACTGTTCTGGAGGGTGGGAATATTATTGTGAACAAAATAAACAAAATCTCCTGGCTTCATGGGATGGCCTCTCTTTGGACCTTTTGAATCTTAGATTTTAAATTTATTTTTGCCTCAAAGTCACGTTCGAGCACCCCTGGAAATTGTTTTTTTCCTTAGAAGCAATTGAGACCTAAAATGTACTGCAGAATAAACCCATCTCTAAGTCACTGTTGTTTTGGTTTTCTCCCAAAGAGCCTTATTTAGGATATTCAGGACTCAGAGGCTCCCTGTGGTCTCTGATGTTCACGGTAATTAAGAATTAGCCCCGAGTCCTGGAGAAGAGCATAAAGTGAACTTTGTGGCTGGTTATTTCTCTAGGAGGAGGTGGGAGTTTTTCTGCAATTGGAATTAGGAGAGGCCCCTCTCATCTCTTCTCAACTGGAGAAGGGTTTTGTTTTAACTTAAAAAGTGCTAAGTTTTCAAAAGACCTTTGAAGAGGGGCTCAACTAGCGCTGGGAGGCAGTTGTTCTAAATGCTCGACATGATCACTGACACTGTCATGGAGAAGACGGGAGTAGGGTGTGCGTGGGGATCCAGAGGTGGAGGCATATCTATTAAACTGCAGAAGCAGGCCTGTGGATGCTTTGTAAATATAAGAGAAGCAAAGTGTGATGAACTGGGGTGCCTGCTGAGGTCTCTGGCATCTGATGAATTTAGAGAACATTTTTCTATTTCCCTTAATGTTTCTCTGCAAGTTCCATCTCATTTCTTGGTTTAATGAGGACATTCTTTATGCCTAAACAAAACCCCTACTGTTAGAACTCAAGCCTGTTAACCCCACTGCTCTTCTCTGCCAGGATTGCCCTGGGACAGAATGAAAGGGGGATTTTATCTGCTGTGGGCTCCAGTCAGTCAGCTGCCTGGAGGAGGCCTCCTCACCCTGACTGACAACTTCTGGTTTGCCCATGTGATGGAGAAGGGGAACATCACTGTCCACTCCATATCCCACCTCCCTAGACTGCTAGATTGGGCCAGTTTGTCATGTGCACTGATAAGGCAGCTGGATTTCTTTTAGTTCATTTCAGTTCTAAGGATTTCCTGCTGAAGCTGTGCTAGCCACTGACTTAGGTGAATACAGTAGCATCTAGTCAGTGGATTAGTCAAAGATGGAAAGCTCTGTTGCCACGTGGTAAGTATTACCACCAGAGAAATGTACAAAGTACAATGGAAAGACAGAAAGAAGAGCAGTTAATTCTGGTGGGAGGTGCAGATTAAGGGCTAGCAAGGAGGCAGCATTTGAATTAGGACTTCACGGAAGAGTGGATTTGCCAGGAATGCAGGGAGGAGTGATGCTCCACACCCAGAGAACATGTACAAATGCTCAAAGCTGCCTGATATATTCAAGGCTATTGATTAGTTTAGGGCCAACCTATCATATCCATTTGTTTGGCGCTAATAAGAGAGAGCTTAAAATACAGACTTGAGTGCCATACTGTGGAACAGTGTTTAATTTGGTATTTAATCAGAAGTTTTAAGCAGGTGAGAAACCGAATTGGTTCCGGCCTTAGAGATACTTGTCTGGTAGCACAGTTGTAGAAGATAGAAAATTGGAGGCAGGGAACCCAATTATGAGATCACTGCAGAGTGCAGGCTAGTGGTGGATCTAGACTAGGGCTGCGCCTCTCATCTAAACCTCCCTCCGGAATGCAAGCCTCTTTTATGCAACTGCCCACTTGATGTCCCCACTCAGATGTCTAATAAACATCTCAAACTCTGCATGTCCAACACTGAACTAGTGATTTTCCCTTTTCTAAACATGCTTCATTCCCAGATTTTTCTCTTCTCAGTTGGTGGTAACACCATCTGTTCAGTAGGTCAGGACAAAGCTCAAAACTTTAGAGTTGCCCTTGACTTTGCTCTTTCATATGCCATATTAAACCAATCCTAAAATCCCATTGCCTCAACCTTCCTCACTATCTTCATTGCTACCAGTGGTCTAAGCTCCCATCACATTTTACCTGAATTATTGGAATGATGTTGCCCAGCTTAAGTCTTTCCTCCTTCAAATCCTTGCTAAAACGTAATCTTCACAGACAGGTCTACCCCTCCCACTGTGTCTAACACTATACCCTGCCCTTCCTGCCTACAGCCCATCTGCTTGCCCACTTACCATCCATTTACTCAGCTTTGCTTTCCCTAACATCACCACAATTCCATAGCAGGCCATCTAATTTTCTTATTTATTTATTGCTTATTGTCTCTTTCCACATTCATAAGTAGCTCTTTAAGGCTAGGGTTCTTGCTCTACTTGCTCACTACTGTGCCCCCCCCCAAAAAAAAACGCCTAGAAAAGAGCCTGGAACAGAATAGGGACTCAGTAGATATTAGATGAATGAATGAGTGAATGGGAAGTTGCCTGGAAAGACTGTCGGATATAGGTTAGCAGAGTAAAAATTGTAGCTCTTGGCATCCTACTGGCTTTGAAGGTTTCTAGAGAGAAAAAAAGAATAAAGAATGATTCTGAGTCTTTCAGCTTGGGCTATTGCTTTTGCCTGATGAAGAGAAGGCAGGAGAAGAAATATATCCGGGAGAAATTAATGAGTTCTACTTGGATCATGTTGGGTCTTAGTTCATGTGAAATAACTCAACTTGCCTTGTTTGACATGTGGATTTTGCTCCACAGAGAGGTCGGGCTGGAACTAGAGTGTTAATTGGCACCAGGTATGGTGCAGATGACATTTCCAGGGGGAAAGGAACTAAATGAAATGGGAGAAGTAGGTAGAAAGATGCCAGAAGATAAACACTTTTATTTATGGTATGCACCCAGGGTAAGCTAGCATATACTAGGCATTATTGCTGGGCATACGGTTTGGTTTCTTTGATATCCTTGAACACCTCTTCAGAAGCTGGAGGAAGCAAGAGGTAAGTGAAGAGTTTGGTTAATGCTTGGGTTGCTTCCTAGGCTTCTGTATCCTTCAAGTATCCTGACCTTCCTACACCCTACCTGGAGCATCAATCCCAAGCTTTGGGGTTATTTTCCAATGAAGATGGGTGGCTTCATCAGTTAAGTATCTGACTTCAGCTCAGGTCATTATCTCACAGTTCGTGGGTTTGAGCCTCATGATGGGCTTTGTGCTGACAGCTCAGAGACTGAAGCCTGCTTCAGATTCTGTTTCTCCCCCTCTCTTTGCCCCTCCCCTGCCTGTGCTTTGTCTCTCTGTGTCTCTCAAAAATAAATAAATGTAAAAAAATTTTTTAAGAGAGAGTAGACATCAGAGACTTGACTTAGAGCATTAGAAGTCCCAGCAATTGTTTTCTTCACTGAGTTGTCATAAAGGCAATCCTGCCTATTTCATATGCATTTCACATTCCATGATCCGTTTGAGACAATTTACTACAAAGCTTCAGATTCCAATTTCTCAGAACAGTCAGAGATCACTTAAATGAATTTTGTGTGTTTACCAGAGCTGACGATGCTTGCTTCACCAAATGACTCTTTAAGGAAATTCAAACAAAAAGCCATTTTCTTTTCATTGCTTTTTTTTTTTTGTCTTTTTTAGAAACTTCTCAGGGAAAAGTCAACAAATGAATATGCAAGCATTGGTATTAGCTTCAAAACCAATGCTGACTGAAAGGACGAGGGGCTTGGGATTGCAGTTAATGGTCACCAATGCTGAAAGTCCACAACCCTGATAAATGACTGCACTTGCATCTTCATGCCTTTAGCAGCTATTGTTACAATCCTTGTACTCAGTTATATATGTGAGGACCTATTGACAAAGTTATTTTAAAAAAGGAATTCAACTGATTTTTTCACTTCATGGGACAGTGGAAAGAAAACATAGGGTGAGCTTCTCTTCAGTTGAGACGATTTTCTTGATATGATAGCTAGTAACTTCAAGGCAGGTCTTTCATACCATTGTGGTCAAAACAAGCAGTGTCTGAGGGTCTTCTCCTTCTCCAGCATCTCCTTTGCATGTCTTCTACTTAGACACTAGGGCTGTCATGGCTTCTTCTATCTTCCCAGCATGAGCACAGCTGTCCTGTGCTCAGAATTTGTGTCATGGTGATTGCAGTGATGGAGTAGTGACAGTGCTGTTAATATTGCTGGTGGGAATGGGTGTATCTGTTAGTACTACAATAATGCTGCATAACAAAGTACTGCAAACTCTGTGGCTTAAAATAATAGCCATTTAAAAAAATTTTTTTTCTCATTTTTAGTGAGGAAGTAATTGACATCACTGTATTGTGGTCATTTATTCCTGATTACTTGTCCCTGGTTTGCCTGACAGTTGACTGTTCCAGGCTGGCATAGCTTGGTGGCTGTACATCAACATGCAGATCCAGCTGGGCTCAGCTCCTTACTGCAGTGTGGGCTCAGATTGTTCCACATGTGTTCATTCCAGATCCCAGACCAAAGGAGCTATGGCTATGTTGGGGAGAGTGAGGGTTTTCATAATGATGAGGGAAGTATAAGAAGGTAGGCCACATTGCATAGTCTCTATTGTATCAAGTCAGCCTACATCCCATTGGATGAAGCAAGTTACATACCTAAACTCAATTTCAAGGCATGGGGAAGCATAATCTGTCATCTTTAGAACAACAGCAAAATCCTATGGTCAAGCCTAACATCAGTCAAGCAAGTCAGTATATTTCTTGTGTGGGAGGAAAGTTGGGAATTAATTTTGCCAAACAGTATTCTGTTACCATCTACCATTTGAGGGGTATGTGCAAGTTCTCAACACATTCATTAATTGGCTTATGGAATCAATAATGTTTGAGTTCCTACTATGTGCCAGATACTGTGATAAGCATTGAGATCCTATTAATGAAGACCTAGAGGAAATTTATGGCACACAGATCCTGGGATCCTCTAGGAAACCCAGCTGGGGCCTAATGTGATGGTCTGGAGGGAGACAGATTTGATCCTGAGTTTTTGAAAGGGAGTAGGTTTAAGATTGTGGAGGTCGTACATCCTGGGAACAGTGAATGTGATTAACATTTCCCACTCCCAGAGATTAAGCTCTTTCTCCCAGCCTCTGGCCTTCTATAGGCTATCAGATAAGATTTTTCTGGTCTAAAGGCAATGTGTGTGCCTTGATTCTGAGTTCAGAAAAGACTAAACATCAGTGAGTCAGGGAGACTAGCTGTGTCGGATAACAGTTTCTGGAACCAGGGCTTTATCAAACCTGGACATCAGCCATCAGGATTTTGAGGCCCCCAGAGAGAAGGCTGTCATTTCAAAAGTTCTAGAACTTGGTCAGATTCAACCCTAAGGGACCCAAACAGAAACTTCGAGAGCTCCTGGAGAAACAATAGACAGCATAGCTAAGTGATGGCAGAGCAAAGCCTTGTTGTCTCTATTTTCTGCGGTTGTGGCTGACTGATCATGTAAACCTGATTTTTCTCTGATCATGAATAATGCTCAAAGTTGTCTTTCAATTAATTCATACACATGCTGATGGTGGCCATTCTGACCACATTTCATAAGAAATTAATAAAGCTACCTAGGTGAGTGTTTTGTCCATTTACATCAGTGGACACAAAGTTCTAACAACTATTTCAAGGAAAAAAGCTCTCCTTGAGAACAATGGCATTGGAATGTGAAATAACTAATAAGCTGGAAAGGAAACTTTCATGGTCCTTCAGCAAAGGGATAAGTAAAGCTTGGTGGTAACTCAGGATGGCAACAGTCATCATCAAAGATGAAATACCCAAATATAATTGAAGTAGCATTGCTTTGTACTGATTTGCTCAGTATTGCTTTGCTTAGACAATCAACTAATTTTCAGAGTTGCACTCTATTTAGGCCTAATTGTTACTGGCTAAGTTTTATGACTGGGCATTTGATATTTTGGACCTTAGAGATAGAATGGACAAGAGGAAACATTGCATATCATTGCAGAATCTGTTATGTCATTCATACTACTAACCATTGAAGTAACAAATAAAGCAACACTCCCTCCCCACCACTCCAAATTCTTTCTAGCCATGGCAATGACTTTTGGGGCCACCTCTATAATTTTTACTCCTTCCTGAATTTTTCAAAGCACAAATTCAGTGGACATTTCTGAAATTTACCATCTAAGGTTTCTGTAGAGCCAGGGTCAGTAAACTACAACATGAGCAGGAAATCTGAGCTGCCAACCTGTTTTCATAAATAGAATTTTACTGGAACATAGTTGTGCTTGTGTGTGTGTGTGTGTGTGTGTGTGTGTGTGTGTGTGTGTGTTTTACATACTGTCTGTGGCTATTTCTGCACTACAACAGAGTTGAGTAGTTGCAACAGAGAGACATTCTGGCCCACAAAGTCTAAAATATTTACTGTCTGGCCCTTTACAGAAAGAATTTGCTGAGTCCTGGTGTGGAGAATAGACTGAGTAGATTGGTGTCCACATAAACTCAGGCTATGAAGAGGCACTCTTTGGAATGTGACAGGATCCTTTCTGGAGACTGGGTCTGAGGACCCCACGTGTGGATGGGGCTTTAGGTTTTGCACCTGCTTTCTGTTGTTGTTGGCTTTATTCTCAGGCATGCTCTCTTTAGGTGGTAGAAAAGATGCCCAACAGCAGATGTGGGCTTATATGGCCCTTAATTCACAAATCTGCTGAAGAAAAAAAGACCCTCTTAATCCCAGCCTCTGTCTCCATTCCATGGGACTGTAATTGACCTGGGTTTCTAACCCAAAACAGTTTTTGTGCTCAGGAGGGTAGAGGGCTCCTGACTGAGCATTCTGTGTTGCAGATTCCTTCTCTACTGCATGGGCAAAGAAGGGCCCTGTGTTTGCAGCCCTACTAGTTGGGAGAAGAGGAATTCCCACAGGGAAACTAAGAATGCTGGAAGTTTAGAGATAGCTCAGAATGCTCATAATTCTTTGGGAAGTTTGTGTTTCTAATGTTTTACCTCTCACTGTGGATTTCTTCCAGCTGGTAAATTTTTCACCTCTTCCAACTGACTTGGATCTCGCAGTTCCTGTTTTCTTCTATAACTACTTTGCTCTCTCTGTGCTGCCCAGAATCTTTATTCTTTCATTCCCTCCAAGTTCAATTACAGAAAGCTGTTGTGTGATTCAGTCTTTCTTTACTTGTAGGCCTACAGTATTTGAAGGGAAAATAACTGCACAGTACAAGAGAGGCAACTTAACATTTAACGTCAGTTCTTACTCCCAAGAAGACTTAATCATTCCTCATCACGGTGATTTTTTTTCTCACCCTGTACACCACAACCTGAACAATATCCCTGCTTAATACAATATTTTTGGTCGATTCTTCCCCCTTAAGACTCTTCCTTTCACTAGGCACCAGACTCCAGCATCCCCAAGTTTGTAACATTTTGCTCAGGTTTTACTTTCTCTACCCTGTCTGAAAGTAAGATTCAGAGCAGTTTATACCTCTCAAAGAAATGAAGCATGTTTCTGAAAAGTTACCAACCATAGAATACTAACAAAAGATTTACAAATATTGTGCCATTGTCACAATGGTTGTAGTAGAAGAGAGAGAGAGGACCGGGCTGGGAAGGACTTTCCTTTCACATGCATAATAGTTCTTAACATTTGGAAATTACCTTTATAGTCTTTATAAATGGTCTCTTTTATAAAGAAAATAAGTCCCTGATGAGTAAAATGTATAGGCTCATGTGGCCCAAATCAAGGGTCATGTGCCTATCTCGTGGAATAAGAACATATCTCAGAGTCACTGGTTCAAGGAAGTGAGAGAGATGTGGAGAAGACCTGAATCCAGTGCACAGCCAAGAGCCAAGTCCAGGATTTCAAGAGGAGCACATTCTAGACTAGCTAAAATGCAGGTGTCCAGCAGAATGAGAAAGATGTTTGATGTTGCAAGCTATTGAGCTGACACGCATGCTTGCTGCATTATATTATTGCCCTAGTGACTCAGTGATACATTTGAGGAGAAGAGTCAAAACCTCATCTGTGTCCACAGCTCTTGCTATTTGCTATGCTGTTCCCTCTTGTTAGCTCTAAGGGCACTCACTTTTGTCTTGGCATATTAATGCCACTTTTTCTTCCTCCCACTTGATTGTCATTTCCTAAAGGATTGAAAATGAATTTCTCCCATGCTAGCATAAATCTTTGTTCTGATCAGCAAAGATTTTGGACGAATGGAAAATTTGAGCCTCATGTTGGAGATAGCTACAGATGGAAATTATGTCTTAATTACTTCCTGGTAAATAAATATCACTGGCCACAGGTGGGACAAGATGAGATTTAAAAATGGGCTGGCCCAAACTCTTTCTCTACTACTGACTGAGCTTCAGCCTGACCGCAAAAGAGGAGAAGTGAACCACACAGTAATTTGCTTGTAGCACCACTGGTCTCACCACTATTTCATTTTAGCACATGTTAGGGCATGGGGAAAAGTACTTTTGGATTCATAGGAAAGGGTTTGTGACAAAAGTCAGTGACTGCATCAAATGGGAATAATTTTCAGATAAGATTCTCTGCCTTCCAAAGAAAAGCCGTTTTGGCTGCCGAGAAAATTGGGGAGTGTTCCTGTCCTTGTTACTTACCTCTTTTCCTTTTCTGGTTTTCATCAATAGACTTCTTTAAAATGGCCAAAGCATGATGTATTGGTATGTAATATGCCATTATGCTTGTGATGTTTTATGAGTTCTGCAAGTACTTAACAATTTCAACAAAAATGTATATCAAACTATTAAAAATGGAATAAAAAGAGACTATTGTGATACCTTGTTTATTTTCAGAGTAACGTACAAATAAAGTATTAAGCAGATCAAGGTGAAAATATAGGACAAAGATAGAGTGGGGGTGGAGTGGCTAAAAAAAAATTCAATCTACCCAGAGCATTGTGTGATGATTCTTTGTCTTGATCCTGAAATAACTTAGTTTAGCTGTATTTTTTTTTTTGTCAAATGGTAGTAAAAATAGGGAAGGCTATTTCAGACAAAAAGACTCAAAATAGGGCTGTGATCATCTCATTATGTGATAACAGGGAGAACAAATGTGGATCTCTCCAGTATGTTCAAACCATCTCTGTTTTGGCAAAACCAAAGGACCTGGCAGGACCTCAGAAAAGAGAGAGGAGGGAATAGTTTCAGAGTCTAAGGTCTAAGAGGGGACTGCGTCTCACTTACAACTCATTATAGACTCCTTCCACAGTTCCACAGTGACCTTCATTTATAGAATAGGGATGAAGTTTAAAAAATGTCACTGTGATCCTTTATGTGAAATAAAACCTGTATATGGGCCTCAGTCTTCAAGGATAGAGTTTGGCTTAGGGTATAAATGTTTCCGAGATTGAAATTGCAGGCATTTCGAAGAAGCCTCCTAAAATTGTTCGAACATCTCACACAGGTCAGCTGGTTAACCTCCCTGGGGTACCACAAGATGGTTTATTCACTAGAGGCTAGCTTCTGACCTTCAGCTTTGCACAAACAAAGATTTACAGCTACTGGTGATTCTTGGGGACTTTAATCACAGAGATATTGAATCATTCAAAGTTTACTGCAGATGTGTGATTTTATATGGTGAACTTGAGCAATCAGGGAGATTAAATATTCATATGTGTGTAACCAGAACATTTTAAGATGTCTGGTCCATTTACATCATACTTTCAGCAAATATTGAGTGCCTGCTGTGTACCAGACATGTGAGAAGCCACACTAGAAGCTGTGATGTTGCGTAAAGAAAATGAGTGACCTGTGTACTTGAGAGGCTTATGTCCTAGGAGGTTGGGCAAGTTGATAAAGTGAGGTGCTCTCAAATAGTGGAGAACAGTAAAAGTAATAGAAAATATGGTTATGAGAATGAATAGGGATTGGGGGATAGAGATGCTACCTGTGATTTTTGATGGTGCTCAGATCCCTTGTTTCATCTGTCCCTAAGGACAAGCATTAACCCTATGAGTAATTGGATTATGAGCAGGACCTGTACATCCCTGTTTGCTTAAGCGTATGCCATTTGGGTTTCTGTCATTTCTAGTCAAAACCATGAATATTATACTTCATTACTAATAACGTGGAGCCTGGACTCCTGAATGTGGCATTTGAGGCCTCTCAATCTAGTCCCCAATGGCCTATGCGTCCCTAATTCCCATTCTGCCTCATAACACTCCTCCTCCACCTGCACCTGGCCTTCACAGAGCTTATTCCTTCTTGCTACACTTTGCTTATACAAGAGAACAGAGGATATAGTTTGGAAATTTATACTGAGACCTTTTTAAAAAATGTTTGTTTGTTTTTGAGACAGACAGAGCATGAGCAGAGCAGGGCAGGAGCAGAGAGAGAGGGAGACACAGAATCCAAAGCAGGCTCCAGGGTCTGAGATTTCAGCCCAGAGCCTGATGTGGGGCTTGAACTCACAAGCCATAAGCTCATGAGCTAAGCCGAAGTTGGACACTTAGCCAACTGAACCACCCAGGTGCCCCTCTCCTGGGACCCTTTATTGGTGCCCATTATCTATAGTTTCCTCTCTGCCAGAGCTGCTTGGCCAATGTCCACCTATGAGAGTATAAATGGTGCCTCAAGTCCCCCTTCAAATCTTCCCTTATCCAGGAACATTTCAAACTCTTAAGGTAAAATTAATCTCTCCCTTCTCATTGCACATAGAGCCTTTCTTAAAGCATTTAATAAAATTTACCTTGCAATATTATTGCTTGCATTACAGGTCTAGTTGTGGCACTAGCATATAAGTCTCTGAAGAGTGGAGTCTTTGCATTTTCCTTTAAAAAAATTAACATTTATGTATTTATAAAAGACAGAGAGAGACAAATCACGAGAAGGGGAGGGGCAGAGAGAGAGGAACACAGAATCTGAAGCAGGCTCCAGGCTCTGAGCTGTCAGCACAGAGCCCGATGTGGGGCTCGAACCCATGAACTGTAAGATCATGACCTGAGCCAAAGTCAGATGCTCAACTGACTGAGCCACCCAGGTGCCCTGCATTTTACTTTTTAACTTTTTGTCCTCTTCAGTGCTTGGCAACACAAATTGAATTAGTCTGTCCAATGTAGAAACATTCTAGAAGGTATAAAGTGCTGTACAGTGCTAGAGATAATAAAAAGAAGAGAAACTATATATTTTGTGTGTTTACTTTGTCAAGTATGGTGCTCACTGCTTGAGATAATACATGTAACCCTTGTTTTGGCTAATTTAAGATTAGCTTCTCTAATAGGCAAGCCCTGGAATCTCAGTGGCTTAGTACAGTAATTTATTTCTTATATGTTTATGTGTCCAGTATGGGAATTTGATTGACAGATCTCCTCCTAAAAATGATTGAGACACTGGGTGTCTTTTGTTTTCTGGTCTGGGAGCTGGTGCGGTCTAAAGCCATTTGCTGGATCCTCTACATCAGGAGGCTGTGTGTGTGAATGCGGAGGACTACATGGAAGACCCTGTAGGCCAGAACTTGATCACATTATCCTACCTACATGTAGAAAGGTGAGGGAGACATATCCCTGGGTGAGCAGTGTTCCCACCATAGCTGTATTCTAAGTATACGGAACATGATCCTTTGATGCTAATCGTTTATGCTCTAATCATAACTCTATGAGTTAGGTAATGTTTTTATCTTCTTGTAGATCATGACTCAGAGAGATGAAGTAACCTACTCATGCTATCTCCTGGAAAGTGCAGAACCAGGGTTTGAACTGAGGTTTTTCTGACTTACAAAATCATAAGGAAGCTGGGGCGCCTGGGTGGCTCAGTCGGTTAAGCGTGCAGCTTCGGCTCAGGTCATGATCTCACAGTTCGTGGGTTTGAGCCCCGTGTCGGGCTCTGTGCTAACAGATAGCTCAGAGCCTGGAGCCTGCTTTGGATTCTGTATCTCCCTCTCTCTCTGACCCTCCCCTGATAGCACATTTTCTGTCTGTCTCTCAAAACAAAACAAAACAGAAGGAAGCATCATTTCTCTTTGCCATTCTTGCTGCTACCTTTCCCAGATGGTAAGAATGGTTCTCACATCAGCCTGCATTATTGAGCATGCTCATTAATCCTACTCTCTCCAAGTCTCTCATTCTTTCAAGGTATCTCTGTTGTCTCTGAACATGGCAGGACCCATTATCCATTTTCTTCCTTGGGATCTGATGCATACAGGCCCATGGACATGCTCCTGTGGCTTATGCCTGGAGGAACATAATGCCCAACAGCTGTTGATCTGCCTATCAGACTAAATACAGACACTGCAATGGAGGCATTTGATGCAAGGTAGTGTGTCTCACCTTGGGAAAGGATTTGGGGGTGGATACGTGGAAAGAGAGTGGGAAAATGAGCCTGTTTATCTTTCTCAGGATGAAATGTAGCTCAATCAGTATTGAAGATTAAACATGAGGGGCCCCAGTTGGTTAAGCATCTAACTCCTGATTTCATATCAGGTCATGATCCCACAGTTCATGGGATCAAATCCTGAGTCAAGCTCTGTGCTGATATGCGTGGTGCCTACTTAGTAGTTTCTCTGCTTCTTTCTCTCTCTCTTTCTCTATCAGTCTCTCTCAAAATAAATAAATGAACAATAAAAATAGAGTAAACATGGAGGAAAACAGTGGATACAGTTTGACTCATAGCTTGTAATTGGTATTTGAAGGAGTGCCAGAATTAGGAATCATTCTCGGCTTTTAATTTTTTAACTATAATAAACTGTCAGTGGATTTACGATTTTTTCTGAGAATATCCTCTGTTTCCCATGTTCTGTGCTATGGAAGATTAGGAGGACTTTTATTTAGGCCTTGGCACATAGTCCATATGGGGAGGTGAAGCATCAGTATAAACATGAGAACAGGTGGAATATTTTCATTGAAAGGTATGCAGTGCTGTGAGTGGCGTTGGTGGTTAGAGAAGGGAATGGTCTGTCAGTGTTGAAGCAGTCAGCAAAGGCTTCTCAGAGGATAGGGAGTTCGTAGCTGGAGAGGTGGGATAGGGTCTCAACAAATGGAGGAGGAATTGCAGGCCATTTCTGGTTAACAGAAAAGTTTCAATGGCGTCATCAAGGATGAGTGACTAGAGGTGCAGCCTGGGTCCAGGGAGAGTGGAGGGAGACCCTCCCACCTTCTTCAAGGGCTGTGGTTGAGGAAGGCAGCAAGGAGGTCATTGAAGGGCCATAACTTAAAAGTAATTCATCCTGTGCCCCTATAACGCTTGTCCTTCTGTCTTTCTTTACCCTGAACCATCACCCCTGCAGATAATGGAATTCCCACTTCTCAGGACATTCACAAGTGAGGTGAGGTGTGCCAATCACACTCTCCTGTGCTTTTCCAGATATTTTGTGCAATTCTAGGGACAGGTTCTCAAAAAGTGACTAAGCTTCAGGATATGTCCAACCACTCGGATGAATACAGAGTTTAATTAAATTTCATTTGGCAAAATGAGGCTATATGCCATGTCTTGCATTTTAGCACCTTAGGGTAATCGTTTGCTGCTTCCATCATGCCCCAGTGTGCCCTAGTCTGGGAGTGCACCCCAGACCAAAGGGATCCCTTCAGATCCTTTTGGTGTTTTTGACCACACTGGCTTCTGGGGTGCCTTCTCTCTTGACCCAAATTTGCTTTCTTGGGAAACAGACTCTGAGGCAGGAATTGTGAACGTGGTTCACTGAGAATTTTGCAGCCACACCTGTGAGAGTGAGGGAGGCAGGATTGGGCAAAGGACGGCTGACCCCCAGCATTGCTGCAGGGAGCTCTGGAGCAGGAATAGCCTTTCTGGGTGGACCAGTGGAGGCCAAAGGCTTTGTGTTCCCACACAGACCAGTCATTAGAGGCAGTTGCTTATGGCAAGAGGTTGAACCTTGCTCAAGGCTGCTCCTCTGGCCATGGGCCATTCCTGGGCAGGATTGCAGCTGAAGAATGAGAGCTCTGATCCTGAAAGGAGGGTGGGTCTTGGCAGAAAACATAGCACCCTCTACAGCAAGTGGGAGCCAGCACCTGAATTTTCTCAGCAGAGACAGGAAGACCCTCAGGTTGCTGTTACCCCCTTTGCTTGTTTCTTCAGAAAGCCTGGGAGTGTCTGGGAATTTACATACCCTAGGGGCAGACCTTAACCAATGACTTATATGAACACACTGGCTTCCTTCCCCCCACAGCAATATATTTGCGGGGGGGGGGATATTTTATTTTTTCTCTTTTATTTTATTTTATTCTACTTTGTTTTATTTTTTTAAATATAATTTATTGTCAAGTTAGCTAGCATACAGTGTATACGGTATGCTCTTGGCTTCGGGAGTAGATTCCCATGATTCTCATTGCTTATATACACACCCAGTGCTCATCCCAACAAGTGCCCTCCTCAGTGCCCCTTCCCATTTCCCCCTCTTTCCTTCTCCCCCTACATCAATCCTCAGTTTATTCTATGTATTTAAGAGTCTCTTATGGTTTGTCTCCCTCTCTGTTCCAAAGTGAAACCTGTGCTATTTCCAGTTTCATTCATGGGAAGGATATTTACCTGATGTCTCAAGTCCCCACTTGGGTAGTTGCTGTTTTTTTCCCTGGAAATGCTTCATAATAAATCACTTTCCTTGAGTTCTCAACTCTGTGATGTCTCCTGGGGAAATCATTCAGGTAACCGGCTTTGTCATTCTTGGGTGTGTTATTTAACTTCTCTGAGCCTCAGTTCCCAGCTGCAAAATGAGGTTAACAACCACAGACTTATGGATTGTTATGGAAACTATGAGTAGGTGCCTTGCACAAGGGAGTAATGAATAAAGAAATTAGTGAAGAGTAATATCTGGTCTTGGAGACAATAGGATCCAGAGATAGTGCCTCATTTTGGCTGAAAAGTGGGAGCTTGGATTCTCTGCAATGAGACCTGAAATTCTTCATATACCCACACACTCTTTTCTGTCTGTTTCCGCTTCAGTCACAAGCATTGGCCACAAATAGATTGCTGGTAAGGATCTTTAAAGCACTGCCCACATCTCTTTCTTTTCTTTTTTTTTTTTAAGTGTGAGAAGAGGAAATCTCTAAAGGAAAGGTTTGCAGTGTTCTTTTGAGTTTGTGTATATTGAGTGTCCTGATTAGATTCTCCTTAAAATGCACCTTGTGGACTAATTAAATTACTTTGAGATGAAATCATGGTTCCTTTTCACCTGCCCCTCAAGTGGAAGTGACTGATATTTAAGAATTTAAATTTCACTGTTTTAAAACTGTGTTTTGCCCTGGTGATGTTGGTGGCCAGGGGAAGAAAGGCTTCCCTAGGAGAAGGTAATTTTCTTCCCTAGGGTCACTTCCATTTTACATCCTGCTCTCATGCCCCCTCGCAGTTGATAGGGCCCGCTGCTCTGCCACTAAGGGGAGATATGGAGACGAGGAAACCATGTTTTACCCTGGAAGACTGATGACTCCCAGGACAACCCTTGACTATAATCCTCAGTCTCAACTCACCTAAGTCTGCCACATAGACTTGAACTTGCCACAGTAGCTCTGCTTGGTTGACTGTGGTTGTCAGAAGAACTGTGTTGAAAAGGATTCTGTGTTCCTTTTTAGCCTCAGTGAAAAAGTGCAGAGATTGTTAGTAAAATCTGTCACAAATATTAGATAGGAATTTATGGCATATGTTTGCCAGCGGGGTCTCAAGTAGCATGTTTCTGCAGAGATTTTATCAGTGAAAACTCCCTGCTACTTTTATTTTATTTTTTTTAAATTTTTTAAATGTTTTTTATTTATTTTTGAGAGACAGAGACAGAGTGAGCAGGGAGGGTCAGAGAGAGGGGGAGATACAGAATCCGAAGCAGACTCCAGGCTCTGAGCTAGCTGTCAGCACAGAGCCTGATGCGGGGCTTGAACTCACGAACCGTGAGATCATGGACTGAGCTACAGCCGGACACTTAACCGACTGAGCCACCCAGGCGCCCCCTTGCTACTTTTATATATTACTATATTCTATATCAGATTTTATTGCAATTTTAATATGTTTACATATAATCACGTATGTAATTATATGTAAAAATATATGATTTTATATAAAATTCAAAATATGTAATGTACACATATTAATATATTATACCATGTATTAATATATATTAAGTATACATATATAAATACATAATTACACACAAATAAATGTATTCTAAATTATATAACATGTATATGAATCTCAAAAGAGGAAGAATATGAGTAATATCATCCATCCCCTTTAACCTTCTTCCAAATCCTTGTTCTCAAGATGAATTTAGTTATTAGCTGATATTAACTCTACTTATAAACCATGTTCCCTTTGACAGCTTACTCACTTTTCCTGTGACTCAGTTTCCTTATAAGTTAAGTGGGGGTAAATGAAAGGATCTGCCTTATGTGGCTGTGAGAGTTAATATGAGTTTTCTATCTGTGGTGCTCAGATTGGTGGCTGGTATGTATCTAGACTGAGGTGTGTCACCTACTTTAATACTGAAATCATGTTATTGTTTTCAAGTGCTCACTGGTTGGCATCAACCAACATTCTGTGGAGGCTGCTCTTTGATCTCCAAGGTTGTCCATGTAGCTCCCTTTTCAGTCAGGAGGAGGAGAAAATAATTTTTTAAAGCTTATTTATATATTGAGAGAGAGATAGAGAGAGAGCACGTGAGTTAGGGAGGGGCAGAGAGAGAGGGAGAGAGAATCCCAAGCAGGCTCTGCATGGTCAACATGGAGCCCAACGTGCGGCCTGATCTCACAAACCATGAGATCATGGCTTGAGCCAAAATCAAGCGTCAGATGCTTAACAGACTAAGCCACCCAGGAGCCCCAGAGGAGAAGGTAATTTTAATTTTTATGTCAGCACTGCTGATTTTCTGCTGACATTTGCAGGGCATGGCACCCCCAGGGAAGGGGCTTCCTCCTCTACAAGGCTGAAACCAAGGAAAGCTCACATGTGACTGAGTAGAAGCATTTTCATGTAAGGCCTAAAGGATGAAAATAAAAGCCTAAATTCTTTTCCTCTCTTTACCATACTATTGATTGAATTTAGGTATTAAAAACACCTTTAAAAGATTTAACTCATCTAGTTTTCCCATTCTGAGATACAGAGACTGTTGGCAATTAGCCTTGCCTTTGCAACACAATATGGGACTATGGAAAGAGCCAGGGTTTTGGTGTCAGAGTTAGATTTGAATCCAGGCTCCACTGGGTGTCCATGGAAACAGCAGTTGTTTGAACTCACTGAGCCTCTGTTTCCTCCACTGGAGAATGGAATCCTAGCCATCACTGGCAATCCTGAGTCTCTGCAAACTGGTATTTGGAGACTACTGACTATTTGGTGAAGTTTTTAATTTGCAATGGGATTCTGGAGATCCTGCGGACTTTGCAAGTGCTGTCTTTCTGAATCTTCACTGAAGACATGAAATTATTTCTAGCCAGTCTCATGGATGACGAGTTGTACTTTAAGGCTTTGAGCACTGATAAACCTGTGTAGGCAGATCTAGTGATTTTGTTCAGATTATAGGATCTTTTCTAGCCCAGAATGGGTCTCTACAGTCCGTGCCAGGTGGTTGCTGGATAATGGAATTCCTTCTCCCATAGAGGCAGAGTTAGGCATCAGCTCATTGCCCAGAATAGCTCACAGATGCCCATTCAGCACATAAGCCCCTTGGAATACAGAGCGGAAAACTTAATTGCATTGGGCTTACATAATTTTCAGTGTACTTGAGTTTAATTCTAGCTTTGCCACTAGCTTTGAGATCTTAGCTTCTTTCAGCTTTTCCTCTTCTGTAAAATCAAAATGAAGATGTCTTCTTTGTTGCTAATGAGGAGATTAAGTGCTATGTGGCCCATAGTAACTATTGGACTTACTCCTCTATTATTGTAACTCTTACTTGAACCAGACTTAAAAACATTTTTGTAGAAAATGTATAAGTATAATTTCAGGAACCCATCTTCCTGCGCTCTGTTGCTCTGGAACTAGCATTTTCCCAGAACTCATTCTTTCATGGTTGCTTCCACCATTTGAAGGAAGTGTCCCAGAGGAGCCAAGCTGTGGAGATTAAAAGAACAGGGGTCATAATTGAAGACAGAGAAGTTAGAAGTAGCCAGCCCAGCCAGTTTCATTGGGCTGAATCTCAGTGCCCTGTGGCCTCTTAATTGCTGCCTTTCTCCTTCACCAGCCTTGAGACTGAGAGCTTTCCTCTCAGCTCCTGTGTGATGATGATTCTTCCTGGGGCCCCAAGAAAGGTAATTTCAGGGGTTGCCTCCACTCTCCTCCTCATGCAAGCTCCAGATGGATTCAAGTTTTCCTTAAGTGGTTTATTTCTTCTTACAAATTTGTAAATTCACATACAGTACCATTCACTGTTTATGGTGCATGGTTTTATGAATTTGGACAAATGCACACAGTCATGTAGCCGTCACCAAAATCAGGGTACAGAATATCACCCCCCCAATGTTCTCCTACTCTACTCTTAGATGGTTTCCTTAGTGTTTTACACTCATGATGAGAGAAAAAAAATGTCAGGCAGAGGGTCACAAATATGGTTTGGTAACTTACTTCTTACTCTTTTTTCACAGAGCCTTCTGAGAAAGACAGAATTCCCTATAAGATGCTAATGAGCCATAGTGGACTGTGATGTGAATTTGCAGCTTTTTAGATTCTCCAAAAAGTGTCATGGGAACCTGAATGGGGGCTCCAAGGGAAGAGGTTCATAGGGCCAGAGAGCTCAGATGGATCAAAGAAAGTACTGGGGTTTAGATTGAGGGAGGCAATGGAGCCCAGGAAAAGCTTTAAGAATTTCTCTTCCTATGTTCTCTTGTCCTACAACAGCCTGTTATAAAAAAATCCTGGGCTGTAACAGAATGAGCTAAAAAGCAATGACTGGCTCAGGCAGAGCATATCAGAGTAAATGAGGAAGAGGAAATAGGGGGAGGGAGGGGAGATTACTGTGAGGCTGAACTAGAAAGCAAAGAGCAAGGTTGTTCTCTGAAAGGGCTTCCATTAGGACTCTGCAGCCCATTGTCATCTCTGTGTGAACAAGAATATGTAACCCTCTCTTCTCATGGTGGGTTGAAGCAAGCCTAGTCTGGGTCTCTGCCCCCCACTCATCCCTTCAGCAGAGCATCTCTGAGCAGGGCACAACTTGAAGGTCCTCTTGGTGAGAATATCTATTTAGGTCCCACACAAATCAAGAGTATGTGTTCAATTAATCATTCTCCTATTACTGAGGATGGCATAGATTTTGCTGAATAAAAAATTATTTGTGGAAAATGTACTTGCTTCAGCCATCAAGCTTTTTGACAGAAATATTAAAAATGCAGGCAAAAATTTTCCATTAGGACACTGGCTGTCCATATTTCTTGATGAGATCTTATTATTGAACCTGAGGTAAATGCTTGTACTTTAGAAGCTGGCAGCAATTCCCTGCCTTTGTGTTTCAAATTTCAGTAAAAAATCTCAAATGTCAAAATGTATGTCACTCTCTAAATAAAATTTTACACCAGAGAATGGGGGAAATGTTGCTGTTGAGTCATTTGATGTCATGCCTGACAGGAATACTGATGACTTGAATGAGCGGGCTGATGAAGACTGAGGGGGAAAATGGGAATATTTTGCTTGGCATGAGATTTAAAATTTATGTCTGGCAATGTTGAATTTTTTCACTTGATTTTGTACCACCTGCAACAAAATCACAGTCTGAATCAGAGTTCCTGTGTGCAAATCCTATTCATTCTGGATACAGCATCCTATTGACTGGGAACATGGACCAGTGTCTTGTAAACTGGGTGCCTCAAGAGGGTTTTAAGCTTTTTAAAGATGATAATTTCATTGTGTGTATGTGTGTAATACTCCATGACAGCTAAAATTTTAGGCACATAACAGTTACTTAATACATAAGTCTATTAAACTGATAAATTAAGTATGCATGGCAATAATCTATAACTAACATATTTTTATAAGTAGTCCATAGCATTGCTAAATTTTCATTGCTGTCTTTGTAATTCATGTGACTTAGTGGAAAGAGAACAGATTTTAGGCCTGGGTTCAAATTCATCCATTTTCTGCTTTCACTATTTGTGTAAACTTCAGGAAATCCTTAAGTAAAGGAAAATGTTATGGCTGTTTTATCTTTTATGAAACATGAATAAGAGTATCTACATCATGAGAAAGAGAATCCAAGATAACAAATAGAAATCTACTTAGCATGGTTTTAAAACCTTCCATTTTCCTTTCTTTAATCACTTGGTATTGCCAGGGAATAAACTGTTACACATTAGTAAATATTAAGGTAGATGGCTCTTCCTGTAAGATACTATAAAGCAGAAACTGCCAAAAAAAAAAAATGGTAAAACCAACTGGTAGTCATTTGACTGCTAATTAAATACTTGAGTTTAAGAGTTTTCTCCTTCTAGGCACAGAGTAAGGTTTTATTTTGCCATACCATTTTAAGTTAGATGTGATCATGCCACTTCATTTGGCCAATTAAATTTGAAAAGGCGTGTGGGGGAAGAATGAAGAGCCAATATGTAATTAGATGTTTTATCTTCCCACTGTTTCAGTGATTGCAGTAGCAAACATCTAGAGAAACAGCAATAAGCAGAGCCCACTAGTGGTTGACCAGCAGTGGACATATAGCATGGGTGAGGGAGAAGCTTGTAGTGTAAAGTCACATTTTAGGCTTGTTTTGTACCATAGCATAACCTAGTTTATTCTGACTGATAGACCGACAAATCATTTGGTAAGGTTCATGGACTTGGTTCAGTTACAAGAACCTTATAAACAGTGTTAGAAGAGTAATTGTGGTAGTTTGCACCTCAAAAACAATTTAGAAAGTTTGAGGAACTGTTAAATTTTTTCCTCTGGCTTAATTAAACACTACAACTATTTTGGAAAACTTTCTGTTTCACCAGTGACCATGTCTAGTTAGGACTTGAGGAAAAGACTTGGTTCCTCATATTTTGTCAGCGTCATTCATGGGTTTAGGTTTACATTGTCCAATATAGTAGCCACTTGTCTCATGTGGCTTTTCCACTTAAATAAAACTGATCATTCAATTTTTTAGTTACCCGAGTCACCTTAGAAGAGCCGAATTGTCACATGTAGCTGGCACGCATAGAGAGCATTTCCATCACTTGCAGAAAGTTCTGTTGGGCATCTGTGATCCAGATTCTTGAAATTCTCTCAATCATATTTAAAGTCCAATATAACTGAAGCATTTCTTCCAATGAGATTGTCACCCCATAAGCCCTCCTCCATAGAAATAAATTAGCCACTGCACCTACATCTTATCTTCCAGTAGAACACTGAAATGCAAATGCAAATGCAAATTTCCTCTGCTTTCCAGAGGAAATGTACTTAACACATCCAAGGCTCTAAGTGTATAATAGTATAACAGTAATAGTATAATAATTATTATCAGTAGTCTTTGAGGCTAAGAACTTGATATTTCTTGTCTGCTTACAAATCAGAGCTCTCCATGGAAGTAAAGAGGCAATTTGAGCTATGGTGAAATACAGGTGAGGCTGGAAGATTCTTATGTAACGGATGACCTTTCATATCAGGCACATGTTGAGCTCTTTTCATATCAAAGTTCATAAGGCCTGTGGATTGAATAGTATAATAGATTTCTCAGTTAACATTAAACCAGGGTATTAAATATGAGTGTATTAGCCAGGATATCTTAAGTTGTGCTGCTATAACACACAACCTGAAGGTCTCTACCTGGGACAACAAAACCCCATTTCTCATTTATGCAAGTCCTCGGGGGGGATCCTGGTTACCATCCTGAGGAGTTGTGGTACATTCTTCATAGTCCATACTGCCTTCCATTTCCACATGAAGCCTCTTCCCGGATCACTGCAGTAAGAAAAGAGTGCTGAAACATGTGACACCATCGAATAAGCATTCCAGCATGAAAGTCAGGCACGTTACTTCTTTCAACCCACTGATATTAGACATATGGCCCCTCTCCCATGCAGGGTGGGAGTCAGGGAAGTGTAATCCTTCCATGCAGCCAGAAAGAATGGATAATTATATATATGTGAACAGTAGAAGCCTCTACCATACCACACGAAGTACATTTTTTCAACAAATTCATTAAATGTATAGGTTTCCAGAGAGCCAGTGGCTAAGTTTTCAAGAATAATGCTGGATTGCTGGTATTAGGATCAGATTTCCACAATTCCAAAATATATGCCAGCTTATGAAAAAGTATAAGAGTTGGGTTGTTACTGATTATGAGCCTGTTTTTACTTTTATACCCAGCTTCCATCCACTGCCATTAGGACAGTTAGAAGAAAGTGCCATAGCCTGTGACTTTAATTAATTTTTTGTGGACATGTAAAGTATGATGGCAAATTAGATTATTCTCTGTCCCTTTCCAACACTGTTAGAAGTGTTAGAAGTTAGAGATTTTTACTGCCAGTAATAACAGTTCTGAGAGAGAATTCTCTGAGTATACAGAGGACTCTAGATGCTGGTGTGGACTTTAGTCTTACCTGTTTTCTGCACCACTCATAAGGACAAACCCTCTCTTTTTGCCTCTCTTCCATTCCATTTTCATCCTAAGGAATTTAGAATTAATGCCCTTGGTAATAGAAAGCATAGCATCCATTTTTTAAAAGTCAGGTCTATTGAGGTATAATTTACATACAATAACATTTTCCCTTTTGAGGTGTTCAATTCTATACATTTTGACAAATATATATATATATATATAACATATATATATAATATAAATATACATAACCATCACAATTAAGATGTAGAATACCTCACCAAATATATATATATAACCATCACAATTAAGATATAGAATACCTTACCAAATTCTCTTTACCCCAGTGTAGTCAGTCTCTGTGGGGGACCAACCCATGCACCACAGTTGAAAGGTCCCGAGTAGGGGGTTGGTGTTGGCGCAATATCTCTAGAAAAGACAAGACAGACAAGACAGACGAGACAGACAACGTGGATGGTGGTAGGTAAAGCCACACTTTATTAGGATAGTCAGGGTCTTATATACCATGGGTGATTACATCGTTTCTTTAATGGTTACATAGTTCAAGGTCCTTGAAGACATGCTCCGGAAAAGGTCATTCTTAGTAGGACAGTAGTAAGTAACAGGATTAAGTCATTACAAAAGAGGAATCCCCTAATAATAGTCTGGTTTTAAACATAAGGTAAGCCTGAAGAATTCTATGAGGAGATATACATTCCTTAAGGCCCTTCATCAATTATTTAAGGGTAAGATGTTCATTCTTTTATAAGCAAATCTTTTGGCAGAGGATTATGTTCACTCCCAACAGCAGACAAAGAGCCAGAAAATAAAGTAAGGGAAGGTCACTGACTGACCCAAGTTGATTCAAAGCCTAAAAGTATATGCCTCTTTGCAAAGCAATGAGAAAATCATAGGATGAACAGAAGCCATATGTGGGGCCCAGGAGGCCAAATATTGTTGGAGGGTATTTTTTGCCTACTGGGCCCCAACAAATCTCCATCTTTCATCTTAGTTTCTAGCAACACTGATGTGATTTCTGGCCTCAAAGTTCTGATTTTTCCAGAATGTCATAAAAGTAAAACCATAGAGTATATAGCATTTGAGTCTGGCTTCTTTCATTTGGCAAATTGTTCTTGAGATTCATCCATATTATTGCATGCATCAACTTTTTTATTGTTGACCAGAACTCCATTGTACCACAATTTGTGTGCCTAGGCACCATTGATGGACATTTCACTTGTTTCCAATTTGGGCGTCAAAGGTTTTTAAGAAGGGCACCAGAAGATTTTATCATTTGGAGGATGGCTGTGTTAGGGAGAGACCAGGTGACAAAAAGGACAGTAAGCAGGGTGGTGCCTCTGGGTTTGAGGAGATGTATATCATTGATCTTTATTTTAGGTATGTGAAGGTTTTTATACAAGGGAATTAGAAGCTTATGTGGCCAATGGAAGAAAGGGACAGGGACAGAGTTCTGGGTGAAGACCCAATGATCTCACCTTACAATTCTGACCCAAGTTCTTGTGAATTCATCTATGAATTCCTTGAACCTCTGGGAATCTCTCCAGGTATCAGTCTGTTGAAGTAGCTCTAAATATGTGGTCTCCCAATCTGCAGCATCGGTATCATCTGGGAAGTCGCTAGAGACTCATGTTCTCAGTCCCACCCTAGACTTCTTGAATCAGAAACCATGGGGATGTGGCCCAGCAATCTGTGTTCCAACAAACCTTTCAGAGGATTCAGATGCTCATTAAAGTTAGAGAACATAGTTTCATAATGTTAGTACAGGAAGCCTCCAAAACTTCACTGAAGAGCCACTTCAGATCTAGTGTGTACCCGTGTATCTGCATGCAAATGCCCCTGCCTGACAAATCACCCAGCCCCGCGGCTCATTGTCTAATCAGGAACATTCGGGGCAAGGAGGCACAATGATCTGGCACAATGTGGGAAAAGTTGTACAGTGGACAGGATCTTTGAGTAATGAATGTTGGTGAATAACAGTGAAGCTTCTGCAGATGCTTCTAAAATTATTATCAAATTAAAATATTTTTTCTGATGTTTACTTATTTGAGAGAGAGAGAGGGTGAGAGCGAAGGAGGGGAAGAGAGGGAGACACAGAATCTGAAGGAGGCTCCAGGCTCTGAGCTGTCAGCACCGAGATCAATGTGGGGCTTGAGCTCACAAACCAGGAGATCATGAACTGAGCTGAAGTTGGACACTTAACTGCTTGAGCCGTGCAGGTATCCCAATGCTTCTAACTTTTAAACCACTTGTTTCTACCTTCCGTTCTGTTAGGTAGCACCTCACTGAACTTTTGATTTCTGGATTCCCGTGTAGCAGGTTTAGTGGCTACTTGTAGAAATCTGCTCTTTCCAATTTCTGAGGCAATTATGTCAGGTTGTATTCCCAAACATAGATGAGGTTGCTCTTTCCAATAAACTAAGGTGGTTCCTTCCTGGTATGTGAAAAATTTAGTAACAATATATCTATGTTTTTTTCTGCTTGATATTTTAAGCACAGGAGAAAAGTAAATAATGTTTAAGGAACTTGTAAACCAAGTGTGTAACCATTTTGC
Source organism: Suricata suricatta (assembly GCF_006229205.1). Taxonomy (NCBI): domain Eukaryota; kingdom Metazoa; phylum Chordata; class Mammalia; order Carnivora; family Herpestidae; genus Suricata; species Suricata suricatta. Next base: position 36,233,260 of record NC_043711.1, read on the forward strand.
CCAATTCATGGTTTTATTTAATGAGCGCCAATACCACAGGATGAGAGTTGTTCCCAAAGGGCCTCAATCAACTAGACTATTGAACAGAAATGCAGAATGTAAATTGGGTTTTAACTAAAATCATACTGCTATTACTTTTTATGGAACCCATAATTTCTGGTGGAGAGCAGGCATATAGAAAACTGTCATTATGGAAATGCCTTCCGGGATTTGACCAACTGCATTTGGAGCACGAATAAATACTCTCAGGCTTGATTTGTATGCTACTTCTGGTTGTATAAGGCTAAATATATGCCACATGGTTCTTAATACAGCTTTCATGGTTTTGTGAATTCCATGAACTACTTTTTAGATACATTATACTCTTATTTACTTACTTACTTATAATTTTAAAGCCAAAGAACAGGTATGTTTTCTTTCATTTACATTCTTAGGATAGATATTTTTCTTTGAGAACGATGGTAAAATACTCATTCTGAAAATATGGAGACAAGGAAGATAAACTATAGATATTTTTCTCCTGGTAACTGAATATAAGCAATGAATTGTGAATTAATTTCTTCCTTTGTACTTTCCCTGGATTGCTATAGACTTCAAAATTCAGAGATTGAAGACTGGACTAATACTTAGGCAACTGATTTGAGATACTGCTTTAATGCCGATTCCAAGATTCCAAAGCCCCAGATAACACTTTTCTCTCTGTTTACTGGACATCTTTGCTTAAAGGTCTCAGACTCAGGATATGCTAGACCAAACTAAGTAGATTAATTTCCAATGTACAGATGTTAGTTCTACCTTTGCATCAACAGTAAATGTTTCCGGAGGGCAGCATCCCTAATGACACTCTCTTACAAGGCTTTACAAATATAGTTTACACTTAACAAATTCTTGTTGATTAAAAAAGAGTGGTGGTGATAGCAAGTGTTTTATAAGCATGGAGGGAGGAGCTGATGAGGATATTCAGAATCTGTAGATTTATAATGTCTCCTGTAGTGCCCCTCTCCTTGCCAGAATCCACTTTGAGCCAACAGCATCTTGGCCACCCCAGTGCCTAACAGGAAAAACAGAAGGCAGCGTGGTAACTTGGAAGGAGGACATGTTTTAGCAGCTTTGTGTTCACGTTCTGATTCTGCCAATTAGAATTTATTTAATGACTGACTCAGCTGTGAAATGAAGATAATCACACCCATATTGAGAGAGCTTTGATGTTGTTAAAGAATATCAAATGCCTCAATGATGCCTGGTATTAATAGATGCTAACTAAATGATTGATATGCTTATGGTACTTCATATTTATGTGGTCTCTTGTGGTTAATAATGGATGCTCCCATCCACCCCAGATGTAGGGATAACTATGTTTTCCATTTTGTAAATGAAGAAACTGAAGCCCAGAGGCCCTTACCTAGTAAGTGGGGAGCTAGGACTAGAAACTGGATGTAAGGCCGCAGAGAGGATGCAGAAAACCAAGGTCAGAAATAAATGTAAAAGGCCTTTATTGGGAGCGCTCTCTGGTGAGGTTCCCTGGTCTGGGCAGAGGACAGAATGGGCCAGAGAAGTCACGCCCTAGGGTGGGGTGGCACATTTTTAGGGGGTTGGCTGGGGGGAGGGGGGTATGGAGTATTGGTATGTCCATACAGGGTAGTTTTTTGCGTCACTTCCTTGTTCCAGCTGAGGACATGTCCATTGGAGGGCTCGGTGAATGGTCTCCTGGGAAGTTTCCCGGCGGGGCCATATTGTGGTAGGGGGGTGGTCTTTGTTGTCACACCCACCTCCACAGCCAAACACCGGCCTTCTTTCTCGCACCAAATCTTTTGCTCATTCTCCAACTTTAAGCTGTCCTTTGCAAAAGCATCCCAATTCTGTACCCCAGACAGAATTAACTCCTCCTCTGCTTCTAAAGCTCCCTCAAAGCACTCTGTCTATAATGTTTTTCTAATACGTGTTGCCTTGTAATTATATATGGGCCTGACTTGCTGAAAGAATTTGAGTTCTTTAAAGCAAGGCCATGTCTGATTTATCTGGGTGGGCACGGCGTCTAGCACAAATGCAAGTTGGTGGAATTGGTGAAGAGAGTCAGAATGCAGCAGCAGAGTCAAAAGGTTCCCTTAATTAAAGAAAAAGTGCAGTAAGAGCATTGTTTGGCGTATTACTCCAAAGCAGGCTTGCTAGCTAACAAGACAGGAAGCATCCATCTGCAAGTAATGTGCGCAACTCACCCCACTGAGAATGTTAATTATGTTTTTAAAGGGAGACAGGGAACTGTGGTTGCTTTTGGCACAAAGCAGTGGGGGGAGAGATGGCCCAGGGAAGGAATGCTAAATAGTTTCTGGAGTCTGTGTTGCCAGCTCCCTGTGTAGCTCTGGGAGGGGAGAGGATTCGGGATGTTTGTCTGAGACAAAGATTTCATTGCTTTTTTTCTGATGATGATTCCACAGGTATGCTCTTTGTCCAAGTATCTTTATTTTATTTAGAACCTCTCCTTATGCCTGGTTCAAGTCCTCATCGGGTCCAAAATCCTTAATATCCCAGGAACTTGGCTCTGTCCATGGTCCCTTTCAACTCCCATAGACTCAAGTTGATCCAACATAGTTTCAAGGTCAGTTTTAAAATACGCTGTCAACATCTCAATGTGCATAGTCTTTGACGCAGTAATTCTACTTTTGGGAATTTTTCTTTTAGAAATTCTCCCACAAGAAAATAAAAAAATAGAATGTGTGAATACGCTTATGTGTAATAATAGAAATCAAATATCTGTGATGCTCATTAGTAAAAGATTGTTTAAATCTTGATATAGTATTTTATGTAACTGTTCAAATGAATAAGGCAGATCTCTATGCAAGGATATAGCTGTATTTTGTTGAAAAGAAAGTTTTAGAATAATGTATATTGTAAGGCTTTTTTATGTAGAGAAACTCCAGAAGCATATGCAGCATTTGTTTACTAAAAAAAAAAAAAATACTTATCTAATGTATATTATGTGCCAAGCAGTGAACAGGAAATAAATCTATCTTTGTGGAGTTTACATTTTCATCCAGGGAAATGAATAAGAAATATAATAAGTGGAATTACCTTGTATGATAAAGAATAATGCACACTAAAGAAAAATAAGGACAGGACAGAGATAACCTTTGAGACTTTTTAAAAAATGTTTTTTATTTATTTTTGAGAGACAGAGAGAGACAGCACTAGCAGGGGAGGGTCAGAGAGAGAGGGAGATACAGAATCTGAAGCAGGCTCCAGGCTCTGATCTAGCTGTCAGCACAGAGCTCGATGCAGGGTTCGAACCCACAAATCATGAGATAATAACCAAAGCTGGACACTTAACCAACTGAGCCACCCAGGCACCCCTAACCTTTGAGACTTTAATGTGGTAGTTCCTGGAGGAAGGGTCAGGGCTTTCATTTTCTACTTTACTTCTGTATTGTTCATATGAATTTGTGTTATTTTTTAAAAGTTTATTTGATTGGTGGGAGAGAGAGAGAGAAGAGAGGGAGGGAGGGAGAGAGAGAGAGAGAGAGAGAGAAAGAGAGAGAGAGAGAGAATGAGCACGAGCAAGGAAGGGCAGGGAGAGAAGGGGAGAGAAGGGATCACAAGCAGGTTATGTGCTGCTAGTGTAGAGCCTAATGTGGGAATTGATCCCGTGACCTGAGCCAAAATCAAGCACTGGATCCTTAACTGACTGAGTGACCCAGGTGCCCTGATATTTTTTATTTATTTAAGGGTAACTTTCTTCTTTTTCTTTTTTCTATTTTTTAAAATTTATAATAGTTTATTGTCAAATTGGTTTCCATATAACACCCAGTGCTTCTCCCCACAAGTGCCCCCTCCATGACCATTACCCCCTTTCCTGTATCTTCAACTTCTTGTATTCAACAAGAATAAAATTTAACTTCTAACTTTTATTCCACTTTTAAACACATCCATTTCTCTTCCATCTTTTAAAAATGTTTTATTTTTTCTTCCATCTTAAAAATAAAACATATGTATAAGGGAAGATGCTGATTTAAGTCCCTTCTGATTACAAACCCATGATTACCTCTCCTTTCCCTTCTTACTAAAATTTTTGAGTGATTCCTGGACAATCATAATCTCATTCCCCCCCCCCACCCCCCATTGAATCCTTTCCCCACCTTATGTGGCTTTTTTGCTTTCATGCTGCTGAAACTCTTTGATTTCACCAGTAAATTCTAAGGACACATCATCTCCTCTTGTTTCTCTGAGTGGTCCTGCTCCAGGGAATCCTCTGGTGCCACACCTCTTCCTTAGGTTCCTCTAGGGTTCTGTTCAGGGACCACTAATTGATCCTCCTTCCACTCCCCACATTCTCTCTGGGTTACCTAATCTGACTTCATACTTCACTGGCCAGGGAGTAACACTTTTGGGGGAGAAAAGATTTGAATAACTGCCATGTACATGGGGAATCTGGAAAGACACATACATGTTCAGGCCAGGACTTATGCTCACAAAAGACCTGAGAAGACCATAAATTTTCACCATTTTAGCTAGTCTTTGGGCTCAGAGTACTTGAAAACTAATGTAGAGTTGTAAGTGGTCCAATTAGAGCATTGAAAGTAGGCCTCAACAGAAAGCCAAGTTAAAAAGACCTGGAGTATATGCTTTTTTCTTTTTTATTACCTGTTTTTCCTTATTTACTTTCTTGTTCTTTTTTTTTCCTTTTTGCAAATCAATATATCCAAAATGTTCAGTTTTCAGTGAAAAATTATGAAGCATGTAATTTAAAAATGTTTAAAAAAGTAAATGAAAGAAATTAACAGGAGCTGTCCTTAAGGAAGCACAGACATTTTATTTACTATAGCAAGAGTTTAGATCAACTGTCAGAAATATCAGAGGTAAAAGAAGCAATAGACAAAGAAATAAAATAAGAAGAATAATTTCTCAATATATAGAGAATATTAATAAAGAGAAAATGTTTTTTAAAAATAGAAATTTTGAAGCTGAAAAGTACAATAACTGAAGTATAGGATTAACTAGAGGGGTTCAGAATGGAATTGAACAGACAGAAAAATAAATCCAAAAACTTGAAAATATGTCAAATTAAACTATCCACTTTCAGGAGCAAAAATAATAAAGAATGAAAAAAAAAATAAACAGAACTGAAGATACTTGTGGAACACTGTAAAATTTACCAACATATACATGATGGGAATCCCAGAAGGAGAAGAAAGAAAGGGAAAAAAGAATACTTGAAGAAATAATTGTCTAAACCTTCATACATTTTATTTTAAAATGTGAATCTATGCATATAAAAAGCTCTTGGTAGGATAAGTCAAGGGGATTCACACTGAAACACATCAGAGTAGCAATTTCTTAGAAACCACGGAGGCCAGAAGGCAGATGGGATAATATATTTAAATTGCTGAAAGATGGGGGCACCTGGGTGGCTCAGGTGGTTAAACATCTCACTTTGGCTTAGTTCATGATTTCATGGCTCATGAGTTCAGGCCGTTTTGGGTTCTGTGCTGACAGCTCAGAGCCTGGAGCCTGCTTTGGATTCTGTCTCTCCCTCTCTCTGTCCTTTCACCACTCATGTTCGTGTTCTCTCTCTCTTTCTCTCTCTCTCAAAAATAAATAAACATCAAAAAAATTAAATTGCTGAAAGATAAAACTGCAACCAAGAAATTATATATGTGGAAAAAATATCTTTCAAGAATGAGGAGAAATTAAGATATTTTCAGATAAACAAAAGGTGGAGTTCATTAATAGTAGACGTGCCCTACAATCAATGCTAAAAGAAATCCTTTAGGCTTAAATAAATGAACACTAGGAGTAACTTAAAGCCATATGAAGAACTAAAAAATATTGGTAAAGGTAACTACATAGGTATATATAAAAGTATTTTTTGCTTGCTTCTCTGCTCTTTTCCCCCTATATTATATAAAAGAGAAATACCTATGTCTATCTTAATGTGCATGTAATATATAAATATTTAATCTGTGACACCAAGAATATAAAGGGGCAGGGACAAAGTTAAGCTGGAGCAGAGTTTTGTATATTATTGAACCTAATTTGGTGTTAACTCAAATATTTGTATAAATTTAAGATGTTAATTACAAATGCTACTAAGAAGACATCTAAAAACTACAAAAAGGAAATGAGAGGCTCAAAATGTATACTACAAAGATCAGCTAAGTACAAAAAAGTTAGTAATGGAGGAATTAAGAAACAACTACATAGGGGCGTCTGGGTGACTCAGTCAGTTAAATGTCCTGAGATTTTGGCTCAGGTCATGATCTCATGGTTTGCGTGTTCAAGCCCCACATCAGGCTCTGAAGGCCTGGAGCCTCTTTTGAATTCTGAGTCTTGCCCTCTATTCACCTTGTCCACTCGCACTCTGTCTCTCTTTCTCTCTCAAAAAAAAAAATCAAAGAAAGGAAACAAGTATATAAATGACATATAGCAAACAAAGAGCAATATGGCAGGAATCCTTCCATAATTACTTTAAGTGTAAATGAATTAAACTTTTCAATTAAAAATTATAGAGATTGGAATAATAGATTAAAAACATAATCCATCTATTTGTTGTCTACAACAGAATCACTTTAGATCCAAAGAAAAAGAAACAATAAAACTTAAAAGATAGAAAAATAGATTCTATGTGGAGTCCATACAATGAAATATTACTCAGCTATGTGCAGGAATGAAGTAGTGACACATGCTACAACATGGATAAATTTTGAACACATTATGCTAAGTGAAAGAAGCCAGACACAAAGGGCTATATACTGTATAATTCCTTTTACATGAAATCTAGAATAGGCAAATCCATAGACCAAAAAAAAAAAAAAAAGATTTGTGGTTGTAATGGGCTATGGGTAAGGAATAATGGGGAATGGCTGTTTAACTGGTATAGGGTTTCCATTTGAGGGATGAAAAATTTTGAAACTACATAGTGATGATGGTTGTACAACATTGCGAATGTACTAATGCCCCTGAATTATACACTTTGAAATGATTACACTAGTAAATTTTCATGAGTTTTGCCACAATAAAAAGAAAGAGCACATAAAATAAATGCAGACTGACTCCAAGATATTGGAAATAGCAGAAAAGTATTTCAAAGTATCTTTTATAACTATGCCCATTATCTTAATAAAAATATGCTAATAATGAAAAGGTAATGTTAAAGCCAGATGGCTAGTCAGAAGACTATGCCTCAAGACAACTCAATATTGAGAAGGTTAAGATGATGAGAAATTAAATAATCCTTTGTAGTAGTCTAAATCAGAGACTTAGATTTACAGAACTCTGTGTGGAGCGTTAAAGAGACGATAGTGCTCATCTTTGCTGCAATCCAGTTAGTCTAGAGACTCTCTCTTCCATCCAAGTACATTGAATGTATGAACATCTTTTACTTTAGGCTGCTTGAGATTGAAAATTAGAGTGAGACATCTCAGCATCCCTGAGTCCCTTGTTGCTTAGGCAACTACCAAGTTTCTTACCAGTTGTTTGGTCATAAAAACTTGTCATTGGCTCAATCTGTATTTGTTATTGTGTGGTTGAACATTTTGTCTGCCTTATTCCTCAAAAGGTTGCACAAGTGCTAATTGTGTTCTTTTACTTTCTAACCAGAAGACATATGTTAATTTCTGGCTGGTGACAGAAAATATTGAGCAATAAAATGTAGAGCTGCGGTTATCAAAGCAAGAATAATACTTTTAAAATATGCACTATTGAATTCTACAGTAGAGTGAAATTTATTACTCCTAGGCATGAGATCTCTAAATGAACAAAAAAGTTGTTAACTTCCTATTCAGGACAAAAAAAATAGGAAAATCTTATTCTTTTATATATTGTATTCCATAAGCTAGTAATTTGTTCATTTGATTTCTTTTGTCCAAAAAAGCTGAAAGACATGTCAATTGAAAATCCAACCTTTAGAAATTATTATTCACTTCATACATATTAACCTTATACATAAGTTTAAGGTTAAAAAGTAACTAGACCTGGCTGCTGATATTGTTATTTGACAAATGAATTTCAGACTTAAGATAATGACTACATAGTTAGGTATATTTCCTGGAGGATTGGACTGTAGTTGGTAATCTATATAAAGTTCATACTTGGTCACTAAGGAAAGATCATTATGCTCAATTGTGATATATAGTTACTACTTTTAAATTTGAAAAAAAAAGATAATGTGGGGTCCCTGGGTGGCTCAGTCAGTTAAGTGTCTGACTCTTAATTTCTACGCAGGTCATGATCTCACAGTTTTGTGAGTTCGGGCCCTGCCTTGGGGCTCTGTGCTGACAGATTTGATTCTGTGTCTCATTCTTTCTCTGCCCTCCCCCACTTGTGTTCTGTCTCTCAAAAATAAATAAATGTAAAAATTTTTTTAATGTTTTAAGAAAGATAAAGTAATACAAAGGAATTTAGGATATGTCTCCTATAACCTGGACATGAAGTGGGAAAAGCAACATTAATATGCTAAAAACCCCATTTTCTGACTTGCTTCCCAAACTTGATATCAGTAGTCACTTAGTTTTCTGATAGTCTATAGCACAATGCAATTTCTGTAAGAGAAAGTCCCATAGTGACAATTCCACTAATGTCATTATTTTCTTTTACTTCCTTTTCTGAACATTAATGCCTTTCCACCATCTCTCATTGCAGGTGTGGCAAATGTATTATTCTCAATTATTTTTTGTGCTCCATTTTGACTCACTTCCCTATAGCCTTACTAGATCTTCCCATCCCATTGATACTAAGCTTGAGCATATGACCTTCTTTAGCTAAAGGAGTCTGTCTGAACAGAAGCTCTATTGTTTTGGGTTTGCATCTCTTGTTATTGCTCTCTATCATGAGATCAGTATGCTCTAGAACATACCTTTTCCTTCAGCTTCAAGTACTGGTATGAAAAGACTTGTGCAGATGAGCCTAGTAGAGCCACAATGAATTGCAGCTCTTGTGTAACATGATCAGGAAATAAATATATATTGTGGTAAATCACTGAGACAGCAAAAGATTTGTGATTTGTCAGAAGGTAACTAATACATCAAAGAAAATCAACAAAATAAAACTTTTCCCCCCTTTGTCCCATTCTCTCCTTAGTAGACACATTGTTAAAAAGAATGTGTGAAGAACAGACTTTGCCAAAAATTGTGAGTTCTTTGATAGCAGAACTGGGAGCTTTCCTGTTCATTTTGATATCCCAGTCCTTAGGGCACAATGAATAGTTGATGAATGAATAATTATCTTTAGGTGCCCATTCAATCTTTGTGCCCCCCACCCCAAACGGTCCCCAAAATACTCAAGCTATCACCCTGAGGTCTCTTCACTTGTGTTCTTTAAAATCTCTAACCTCTACAAAAGAAGTATGAGAAAGAGAATGCTACAAAGGAAGGAGCCTGGGTGGCTCAGTTGGTTGACTTTGGCTCAGATCATGATCTCGTTGTTCGTGAGTTTGAACTCTGCATTGGGCTCTGTGCTGACAATGTTGAGCCTGCTTGGGATTTTCCCTCTCTCCCCCTCTGTCTGCCCTTCCCCATTTATGTTTTCTCTCTCAAAGTAAAGAAACAAATAAGCTTTAAAAATGCTACAGAGGAATAATAATATTATTAAATATGGTAGTAGCATACATAGACTCAGTCTTTACCCTGTACTAAATGTTGAACTATTTAATCCATTTTCTTCCTTAAACTTCATAAGTACACAAGTGAAATACGTTTGAATGTTTCTTTTTTCTTCTTTGCACAGAAGAGAAAGTAACTTGGAAAGTCTGCAGGTAATAAGGGGTTAAATTTATAATTTCAAGTCCAGATGCTGATTACAGAATTGAATTCATATCCCATTTGGTCATCTTGCATATTGTATTTCAAAGATAAATTGAATCTAAAGTTTTAATGATATTATGTTTTGTATTGAGCTCAGAGTAGTTTTCTACAAATTGACCGGGGAACAAGTTTCAATCATGTCAGACTTCCCTAGGTTGGCAGTATCTTGGGTCACAGAGGCAGACAGAGGACATCAGAAATCTTTTGCTTTATTTCTTCTCTTGGGTTCACCCTGATTATCAGGTGATCTTTCAGGAAAGCTTTTATTCTTGACAGCTTTTTTAAAATTCTGTAAAGTGCATGAGGATTAATAAGACAATTGCCTGAAAAGTGTTTGGAGCTCTGGGAGCCAGGAAATGATTTAAGTGCATAGAATTATTCCCCTATATAAGTTCAGCACTGAATTTTTAAATAAAAACCCTCTTGAAAGAGTAACACAAAGGGGGTGATAAAAATCAACAAGTGCCAAGTAGTTCAATAGTGGTTAAATGTCTTCCATTGACACTTGGAAAAAGTGAACTGTAGAGCCAAAATCTGAGCCAGGAAGGATCTCAGAGGCCATTGGGTTTAAATTATTTGTTTAAAAAATGATGAAACACGCCATGTACAAAACCAGTTAAGTTTAAGTTCTTGCCTGAGGTCACACAACTAGTTAGGATTAATGAAGCAGAGAAATACTGATGTATGGTGGATACCGATGACAGTATCATCAGATCAGATTGCCAAGAAGAAGGATGAGGGGATGGATGGGTTGGTTAGTAGATAAAGATAACTTCAAAGAAAAGGAAGAATTTCAACTAATTCTGAAGGACTGCCAGGATTTGTGTAAGTGAGGCAGGGAGGGAGATGGATTCCATGTTATAAACCCTATGTGATCTCAACTTTAGAGGCTGGAATACACATTGTAAGGAAAAACCATAGGCCCTGATCTTATAATTTGATACAAACTCAGGAGAATGTGTAACACCTATAATTTATGATGTTTTCCCAGCCTCCTACTCCAATTCTCTTTTTCTTTTTTCTGCAAACATATCTCTTTTGTGTGTGTGAGGCACTGGACTAAATCCTAGGTTCTTTGAAAAGGCATCAAGTAAAAATTAGCAAATTATTTCCTACACCAAGGAGATAAGAAACTAACAATAGATAACCTACCCAGCAGCATATAGTTCCTTGTTTTTAAGTAGAACATGAGAACCATAAGAGATGAAGAGAGAATGCCATAGTTCAGAGAAGGCAGAGATTGATTCTGGCAAAAAAGACAATAACAGCTACCATAACTAGCATTTATACTGGGCTTGTCATGAGCTAGGCCATGTTTAAGGGTTTTACCTGAATTAAAGTTAGTTTAATCCTCCCCACTATCCCACATGGTAATTTCTGTCAACAGGTGTCTCTCTCTGTCAACATCTCTTGGATCTGTTTTTCTGTGTCTTGGCTGGATTCTCAGTGTAATCTCCAAAGTGGTGGAAGAATTGCAATGTGATGCAGCCTGATTTGAGAATGAGGCAAAAGGAAGGATCAGTATAATACTAATACTATCATTATTTAAAATTTTGATATATTTTTATCATATTTTTCATTATTTAAACTTTAACTTTTTAATTGAGGTAAACTTGATACAGGAAATTATGTAAGTTATAGGTGTACCACATTATAATTTGCTATTTTTGGCACTACCAAGTGATTACCACTAAAGTCTAGTTAGTCTCTGTTAGGATACAATCGGCCCTCTTCACTCATTTCCCCTGCCCCACTGGAAACCACTAATCTCTTCTCTATGCCTATGAGTCCATTTTTGTCTTGCTTGTTTTTTAAATTCCACATATGAGTGAAATCATAGGTATTTGTGTTTTTACATCTGCCTTATTTTACCTAGCATAAAATCCCTTGAAATCCCACCTATGTTCTTGCAAATGGTGAGATTTCATTCTTAAGACAGAGTAGTGTTTCTCTCTCTCTCTCTCTCTCTGTGTGTGTGTGTGTGTGTGTGTGTGTGTGTGTGCGCGCGCGCACGTGTGTGAGATTGCCACATCTTCTCATCCATCTCTTCACTAAAGGACATTTAGTGTTTCCATTTCTTGGCTGTTGTAAATAATGCTGCAGTGAACATAGGTGAGCATATACATTTTTGAATCAGTGTTTTTGTATTCTTTGGATAAATGCCCAGAAGTGGAATAACTGCATCATATGGTAATCCTATTTTAAGTTTTTGGAGGAATCTCCATACTGTTTTCCATAGAGACTTTACCAATTTACATTCTGACCAGTGCATGAGGGTTCCCTTTTTCTCCACATCATCTCCAACATTTGTTACATTTTGTCATTTCGTTAATAGCCATTCTGACTAGTATGAAGTGATAACTTATTGTGGTTTTGATTTGAATTTTCCAAACGATAAGTAATGTTGAGCATCTTTTTATGTATTTGTTGGCTATCTGTAAGTCTTCTTTGGAAAAATATTCAGATCCTCTGTCCAATTTTTAGTTGGGTTGTTTATTTGTTATTGAGTTGGTTTAGCCCTTTATATATTTGGGGTATTAATTTCTTATCAGATATATGATTTGCAAAAAATTGATTTTGGCAGTAGAGAAAGTACTATAATACTTTTAACAAATCCTCCATTTAGTAGTTTGCCATTTCCTTGTGATGATAGTCTCTTTTGATGTAGAAGATCTTTAGTTGGACAAGGTACCATTGGTTTCTTTTTGCTTTTGTTTCCTTGCCTTTAGAGTCAAATCTAAGGAGATGTTAAGATTGATGTTGAGGAGCTTACTCCCTATGTTTTCTTTTAGGAATCTTATGTTTGTAGGTCTTACACTTAAGTCCTTAATTAATTTTAAGTTAATTTTTGTGTATGCTGTAAGATAGTGGTCTAGTTTCTTTCTTTTACATGTGGCTGTTCATTTTCCTAGCAGCATTTATTGAAGAGTGTGTCTTTTCTCCATCATATGTTCTTAGCTCCTTTGTCATAAATTATTTGTCCATATATGTGAGGGTTTAACTTTGGGCTCTCAATTCTATTCTGTTGTTCTGTGTATCTGTTTTTATGTCAATACCATACATTTTTTTTATTGAAAAAGAGAGCGTGACTCCCAGCATGGAGCCCAATGTGGGGCTCAATCTCATGACCAAGAGATTATGACCTGAGCCCAAATTGAGGGTTGGATGCTTAACTGACTGAGCCACCCAGGTGACCAAGTACCATACCATATTCAGTGTCTTTTGTGGTTCCGTACAAATTCTAGAATTATTTGTTTGATTTCTGTGAAAAATGTCATTGGAATTTTGATAAGAATTGCATTCAATCTGTAGATTGCTTTGGGTAGTATTGGCATTATAACACTATTAATTCTTTTAATCTATGAGCATGGAGTATCTTTCTGTATATTTGTTTCTTCAATTTTTTCATCAATGTCTTTTTTTATTATTTGAGAGAGAAAGACAGCATTAGCTGGAGGGAGGGAGGGAGGGAGCAAGAGAGAGAGAGAGAGGGAGAGAGAGAGAGAGAGAGAGAGAATATTAATCTTAAGCAGGCTCCAGTCTCAGCAGAGTCCAGTGCAGAGCTCAATCCCATGACCCTGGGATTATGACCTGAGCTGAGATCAGAAGTCAGACACTCAACCAATTGAGCCACCCAAGTGCCCCTCTCTCATCAATATCTTATAGTTTTCAGTGTACAGGTCTCTGACCTCCTTGGTTAAGTTTATTGTTAGGCATTTCTTCCTTTCTGTTGCAATTGCAAATGGGAATATTTTCTTAGTTTCTTTCTGATGATTCATTATTAGTGTATATATATGCCACAGACTTTTGTACATTGATTTTATATCTTGTTACTTTCTGGAATTCATTAATTCTAATTTTTTTGGTGGAGTCCTTAGGGTTTTTTATATATAGTATTTTCATATATAGTATCATGTCACCTGCAAATAGTGACAATTTTACTTCTTCCTTTCCAATTTGAACGCCTTTATTTTTTTTTCTTGCAGAATTTCTTTGGATAGAAGTTGTAGCACACTGTTAAAAAAAAAAAGTGGTGAAGGTGAGCATCCTTATTTTGTTCCTGATCATACCACTGAGTATGGTATTAGCTGTGGGTTCATCATTATGTCTTTATTGGGTTTGGGTACAGTCTCTCCATACTGTTGTTGAGAGTTTTTATTATAAATGGGTATTGAATTTTTTCATATTCTCTTTTCATCATTTATTAGAATGATCATAAGATTTTAACTCTTTATTTTTTTATTTTGGTGTATCATATTATTGTATTTGTGGATGTTGAGCTGTCTTTGCATGCACGGAATGAATCTCACTTGATCATGGTGTATAATCATTTCAATGTATTGCTAAATTTGGCTTGCTAATATTTTTGTGACTTTTTTGCATAAAAGCTCATCATTGGTACTGGTTGTAATTATTTTTGTGGGGTGTTTTTGTTTGGTTTTGGTATCAGGGTAATGCTGACCTCATAAAATAAGTTTGAAAGAGGTTGAGAAGGAAGGTATTAAATCCTTGAGTGTTTGGTAGAGTTCACCAGTGCAGCCATTAGTTTTGGACCTTTATTTGTTGCAAAGTTTTTGATTACTGACTCAATCTCTTTCCTAGTAATTAGTCTATTCAGACTTTCTACTTATTCATAATTCAGTCTTGGCAGATAGTATGTTTCTAAGAATTTATTCATTTCTTCTCGGTTGTCCAACCCATTGGCTTACAATCGTTAATAGTAGCCCTTTATATTCCTTTGTATTTCTGTTATGTCAGTTATAACTCCTTTTCTTTCATTTCTGATTTTCTTTATTAGAGCTCTTTCTTCTCTTAGTCTTTGCCAATTTTGTTTATTTTTTCAAGTAATCAGCTCTTAGTTGCATTGATCTCTTCTCCTGATTTTAAGTCTTAGTTTATTTCCACTGTGATCTGTATTATTAACTTCTTTCTACTGACTTCGGGCTTCCTTTATTTTTTTCTAGTTCCTTTAGGGGTAAAGTTAGATTATTTGAGATTTTTCTTGTTCTTCTCTCTTAGAACCACTTTTGCTGCATTAAGGATTTTGGTATGTAATATTTCTGTTTTCGTTTATCTCCAGGCAGTTTTTGATTTCTCCTTTGCTTTCTTCAATGACCCATGGGTGCTGAATAGCATGTTGCTTAATCTCCAAACTAGTGGTTTTCCTTTTATAATTTATTTCTTGTATCATATTTTGGTGCTTGGAGAAAAAGCTTGATATGATTTCAGTCTTACTCAATTTTTGAGACTCATTTTGTAGATTAAAATGTGATCTATCCTGGATAATGTTCCAGCTGCACTTGGGAAGAATGTATAGTCTGTTACTTTTATATGGAATGTTCTATATGTATCTATTAAGTCCACCTAGTCTAATATGTGGTAGGATGATATTTCCTTACTAATTTCCTGTTAGGATAATCTGTCATTGATGTAAGTGGGGTGTTAAAGTTTCTTACCCTTACTGTATTGCTGTCAGTTTCTCCTTTTAGGTTTATTAAGATTTGCTCTATATATCTTGGTACTCCTATGTTGGGTGCACATATATTTATAAATACATGTCTTCTTTCTGGGTTGATTCCTTTATTGTTATGTAATGTTCTTCTTTTTCTAATATTAAAGTCTCTGTCTTAAAGTCTATTTTGTCTGCTACAAGTATAGCTCTACCAGTTTCCTTTTTGTTTCCATTTGCATAGAACATCTTTCTCCACCTCTTCACTTTCATTCTGTGTGTGTCCTTACTTCTGAAGTGAGTCTCTTTTAAGCAGCATATAAATGGGGTCCCTTTAAAAAATCCATTCTGCCAATCTCTGTCTTCTGACTGGACAGTTTAGTCCATATACACTTAAAGTAATTACTGATACCTATGTACTTAATGCGATTTTGTTCATTGTTTCTGGAAATTTATGTAGTTCCTCTTTGTTTTGTTCTTCTCTTTCTCTCTTCCCTTGTGGTTTGATGGATTTCTTCAGTGTTAGATTTATTTATCACTTTCCTTTGTGAACTTACTATACATTTTTGCTTTAGGGTTACTGTGAAGTTCTATAAATTCTTATGGATATAATGGTCTCTTCTGAGTTGATAGCAACTTAATTTTGAACACATTCCAAAACTTCATTTCCCTGCCACATTTTATGGGTTTTATGGTACTTTGCATCTTTTTAAAATGCATCTCTTAACTAATTATTGCAGTTTCCATTAATTTTACTATTTTTGTCTTTTAACCTTCATACTTGCTTTAGAAGTGATTGATCTATTTTTACTATGTATTTTCCTTTTTTCAGTGAGATTTTTACTTTCATATGTTTTGTTATTAGTGCCATTTTTTTCAGCTTAGCAAAATTCCTTTAACATTTCTTATGAGGCCAGTTTATTGCTGCTAAATGCCTTTAGTTTTTACTTATCTGGAAAACCCTTAATCTTGCCTTCAATTCTGAATAATAACCTCACTGAGTAGATAATTATTAGTTGGAGATTTTTTTCCTTCCAAGACTTTGAGTATACTGTGACTTCTCTTCTGACTTGGGAAATTTTTGCTGAAAAATCTCTTGATAGCCTTATAGGGTTTCCTTTGTATGTAATAAGTTGTTTTTCTCATTGCTTTTCAGAGTCTTCTTTACCTTTAACTTTTACAATTTTAAATATAATGTATTTTGGTGTGGTTCTCTTTGGGAACTTTTTGGAAATCTGGGGAAAAGTTCTCTTTGATAACTTTTTGGAACTTTGGGGTCTGTTTTGGAACTCTGGGCCTCATTGATCTGTATGTATATGTTTCCTTCCCTAAGTTAAGGAAGTTTCAGATTTTATTTCCTCAAGTAACTTTTTTCTTTTGAAACAGAGTGTGAGCTCGGGAGAGGGGCAGAGGGAGAAAGAGAGATAATCTTAGGGCTCCACATTGATCATGGAGCCCAACATGGGGCTTGATCCCCTGAACCCTGGGATCATGACCTGAGGTTAAATCATTAGTCAGATGTTCCACTGACTGAACCACACAGGTGCCCCACTTTAAATTAATTTTATATTTCTTTCTCTCTCTCTCTTCTCCTTCTGGGACCTATGAATGCTATTATACCCCAAATGTCATCTAAGTCATCTTTACCTTTTAAAATTCTTCTTTTTGCTGCTCTGAAAGGGTAAATTCTGTTGCTTTGTCTTCCAGCTTGCTATCCTGTTGAATGCCTGTAGTGTATTTTTTTAGGTCAGTTATTGTATTATTTCTTCAGCTCTATAACTTGTGTTTAGAACTTTCTTATATTTTCTGTCTCTTTGTTGAGGATCTCATGATGTTCATCCATTCTTTTCCTGAGTCTGGTGAGTACCTTTATGACCATTACTTTGCATTCTTTATCAGGTAGATTGCTTATCTTCATTTCATTAATGTCTTTTTGTTGTATTTTGTCATGTTCTTTCATTTGGGACATATTCCCCTGTCTCTTCATTTTGCCCAACTCTGTGTTTGTTTGGATGTATTAGGCACATCAGCTATATCTTACAGTTTTTAAGGATCTGCTTTATGTAGTTTTCACACAGAGCCCCTAAACACAATCCCCTCTGACTACCAGAGCTATGTGCTCAAGGTTTTCCCATATTCGAGCTGCACTTGTTGTCTGCTGTGGTAGGGATATATCTGTGATGTGGAGGTGGCTGGTGCTGTCCCTCAGTCTAGCTGTGTTGTGCAATAGTGCTGAGGTGGTATTAGCTTGGGCTGATGTCTGGCCTGGCTGCAATATGTAGTTTTGGTGTGTAGGTGGGCTGGATTTGCCCCCTGGCTCCAGCAGGTTAGAGGAATAGTTACAAAATGGCATCCACAAACACCAACTTTAGCAAGGTAGGATAATGTTGCAAATATGGCACCCACCAGTAACTCTGTCCCTGGAGAAAGTAGCAATGTTTTTCTGCCTATCTGGCAGATAATTTAAGATTAGTAAATGGGTATTCTCCATATATACTCTGGGCTTTTTTAAATCGGTGATTTTGCACTGTGTCCAGGGGCAAATGTCCAAGGCTAGTCCTTCAAGAGTGGGTTCTCCATTTGCTACAATTCTATTGTTTTCCTGGGTGTAAACCCTGTTATTTTTCAAAGCACACTGTTTAGGGGACTCGCCTGTCTTGTGAAGGATCTAAGAATCGGGGTATTTAATATGGAGCACAAATTCCTCACTTCTCAGGGAAAAGTTTGATATTTTTGACATTCTTTCTGACTATGAATCTCGACAGCTGGGGTGGGTGTTTTGGGTGAGATGATCTCTGTGCCTCACCTACCAATCTTACTTTTCTTTTTGGTCTTCGTTGTGGAAGCTCTGTTTATGCAGTTTTGTTTGTTTGTTTCAGAGGTAATTATTCCCTAGGTACCTGTGTATTTATTGTATCCACGTGATGTGGGAAATGAGTTCAGGATCATCCTATGCCACCATCTTGAACCTAGTTGAATTTATTTTTTTGTCTTTAAAAATAATTAAAATATCATTTTGAATACTGTTTTTTAAAATATATATACATTGTAAACAGATTATCCCCATTTGGTTAATTAACACATCTATCATCTTACATATTTGTCTTTTTTGGTGAAGGGAGACATTTAAGTTTTGTTTTTGCAAATTTCAGTAACCATGTTTTACATTAGATCCTCAGGCCTTACCATGTTACAAAAGATTTTGCCTGTTATTTTATGTTCTCCCTTTCCTTGTTTCACCCACTCCCCAGCATCTGGGCAACTACTTTTATATTCTGTTTCTTATGAATTTATTTTTTTGTGAGGGAAGGGTTCCACATGTAAGTCATTTACTACAGCACTTGTCTTTCTCTGTCTGACTTATCTCACTTAGCATAATGCCCTTAAAGTCCATTCATGTTGCACACGGTATACTTTGCTTCTTTCTCATGGCTGAATACTGTCCCACTGTATGTATATACCACATCTTCTTTATCCACTTATTCGCTGAAGTTGTTTCTATATCTTGGCAATTGGAAACAGGGCTCCAATGAACATAGAGTTTCAGATAACTTTTCAATATTCTGTTTTCATTTACTTTGGATATATGCTCAGAAGTGGGATTGGGTATTTCTATTTCTAATTTTTTGGTATTCCATAGTGTCTGC
The DNA here is from genome assembly GCF_006229205.1 of Suricata suricatta. NCBI lineage: Eukaryota > Metazoa > Chordata > Mammalia > Carnivora > Herpestidae > Suricata > Suricata suricatta. The sequence goes on from NC_043711.1 coordinate 36,252,147, forward strand.
ACTATTTTAAATTCCAAGTTTACTGAAATTTTTGGTGACTCCTAAACTTTGCACCTCAGGAAATTCCTATCTCACTTCACCTCACCCTTGTCCTAGCCCTGATGAAAGACTCCCACCAGTTCCAAAACAGTCTGTTTAAAATAGTTCCACCAGACACTGTTTTCATTGGCCTGGCATTGGTCCCATGCCATTCCTCAACCAATCATTGATGCTTAAGAGGAATGTAATGCTTCTATTGGGCTCTGAAGCTCACTGGGATCAGTCTCTTTCCAACTCTGAGAGTGTGGCTTCCCAGAAATGGAGTCTGCAATGGGGATTCTTACTCAATTCAAATTCATTGGAGAAGGGGAGTGAGAAAGTGGGAAGTTCATAAACAAAAATGTGCCCTGGTGGAGTGCACTGCAGCTTCAGCATGGTCCCATTCAGTGAGACCAGGAGCCGAAGTTTTATAGCCCTGTGCTGGTCAACCATTGCCTGAGGTGTGGTGGTGGGGGAGGGAGGCAGCTCTGCTGGCCTGAGGACATTTCTTTAAAGAATGAGGCAGCTGTACATTTGTATCAGCCAACACTGGGAATGTACCAATAAACAGGTCTGGCCCAGGCTCCATCAGTCTATAGTAAAAGGTGTGGACCTGAAAGAATTATCAGAAAGGAAAATGGATGCCACTCTGGCATTTAGCAGATGTCCTTTGTACTTAGCTCTTTAGAAAAAGAAATGGAATTGATTGTCACTTAATGACATCTATTTCAATGAGAAGAAGTTATAACACACACATTTTGACATAGATGAGCAGCAAGAGCTGCCTTCTTGCTGCCTTTTAAGTAAAACCTTGGGGCCGAGAGTCAACAAGCAGGGATGCTCACCTGTGCTCATCACCTTGCTTTCACTCAACCCACCTGAGTCACAAAATGCGAGTGAATCATGCTGACAGTCCATGTGCAGGCCTGGGAGTAGCTTGACAAGATAGAATTATGATGAACAAAATGAACTCCTTCCTTAAAAATTCCATTAGTGGAAGTGTCATGGCATTTAGAGTTCCAGATACCAGGGTAACTGCCCTGGTGGAGTGCACTGCAGTTGGGAGAGAAAGAGGAGACCGCTGTCAGCTGCCAGCCGTGCCAGAGAGCCTGCATAAATGCTCCTCTGTCAGCAAGGGGGGACCCTGTCACCCTTTCATTAGCAGTAATTGAATGCCTACAGAGGCAGTAATTACAAATACCAGCCAGGCCTCACAGGCTCATCTGTCTTTGTTTATCATCACAGTAAGGGTATTGATCATGACTAGGGCCCTCCTTTCCTCTGGATAGGGACAGGGAAATTGGATTAATAAGGCCTGGCATGTATTGTGTAACACATACTTGTAGGGAAAAGGCAGATCAGAAGTGCTGAGAAATGGCGAGCACTTCATTTCCTGGGGTGTCGATCCAGCTAACATTCTTGGGTGCTTCCTTTACAGGGGCTTATGCTCAGATTCTCCATCATCTGAGCATCCTTGCTTTTGCTGGAGCCACCGAATACAGAGCGCACAGATAGAAAGCAAACTGAATAGCTCCCATCTTAATTCACGTTTCTGTAGGTAGCAAATAGGGAGAGAGAGAGTGAGCAAACAGAGAAGAGAAGATGGTTAGAGGAACAACTCACTGTTCTGAAAGCTGTGTGCTTTGTGTCAAGGTAATCACAGAGTTGGGGAGGAGAAAGTTCTTATAGAAGCAGTACAGCTAATCAATGAAAAAGAAAATGTAGAATTAGAGCAATGGTTCTCAAACACTAGCATGCCTCAGAATGACTTGGAGGGCTCTTAAAAACACAGATGCTGGACCCCACCCCAGAATTCCTGATTCAGAGGTATGGAATGGGGCTGGAGAATCTATATTTTTAACAAATTGCCAGATGCTACTGCTGCTGGTCCAGGGCCACACTATGAAAACGACTGGATTAGATCATCCTTGTTTTGCAAACCTTAATGAAATAACAGATGTAGGAAGTGATCATCAGTGACTTTAATGTCACACAGAAAAAGACAGTTAATTGAACACTATATGCCTCTTCATGGAAGTAGAGAAAACCACAAATAAGAAATGTCAAAACATTGGTCCTGAATCAATCAAGCCAGGTCTAACTATCAGTTAGACACAGGGGACAGAGAAGCAAGTTAAACAATGTTATCACAGTGGTACAAAGAGCAAAACCCAGACGGTAGGAGACTCTTCATGACAAACAACTCACATATTGCTTGGAAGAAAATACAAGTAGGAGGGGAATGAATGGATTCTAAAAAACTTAAGAAACATACGATCCCAGTGATTGGACCTATTTGGATGCTGTTCTGATCCACTGAACTGTGAAAAAGAAAATTGTGATGACATCAAGGAATTATTTCCACTACCCTCACTCTTTGCGTGTCTGGATTCCTTTTCAACCTTTGGTTCTCAGTTTTAATAGTATCTTTTCAAAGAAGTTTTCTTTAACCGTTTGATCTAGATATCACCCCTTCTCTATATTTCCCTCTGTTTAACTGACCACTCATTGTTATTACGTATTTACTGGTTTGGTTCTGGGTGTCTCCTGACCAGTCTGCAGACTCCACGAGGCATTGGCTCACAGTGTCCTGTCCCATGCACACATTGCTCGGTACACAGAAAATTCATATTCTAAATTAATGATGAATAAATAAGGACATTTGAATGTTTTCAAATTCTTTTCCCTTCCCTACTTCTAATTAAGTTTTATTTAATCTTATCAGAAGCTTCTAGGTAGGTAATATTTGGCCATTGTTTGGTGAAGTCCAACAAGTTGAGTGATGTGTCTAAGGTCATAAGTTGCACTGAACCAGCATAGCCAGGCCAAAAGCTATTCTTTGTGACTACAATCTTGGTGGTTTTTCTGTTTTAATAAATTTTCACTCAGAGATGTTTGACTATCGAGAAAATAGTCATTTTCAACAGTTAAAGTTGATAGTTCTGGTGGAAGAGAGGGGCTCTGTTAATAATCTTTTTCTGTGTTCATAGAGGAGGGGCTGTGAGCACCTGAGATGCTATATATTTCTATGAGAAAGTAGTTGTATATTTGGTGGGTTACTATCCCTGAAGTGGATTTATTTGCCCTCGTAGGTTGTAGGTGGTCATTTTAGTTTCCTGACCATTCTGGAGTGGTGTCATCTGCTCCTATTCTGAATATGCCAGTATGTCTAGGATGTCTCACATCCTCTCCTCTTTTTGAGTCTCTATTTCTCTAAATCCGAACATCTTTTTCCATCTCTGTCTCTATGGCTCTATATGTCACTTTCTCTTTTTTCATCCCTGTATCTTTATCTCATCTTGAATCTCTTTATCTCTAGGTCTTTTGCTCTGTATCTATATCTCAATCTCTTTCTTTATCTCTACATCTTTCACCATTTCTAGCTCTTTATCTTTCTCTCTCTACTCTTAACCTCTTACCTTTTCTCAGCTTCTGCCATGTTGCTTTCTGTTCCCCGTCATGGAAAAACTTATTAAAAGAATTGTCCACAAGTGCTGTTTTCCATCTCTTACCTCCTCTTTTTTTCCCCATCCACTTCAATTTGATTTCTCTTCTTTTTATTAATCTCAAACTATCTTTGACAAAGAAACAGAGAATTCCTACATTTCCAGATTGAGGGGTCTTTCTTATGTTACTTGACTGTAAGAGGATTGGACACTGACCATTCCTTCCTCATTGACTCACTACTCTCTTGGTTTATTAGCAGGATCGAGTCACTTCCATTAGAAATAATCACAAAAGCTCAGCGGTTTACCACAATGAAACTTTATTTTTTGCTCATTATACTAGCCATTGTCATAATAAAGGGGAAAATAAAATGGAGGGTGGTGTAGGAGATTTTTATTGGTCAGGCTTGGAGTAACATATCCAGATGCCATTTGGTCCTTCTTGGAATCAAGGGATGCTAAGAAATGTAATTTCAGCCTGGATATTTGTTTACCATCAGTAATTACACTATGGAAGCTGAGTGTGATTCCATGGAGTAACTAACTAATCTTGGCCATAGATGGAAAGGCAGGTAGTTGTCAGGTCATATATGTGTGTCCCCAAATGTGCAGAGCAATGCCTAGTGTATTTCCTTTGTAAATCCCATCCCTCCTTTGACGAGTGGAAGTCATTTTTCCAGGTCACCCTGCTTTCTTCCTTAGCTCCTTATGAAGATATTCCCACAGACAAAGATTTCTTGGGGCACTCCCAATCACTTTTGCACCTAGATCTTTTCTAGGAAATGGACCATTTAACCCAACTTATTCTCTTACAAAATTCCTTTAGAATCTTAATTATCCTAATAGAGAGGAACTGTATTTGTCAGTGGGAGGCACATTCTTAATGACTTCATATTCAATATGATCTCTGTGCTCTTTGAGCTCTGTGTACTCTGGGATGGTTTGAGTCAGACAGGAAACATCATCACCCAGCATTGCATCAGAATACTGCAATACTTTTTATATGACATATAAGACAAAAAAGCAACAACAACCCTATACTATATTACAAGTACAGCCTGTGTAGGTAAGTACTGTCTTTATGTGGATGCAGAAGGCTTTTAATTTTAAAATGCCTGTAAAAATTACAAGATTCTCACCATGCTTCTCTTTTATCTGGAGGCAAATTTATTATATGGTAGGTCTCTTGATAGTGTCTCCATTTCTTCACAGGGGGTGACTCAGAGCCAAACACGTTCTGAAGTTGGCATGGGAAAGTGAGCACTGGACACTAAGCCACACAAAGCCCTTTGCATAAAGAGCGCCCCACATGGGTTGCAAAATGGAGAGTATCATACTCTGCTTGACTCTGACCAACTTAGCCCTTAGAGAATGTCCCCTTACAGATGGCCCAAGTCTCTTCTCTTTGGACATGGTTTACTCCAAAAGACTTCATTGGTAGGGGAATGCCAGCAACATAAGTTCTTTATCTGTTCATGATAACTGAAACTCTTGGAGCATTCTACTACCCCTCAGTGCTTGAAATAGCATTATCCAGATCATTCACAACCATTATACTGAATTATGTGAGAAAACACACATTGTAAGGACTAGTGTGTCTAAGGCTGTAGTATACCAAGGCCTGTCTCTGGCTGTATGCTCCAGAGTGCAGAATAATTCATTTAAATAAGTTTTCACTGGACACTTAATGTTGTACACCCATTACTGTGTAATTAGAGATATAAGCAATAAATAACACAATGGATGCTGTGATCCCCCTTTAAGATTGAAGAACTTAACTCCCAGTGTGGTGTGAATGCTCCTGGCTGACAACCTTCAACTGTCAGACCTTTTCAAGAATTGATCCAGCTACAGAGCTGTCTGTAGTTCAAATCCCTTCCTCTGACAGCCCATCGATAATGATCGGTCTGAAGGTCTAACTGTGAAGGGCCATCCCCATGTTTGAGTTCCTCATAAGGTTGGCTTAGCCCTTGGATGAGCCTGTATTGCAACCCAACTGTTTCCTTTGCCCAATTCTACTTTTGCTCCATCTCTTCTTCATGTGTTCTCAGTAATGTTCTTCCATAATCTTCCTGCATGGTTATGTTTGTGCCACGGTCTGCTTCCTTCCTCTGACTGAGGATCTCACAATCTATGGGAGGAATGAAGGAGAAGCAACATACAACTCTTTTGCTCTTATTCTTCCTTTCTTCAAGATAAGAATGAATGAGGCTTGTCCCACATGGGAGCAAAGACAGATAATTTCCACTTTGCATAGGAAGAATATGAAAGAATGTTCAAAGACCATTTACTCTTTCCTCATTTCTCTTTCACAGCTTCTCTCCCTGTATACTTGTGGAAAGCCTTGATTTTAATTTCAAATGGTGGATAGGGCTTTCAGCAACTCCCAGGTAGACATTACATATTCTACCATGGCTCTGAAAGGCCAACTTCCAAGTAATAGGTTTTGGAAGATCAATAACCAAGTTGTTCTCAGACTTGCTAAAGAAGGTTTTACATTTATAATGTAAAAACCAAAAGGCTCAAAGAAAGAGTTCATCTAAAGAGAGCTAGATTACATCATTAAACCTTTAATTAACCTGATGGTTTTGACTTAAGAAAATCAATGGAGCTCTCTCACTTGTAGGAAAGAAAACTTTAATATTTTATGTGCCAATATTTATCTTTTTTTCTAATATAGCAAATGTTTTCTCTGGCAGGTGCCTATTGTACTTGTTTTTTTTCAAAGTTTAAAACTGGAAAATTTTTTATTCTCTACTGGAAATGTGATAACTATATTTGGAATAAGATTTTATTTTGTAAAGTTTGTTTGTTTATAGTGCAAGTGAGGGAGGAATGAGAGAAAGGGATAGAGAGAGAATCCCAAATAGGCTCCATGCTGTTAATGCAGAGCCAGGTGCAGGGCTCAATTCCATGAACTGTCAGATCTTGACCTGAGCCAAAATCAAGAGTCAGAGACCTCATCACCTGAGCCACCCAGGTACCCTGGAATAAGATTTTAAAAGATCTTAAAACTTAGGGGCACCTGGGTGGCTAAGTCAGTTAAGCATCTCTACTCTCGATTTCTGCTCAAGTCACTATGTTTGTGGATTTGAGCCCCGTGTCAGGCTCCATGCTCATAGCGTGGAACCTGCTTGGGATTTTCTGTCTCTCTCTCTCTCTCTGTCCTGTCTTCATTCACTCTCTCTCTGTCTCTCACAATAAATAAACTTAAAAAAAAAACAAATAAAATATCTTAAAATTTAGAACTTGGTGAAAAATAAGATACCTAGTGTTTTGATTTCAAGTCTTGGGTGTATGGGGAGGGGCTTAGGGGGGCATGAAAGCATTTTTATGTGGATATATAATTAGGTTCAGTTTTGTTCCTTTGGGAGACTTTTGAATTTTTCTGTTGAATAGTTTATTTTAATAGGAGTTCACTGAGTAGAAATGTCCTACATTAAGTACTTTGAAAAGACCCAAAAGAAGTACTCCTCTGTGCTTCTAATTTACATCTACCTAATGCTCAGCTGTGGTTATCCTGTCTGGTTCAGTGCTCATGAGCACAGACAGTTCTGTTAGTATATACAAGTTGCTAGTAAACAGCATGAAATAAAACTCCTAGTACCAGGGACACAAAATTCTCCTTCCATCCTCATTCACTGGTAGAGATATGATGCTTCTCTAAAGGGCCTACATATGTACATGCAGATTTTCCTTTTGTTCCTTCAGTCTAGCTTTATGATTCTAGCATTTAGTGTACTTAAAAATTTGGTTAAGATTGAATAATTAGGTTTAGTGTTAGGAAATATAAACTATTCTTGATTTATTTGGTAGAAATTCAGGGAGTCAGGTATTTACAGCCTTACTGTAGGGCCCAGAAGATCATATATAAGGCTAGGCCTCATGACTTAGCCTCTTGGATCATATTGGCATAAATACAGAAGTAACTTGAAGGGCACGAAAATACACCAAACAAATGAGAAAGACTTTGCCTTCTTTAATGGGAAAGGAAAAAATAACTGGAGACACTTATATAGTAATAATTGATTTTTGTCCCAAAACATATTAAAGCAGAAAAATGAATAGTCCATTTGAGTGTACTTTCCACCATTTTTATGGGACGAAATTGTGGTAACAGGAGTTGGGTGACCCTTTTGGCTTGGGGGTTATGAGGACTTGGCCATCATTTCACAAGGTGTGGAGAAGGTAGAGGAGCAATATTCATCATTTTAACTGGGAACAGGGATTACTTTTTTTTAAATAACATTTTGGAGAGGAACGCACAGGGCTGGTACTGGCGTGTGAGGGAAGGTAATGAAAGGAAACAGTACTACAAAGTATTTTTTTATGGTATTTGAGAAATGCAGGTAAAGACCTCGATATTATTTTGAAATTATGCTTTGGTTGTTGAACATTTCTCAAACCTTTATATTACTCTGAGCTAGGCCAGATAGAGTATGGCCTTTATATAGTTAGAAAAAATAAGAGCACAAATAGTCAACCTTAAGGATTTTGGGGTCTGCTCTTCATCTCAATAGACCCCTTACTAGTTTTATTTTCATAGATAGGTCACAATCATGTGAAATTGCACATCACGCAGGATAACCTGAGCACATGATTACTGAGTAAAGTAAATTGGAGGAAGGAAAGTCTAAAAAGCCATATTTGGGGGGAAATTTTTTCCTCTTGGAGTTGTCCTTGATGCCATCTCATTGATTTCAAACTCCACTATGTTAATTTCAGCTAATATATTCCAGGTACTGTGATAGATGCTTGGGAGACAAAAAGGCGACCATACGTGTTCACAGTAGCTAGCAGTCTGATGGAGGAGCTAATAAATCTTTCACTTCCATAGTTGACCATATAGTATTTACTCAGCACCCATCCACCAGGCCCGGTATCTGTGATAAACAAGGCAGGCATGATGTCTTCCCTTAGAGTCTGGTAGAAGAGGCAGACCATTGACCAGATGATTACCACTAAATGTGTTATGTGCCACAAGAGTAAATGTGGGTGATGAGTAAGTAATGAAAGTGGAAAAGAGGGCACTTTACCTGGTCCAATAAAGTCACTTGTCATAATATGTTAGTTTAATTAGTAGACCCACTTTCATACATTATAATTAATTAAAATCCATAACTTGTGCCCACTTCCTTGGTCTGTACCTAGTGTCCATTTTCTGTTCCAGAATCCCATCTGGTATACTGTATTTAACGTCAAGTCTCCTTTGGCTTCTCTTGGCTGTGACGGATTTTCAGATTTTTCTTATTTTTGAAGACTTTGATGATTTTGAGGCACACACTTATTAAGAATTTTGAAGAATATCCCTTTATTGTTTTTTTTCTGATGCTTTTCCTTGATGTGACTGAGGTTTTGGGTTTTGAAGAGGAAGATTGCAGTGGTAAAAGTGTCATTTTCTTCATATGCTATCTATTTATATAGAAATGTTTATCACTTGATATTGCCCTTGATCATGGCTGATGTCATGTTTATCAGATTCCACATTATCAAGTTGCTCCTATTGTCCTCATACTGTGCTCTCTTTAAAGTAGTCACCATGTGCACGATACACCTATGGTGTAGAGCATTATGCTGGACCCTTTTGAGAGGAGAGTACATCAGTTATTTAGAATTCTACATGGAGATTTGTTTCTTCTCCCCACCTGCACTATGTATTTATGTATTCAGTCATTATTACCATCAGTATGGACTTATGGATATTTATCTTCTATCTTAGGTTATAATCCAGTGCCACTTAATTCTGTGGCTCAGATAGCTCCACTTGGAGCTCTATCATTTGGTTCTTGGTTCCCTTTGAATTCCACCATCAATACATGTGTTTTATTAAGTGCATCCTTACGTTTTTCACTAGAAGATATTGTTCCAGGTTTAACTTATCTCGTGCCCTACTCCTAAAATGAACCAGTGAGTTGCGGTTCCGTTCACTAGAGAATGGTATGAGAAGCCAGGATCCAAATGCTAGGAGTGCACCTTACCACTGGGTGTTGTTGCATTTAGGCCTTCCCTGCTGACTGAGGCAGGACTTATATGTATATATGCCAACCTTGCATATATACCTTTCTACACATATTTCTGTATGTGACTGTATTTACGTTAAGCTAAATAGATGTTCATATTGATGTCTCTGAGTCAAATTTATTCCCGCATGGATCATTCTGGAGTTCTCCCCACATTTGTCTCCAAACTCCCATTGCAGTAGTGGGACACCTGCCCGTACCACATGCCATTCTTTCACTCAGTAGTTTATATATATATAAACGTATATTTATGTATATATATATACATACACACACGTGCGCACACACACACACATATGAGTATCAAAATTATTAGCCTGTACCTGTCGGAAAAAGCTTTATCAGTGAAATTTAGAGGGCTTATGTACAATTTATTCTGCCTTTACTCTTTTCTTATATTAAAAATTTTTTTATGTTTTGTATTTATTTATTTTTTTAAGTAGTTTATTGTCAAATTGGTTTCCATACAACACCCAGTGCTCTTCCCCACAAGTGCCCTCCTCCATCTCCACCACCTCTTTCCCCCTCCCCATTCAACCCTCTTTTCTCTTATAGACTCCACTCGTGTACAAAATTCCTTAGGTTAGCACCTTTCTTCTCTACCCCTAGGTTGTTTTGTACATTTGTAATGCGGTTAGATTGTTCATCATATTCTCTATTCCACCCTGGAATCTCCAACCTCTTAAATGATTTTTTAAAAATTTGTGTACATTAACATTGTGTTCACTATAGTTCTGTGCTCTCTTGTTTGTGCTCTAGAGTTCTATGGTTTTGACAATGGCATAGTGTCATGGACCTGCCATCATGGTATCATATAGAACAGTCTGAACTCTTAAATCTCCTGTGCTTCACCTAATTCAACTTACCTCCCTACCTTTTGAACTCTTGGCAACCAATGATCTTTTTTATCGCTGTTATGTTTTGTCCTCTCTAATATGTCATATAATTATAATCAGATACTATGTAGCATTTTTAACATAGCTTTCACTTATCAAAATGCATTAAGATTCATATATGTCTTTCCATGTTTCAATAGCTCATTAAGTTTTTTTAAATGTTTATTTTTGAGAGACAGAGTGTGAGCAGGGAAGGCAGAGAGGGAGGGAGGGAGGGAGGGAGGGAGAGAGAGAGAGAGAGAGAGAGAGAGAGAGAGAGAGAGAGAGAGAGAATCGGAAGCAGGCTCTAGTCCCTGAGCTGTCAGCACAGATCATAACCAGGGGTCTTAACTCAGGAAGTGCAAGATCATGACCTGAGCCAAAGTCAAATGCTTAACCGACTGAGCCACCTAGGTGCCCCAATAGTTCATTTAAAATTTTTTGAATAATACTCTGTTACATGGCTATACCATAGCTTGTTTACTAGTTCACCTATTAAAGGACATTCTACTTTGCTTTCAGTGGTTAACAATTATAGATAGTGATACTATGAAGGTTCACAGGCAAGATTTTATGTAAAGTTTACAAATGAATTGGGTAAATGAGCACCATCACTGGATTGTATAGTAAGACTATGTTTAGTTTTGTAAGAAACTGAAAAACTGTCTTACAAAGTAGCTGTACTGCTTTGCAAATGAATGAGAGTTCCTGATACTCTACGTTGTTGTCAACAATTGATTTTGTCATTTAAAACGTAGTTCTTCTAATAGGTGTCTAGTGATAACCCCCCATTGCTCAACTCAGTTTCCTAATAACAAATGACATTGAACATATTTTCATACACTCATTTGCCATCATATATCTTCTTTGGTGAGGTGCATATTAAGATCTTTTGACTATCTGATCTGTCCTTCAGACTCTGTAAATCCCTGTTTGCTTGTTGCCGTGGCTCTTATCTAATTTTATTGCTGATGAAAATAAAATTCTTGGAGGTATTCAAGAGTGGTAAGCACCTAATTGGGATGAGTATGTAGAAAGAACCTCTTTGAAATCTGAGGATTTGAAAGGGAGAATATATGCTGAAATCTAGATTTTTGGATCCAAAGGTAAAAAGATTATGGATCTAAAGTAGGAAAAACTTGGAAAGATCTCTTGGTGATCCCAGCATTTTTGTTCCCTGGACTTTTCTATGTTTGTGTTCTGTGGCATTTGTGTTCTTATTTGTCATTTGGGGATCACTTGGTCATATATTATGGTCAGGAAAATTATTTTGGGATCATATAATCCTGACTCAAATCTTCAGCACTACCAGGTTATGAACCCTTTCCCATGAGGTATCAATATTAAGACAACTATTTCATCCTTCCTTTTGCATTTGGAGCAATTCTAGTGCTAGTACTCACTAAGTTCGAGTTTGATGGATTGACTTGCTTAAAACCTGGCAGGACTATTCAAAGTCCATGGCAGTGCTGAGGCTGTAGCTCTTCATCTAGAATACAGGCTGGGTGCAAAGGAAATTCTTGGCAGACTGCTTCACTGATTCTTGTAAACAATAATTAAGTGGACGTATGCATACTAATTCTGCTGTTTCATTTTCTTTTTTTCAAAACACATGGAGGAGTTTTAGTTCTAGATAATAAACAACAAGAATCATTGCACTCTGCATTTAAACCAAATGAGCTCAATGAGGGTATACAATTCTTGCAATTACAACTTTACTGTTTTTCATATATTTACAATAGAAGAAGAAAACAAAGAAGCATAGGCTTCTTGGTATGCTGAGAGATGGGAACTTACAAAAAACTTTGTGGGACCTCTTGTCACATCATTTGGAATCCAGTCTCAACCTGGCTCTTGACTGGTTCCGTGATCTTGGACAAAGCTCTTGTGACTTTTGCCATTAGTACCACTGTTTAAAATGAATACGTGGAGTCAGTTAACTGATTTCCCTTCACATGCAATATGTGATAATAGATCCTAACACAGGCTGCAGATTTTGGGCAAAGGAGAGAGAGCAGAAGAGCTGGTTGCATTGACTCTAGGTGGCCACCAGGGGACATCCAAGAGCACTACACGAGTTCAAGAGTTGTTTGTAAATCAAATTTCTGTAAATTGAACCTTTCTTTTCTATTGACGAAATTTCAGAGATGTGTTCCCACAGGGAAACAGTGGCTCCTAGAGCAATAAAAATTATGCTCAAGGATATAAACAGTTTTAACAGCAGTATTTAAAGGGAACATACAGAGTAATATATCTTTGATATTATAGTGCCTTGTGTTAAATTGGATTTGTGGTAAGGCAGCAATTTTATAAGTTTGTGGAAAGAATTCACTTCTTTTGACTATGAATATTTTTAATATTTATTTACCTTGTTTTTTAATGCAAACATAGAATTGTTACCTCTTAATAATAAATACATGATCATTATGTCGTATTTATGTACCCCCTCTCTCTACTGTTCAGTGCTCATGATGGGCAAAGAAGGACCAGTATATAACCACAGATGACAGGACTGGAAAAATTCTCAGATCCTTGAGTTTAGTCCTCTTACCACTGATGAGGAAACCAAAGTGACACAGATGGAATTGTTTGCACAAAGTCATACAAATAGACCAAGTTGAAACTACTATCTATGGTTAGTCTTGAGGTCAATAGTGAGGAACACCAGCCTTCTCAGAATTAACTTAAGAAAATACAGGCATAATGTATGGAATTATCCATGTGAGGAGGCACCCCAAAGGATGATCCACAAGTGATTAAGAAGTTTGTGAAAATCCAATCAAGGTGGCCTGCATTTCTCAGGAGGTAGACAGAATAATGATTGTAATACAGTAAGTGGAAATATAATCAATTACATATGAATGGGAAAAGACTGTGAGATCAAGAGAATGGCTTTGTTAGGGGCTAGTATAGAAATTCCAGAGCTAGCTGTTGGCAGCGTGTGTCCAGTACCTTTCAGTGGCAAAAATCACCTCTTACTGCAGTTCAGGTATAAGTTCTTCCTGTGGTCTTAATGAAATTGCCCTAAAAAATGTCCAGCCCTTTGTTCTGAATTCGTACTCCCTAATGTCTCCATCTGTGGCTCCACTGATGAGGGATCTGGACCAACATTAACTCCCATTTTTCATTTATGGTGTTGCCAAAAGCAAATGTGACTACACCAAACTTTTAAACAAGATGACATTAATTACTGAGCCAAAGTGTTCCTTACCTTTGCAGGAATACGCTCTATATCAGCAGCAATAGGGCCCTTTTCGTCATTTCAGAGGCTAGGGTCCAGCCTAACGTTGGCCTTCTTTGATGTATATTTCTCAGTCAATTCATTATATAATTAATTTTCAGAATGCAGCCAGAAGGACAGGTCATGGGTTCATGCTCTGATGATGAGGCGTCATCACCTCTGGCCCTCATGAGGTCAACAGATGTTTTGTTTAGTCCAGAATTATAGTTTCTGAAAGTCTTTATAAATAGCCAGATATTTACACACTGGACAGTCCATTTATTGGTATTCTTCTAATTGCTAATGAATCCACCAGAAAAACACTACTATTTTGAGCATTACTAAACATCTCAGATACTGTAGAAGGTTAGAAATTAAGAGGAAAAAGGGAAAGAAAATTTATGTGTATTTTAAAGGGAAACAACATAATCCTGTTTTCTGTTTTTACTGCATCCTCAGTGTCTCCTTGGACTGGGACCAGGCTGATTTTTGTGATTGATGGGACAGGTTGTGTGTGCCATCTCAGGCATTTAGAATTGCAATTGCCAAGTTTTCTGGGCACTTAGCATTAGAAATAAAACTTTTAGTCTGTCACATTGCAACCTTTTGATGTCTTAGACTTCTGATTTGCGAATGATGGGTCCCTAGATGGGGGACTAAGATTTCTAGTGATTAAAATAGGATATCCCTCACCCCACTGGAAACTAGCAAACTGGCTTGTGGTCCATGTGCTTCAGGTTCTTACATTTGATTGGCGTGAATCAACTTCCCCATGTCAGACAAGTCTGGGCTTTGACCAGGCTGAGGCGCAGGCCCTTGGATTATGGTCCATCCATTCAGGGAGGTCTTTTAGAGTTTTCTACGCCTCTTCAGAAAATCTCTCTGCACTCTTTGTTGACTTTTGACTTTTTATTTCTTCTACCCAGTTCTCTGGACTTCTCACTCAGGCATGCCTTTTGCCAAACATGCTGCCAACTCTCTCGTACAAGTAAATTTATGTCAATGTCTAACTCTGATGGCAAGCATTCTAGATTAGATTCATTTGGCATCTAGATTAGTTACCTAATCTGTCTACCTAGCAGAAATTTTCCAAGGACTTCATATATGTATTTATATGTTTAATCTTGTAGTTAGGCACTTTGTATATTGTTGATCTTCAGTAACTGTTAATCAGACAAAAATGAATTAGAATCAGGTAAAGAAGAAAATCAGACAAAAATTAAATAGTTGGTGGATGTAAACCTACCATATACGTCAAAATGTTACTGTCTTGAGGAGGTTAAACAAAAGGAAGAAAAAAATGAGAATGGGGGAGCAGGAAGGAGGGTACGGAGAAGGAGCAGAAAGAGAAACTTGAAGAGAAGAGTAGCAATAAAATTTAGAAATAGGCCCACATGCTACCCTGGGCTTCCACTTAGAAGAGAAATCACAAATATTTGTACATCATGATATAAAACCACAATTCATTTATTGCCAAAACACTTAAAATTCAGGCTTCAACCTACTAGAAAATAGGTTCTTTAATGGTGTTTGCTTTGCTTATCATAGAAACAAAAATTAAGAAACAATTCTGTTTGAAGTAGTCCATGATAATTATGACAAATGATCAGGCCAACATTAGAAATCAAAATAACTTGTCATTTCAAGTAGAGCTGATAATTGTCCAGTCTGACTTGGCAAAGTCTGGTCATGTTTTTCATGGTAGTATCCATTCTGACTGGTTGTGATGCCTGTTGGACTGGGTGATGACTTGTCTGTTACATGTTTTCAATCTCATCCCTAGTTTTGATAAAATATACTTCATTGGCATCTTCCTATTAGGGCAGCTAACATTTACTGATGACCTACTATGTGCCTTTATTTCATCCTTAAACATCCCCTAAAGTAGGGAGTGTTAGCCTCAGGATATGCATGAGCAATTGAGGGTCCTGTAAAGTCAAATGTTGCCCAAGGACACACACTGAAGATGCTAAATCAGGAGCTGAGGCAATCCTGGTCGCTTTGTTCTCTTTTTATTTCTTTCTTTAGATAATCCCCTCCCTTATCTTTCCCTACTTACAGGAAGACCCAGAGCCATGGACTCCTGTCACAGTATGCACCTCTGTTTCACACCTTTAACTCATGCTGCCTCAGGCAAGGCAAAAGCCAAAAAAGATTTTAAGCAAAATTAAAGTCCAAGAGCTTTATGGGTAAAATCACTATATTGTCTTCTGTGGGTTTTTGATTCTAAACGGTTATTATCTCTCTAGTCAGAACAGAAAAACTCAGACCCTCCAAAACCAAATAATGTGACTACTGATTTCTTTATTTCCTTTATTTCAGTCTTTCCTCAAAGGCTTTTCTAAGTTAGTTCATGCCTCACTCCTTGAATCATGAGTTAATTTTGTGGTACTCACTGTAATTTTGCAGTTTACTTAGTCTTTTACATTATTTATATTTTAAACTTTCCACAATCTGCCTTCAGGTAATTTTATAGGACCATGCACCGCACAAGCATCTTCCAATCCCTCCTACCCATCCTCTGTATTGTTCTCTTGATACACTTCTGTGTGTGTTGCAAATGCCACAAAACAGTGGAATGAAGTTTGCTTTAGGCAGTGAATTTTCTTTAAGAGAAGTTAAAGTAAAAAGTATATATGTACATGTTTACCTTTATTTGGAGCATTTCCAGATCTTTCCATTTTTTACTTAAATGCAGGTTTCTGTCTGAGGTCTTATTCCTTCTGCCCAAAGAATATCATTTGCAATTTCTTAGATCACATGTCTGCTGGCAATAAAAATATCTATTCATTTGTTAGTCTGAGAAGTCCTTTATTTTGACATTGTATTTTAAGAAAATTTTAGTATGGGGATAATTTTAGATAGACAAAATGTGAAGACAGTACAGAAAGTACCCATATACACTACATCCACTTTGCTTCATTCTTAATATCTTGTATTCATATGGTATATTTGGGTATAATGTTGATACCTTATTAATATTATTTGCATATAAGTTACAGGTAAAATATAAAGTATAAAAGTATAAAAATTGTTATCATTATATCTCCATGATGCATTTATAAAATTGTTGGACTAATAATTACATGATTATGGACTAATTATCTTAGTTTTTATCTAATGTTCCTTTTCTAGAATCCTATACAGAATACCTCCATTTATTTGGTTGATACGTCTCCTTAGGTTTATACTGTTCATGACAGTTTCTCAGATTTTTTGTAATTTTCAAGACACAAAGGGTTATGCGAAGTACTGGTCATTTATTTTGTAGAATGTCTCACAATTGAGTTTCTTGGTTTTTTTCCTTACAGTTATACTGAGGTTGTGGATTTTGGGAGGAATAGCACAGAGGTCATTTGCCATTCTCATCATGTCACTCCAAGAGCACGTGTTATTAATAGGACTCGTCACTGCTGATCCTGACCTTGTCATGGTTGAGCTGTATTTTCCAAATTTTCCCCATATCCACACTGTGCTTGTTTTAAAGAAGTCACCATGCACCTCACACTTAAGGTGTGGGGAGTTATGTTTCATCCATTTGAGGGTAGGGTATCTATAAATGATTGAGAAATCTGCACAGAGATCGTCTCTTCTCTCCATTTGTTATTTATTTGTGTATTCAAGCATTGATTTCTACCCGTGTGGACCCATGGATTAGGATTTTACACACCCACTTTCAGTTTTCAGCCTTTCCCACACAGTGTGTCACAGATGGCATCTCCAGGCTCTTGCCCCTTGTCCCACAAAGGGCTGCTGTTGCTCCTTTCTCAGTTTTACCCTTGTGGTGGGGGTAAGAAGGGTGCTTTGTTTGCTGTCCTGGCCTAGCCTCAGGTTTGCAAGACAATATGCATCTGTGTCTCAGGAGTGATGCTTTCTTGGCATTCCTTCCTTCCTCCTTCTGAGAACCCAACTCTAACTTGGATCTGTAGTTGATCTTAGCTGGTAATTTCCTGCTTCATCTTTGATCATAGCAGCCTCTGCTTGGTATAGAATTTTTGACCCAAGATAGTTTCCACTTCTCTGGAGCAGCTTCATCTACCCATCCTCTATTTGCAATGGTTCTTTGCTGTGTCAGTGACAAAGTTTATTTTCCTCTCCTAGTGGTTTAAGGCTTTTGCTTTGTAGGAAAGAGAGGTCTGGGGAAGTGGGAAAAGCTTTGTTCCTTTTCCCCAACAGCTACTCATCACCCCTTGAACTGAGATTCTGTACCAAAGGAAAGTTTCTCCAGGATCTTTTTTTGTCCCCAGTATTTCTCATGAGTCTTCAGTAAAAAGCTCTGGGAAATGTAGATACTACTTGGGTCTGGAGATAGGACAGAATGACACTCTAGTCTACAATTAGGTTTTAAGGAATGAATTAAAATTTTAGCTGACTTATTACCAACTTACATGGTGGCTGCCTTTCACTGATGAGACACTTTGCATTTTCCATTTCTTCTGAGGGAGGCCTGTCTCTCTTTGTTCACTTGTTGGCCTGGATTTTACCCCTGAAGGTGGAGAAAAAGTGTGAAGGCATTTATGTCCTGCTTTTTATTTTCCTGCTCACTTCTTTGTATTGAATCTAATTGTTTATCAAAGTGATATTTCCCTATAATATTATCATTTACCTGAAGTATTTGCCAGACTCATCACTTTTTTGGACCAGTTCTGTGGAGGCATTTGTTGAATATTCATAGATGAGGCTTCATGAAGACAAGTCCTGCACTTGTCCGGGCTTACACACCAACAAAAAAAGACATGCCCATAGGCGATGCAGTGAATGGTATGGTACCTCCTCACACAGAGGGAGAAATGGTACAGAGTTGAATGAGCCTGGTGTCAGAAATCAGAATTAAGATTTCTCTTTCTTCTAATTGCTGAAAAAAATTACCTGCAGAGTGCAAAAGAGATATTAAGTCTTCTACCACAATGTTCTACTTACATGCAAAATTAGTTCTTGAATGCCTAAGAATGGGATGGGGACTTGTATATGTGACTTCATCATTTTTATATGCAGACCACATGGATGTAGGAAGAATGTATTTGCATATGATGACTGATCTGAGGGAGAGAATTTAGACAGGGAAGGGAAGGTTAAGGATCAGATTATGATTTATCCTAGTTACACAGGTGGGTGGTGACTATTGATGTGTTATCATTTCAAACTCCTTTACCTCCTTATTCTCTAATCTTGATCTCTGAAATTCATCCTAGGATGATGCCATCTGTTCTTTCAAAATTAAGGCTCAGTGCATTCAATAGGTATGGTGGAAATATGGAATTTAGGGTCAGTAGACTTAGATCTGAGCCCTACTTCAGCCACTTTCTAACTTAAAACTTAGCTTTTTAGTTCCTTAACTTTTTTGAGCCTCTCTTTCCTCATCGGAAAAAATTCCAACCCTGTGAGAGGAGTAAATCAAATTATGGATATAAAAAAAAAAGCACTTTTCAACTCTAAAGTTCTGTAAAATTTTCATTTTTATTATGGCATTACATTTTGCTCCCCTGGACTGGTAGGCCAGGGTAATAGATACATTCATTTTCAAGAACAGATTTTCTCTCCGTGTTCAAATGTACTTGTTCCCACATTAAGCATATAAATAAATAAGTATATAAATTTGATCAGTATCTTGGTTTGTTAATCTGTGTCATTCTTGAGGTATTTGCCTAAGTAGATTTTCTTTTCTAGCAAGCTGAGAAATGGTAAATTAGAAAACTGTAGGATGACAGGCTTAAAACAGTAGTCACTGGAGGAAACATGAAATTAATAGGGTTGCCATAGAGGTATAGCAAGAGCTAGAATATTGGAAAGCAAGGGAATCATAGTTTGAGAAGAAAATACATTTGTTATGTTTTCAGAGGACTCACTAGTCCGAAATTTACTTTCTGGCTGAACAGTTTTATAGTATAAAGATTAATTTTCTCTGCTATTTTTAAGTAACCCCCTTAATCTTCAACCCAGCTCCATTCTGGTTGGAACTAAAATTTCTGGCATACAAACAATACACTAAAATGATGGCCACCAATCAAGTACTACCTTTGAGGTGCCAATGATAGGATGAACCTTTGCTCACAGCTTGAGTTGACTGTTCTCTTTGGTCATAATTTTAATGAATTCATGTTACTATGTATATATTTCTGTTTGTTCTTCCTTTTGATCAGGATAAGATTACAAGTGACAGGGGTGTGTGTGTGTGTGTGTGTGTGTGTGTGTGTGTGTGTGTGTGTGCATGAGTGTGCATGCACAACATGAATGGTTACACCGTGAGACAAAACTGGCATGAGTCATATATTGAAATTCCTTTTTTTAATCCTTTGGTCTGGCTCCAAAAAACTCTGTTTATGCCACAGTATGTTATCTTTCAAGCTTACCTGTTTATCTTTCTAGAAAGTTGCATGTAAGGTTAGAGAAGACCTCGTTTTCTCAGCATACCCTTAGGCCTACAAAAATAGTTTGTATGTTGTAAATGCTAATTACATAGTGTGGACATTTAACTGGAATACCTTTGTCCATTATAAATTACAGAAAAATGAATTTAACAGAAACTTTTTAGGGCAAACCAGGGTATATTATTACGCCTCAGTAAAACTCTGTTGATTTTGAACTAGATTAAGCAATTTATGGTGTGTGTCATGGTTTTGTGGGTGTAAGAGAACAGTTTTCTTTGGGTGAATGTAAACAGTCATCCCGAATATCTGTATTAGTCAAACTTCTTTCAAATGATGGAGCTAGAAGCTCATCTTTACTTAGCCTAAGCATAAAAGGGAATGTGTTAGTTCAAGTACTAGGGAGTCCAAGGGCACAACTAGTTGCAAGCATGGCTGGAACCAGAGGTTCATTTAATTCGAATATTTTCTCTTTGTCTTTCTCACTGTTTGTCTCTCAATTGGTCTTTCTCTCTCATCTCTTTACTTGTCTCTGTTTATCATTAAATGCAGTCCTACTTCTCCATTGTCACAGATAGGATATTTTCAAATGGTGGGAAAGATAGCATGCATGTGATATCACACCTAAGTTATAACACCTCTTGAGTCTCCAAAAAGAGATAAAGTTTTTCCTGATAATTCTTTTTTTTCCTCACCCACTCACCCTAGCCACACCCACTCATATCTGTATTTATTGGAATAATAATGTGAGCCAATTTTTATTGAGCCCCTATGTGCTAGGTTTGTCTCCTGTAATCATCACCACAACACTCTGAGATTGATGTGTCTATTTTCTTCCATCTCATAGATGAGGTCGCTGAGATTCAGGAATATTGAGTACATTTCCCAGGATTACACATCTCAGTTCAAAGTGCTGACTCTGGATTCAAACTATCCAGGTTTGAATCTCAAATACAAATTGAGCATAAAGACACTTCAAAAAATATCATGGGCATCACTGAGGTGTATATTTGAAAATGTTTGCAAGTGGTAAATTACCCTGTAAATGTGACTTTTACATCACTGTGTTGTCCATTGCCAGATACAGGGCTAGAGCAGTAGTCACCAGGTGTGATTTTTGTCCCCAAGAAAATTTGGCCAAGTCTGGAAACATTTTCAGTTGGCACAGTTGGAGGGAGGTTCTTCTTGGCATCTATTGAAGAGGTGCTAAGGATGCTGCTATGCAGCCTACAAGGCACAGAAGAGCTACCCAGAAAAAAGAGTTATCCAGTCAATAATGTTGAGGCTAAAAACTCTGCGCTAGATGAATAGAGATATGTGAAACTTCGCTCTCAGAAGCTCTCAGTTTAGTTGGGGAGTAGACATAGACAGGTATTAAAAGTTAAATGCATTGGTTCAGTAGAGTTGGAGACATTCAGACTAAAGAGAGGGCAGAGATGAAGTTATCATCATGAGCTACTTAAGGGCTGAAAGCGTGTGACCTTAAGTAACAGATAGATTTCAATTCTGGAGAAGGTGCACAGATATGTTCTTTGGGGATACGGAATGTGTGTCCTCACAGTTACATCTTTTGTCTAGAACAATGCCTTGTGATGTTTTAACTAATGCTTGTTGAATGGATAAATAGATATGAGTTTAATTAAGCACTGAGGGCAGGCTAAAACAGGATTCTGTCCCATTTAGATATACTTGGATTTTATGACAGTCAATCTCTAGGAGTTGGAGGACAAAACTATTCTTGGTGGCTGGAATTTCTAGGTAAGGCTTTGAGGTAGTGGAAAAGATGGAGCCTCTCTTCTATATCAGAAAACATTAGGAGCAATGGTGTGGGCCTTAGAATTCTAGAGGCGCAGTATTCTATCAAGGTGAGTTCTAAAGAGAATTCCAGGAAAAACAAAGAAGATGAGATTTGCATGATCCACTTGGAATAGTTATGATAAGAGCAGCTGTTTCTCTCCTGCCAATCTGTTTTCTGTGGAAACAGAAGTATAACTGGAATGAGCAATAAGGAGTAAAAAATATGTATATGTATGTGTTAAGGGAATTACTTTTTCTTATTATTTCTATGAATTAGTTATTGTCACCAGGTGTGGTAAATGGAAACTATAGAACAATTTCAACATTCACCTTTTATCTTTTCTCAAGCAATTATTATCAAACAAAAAAAAATAGAATGGTAGATTTAATGAGTATTTCACGGAAAAAAGTCATAGGACCATAGTTATAAAATCCACATACTGAAATTATAGCATCTGTATATTTAGTAAGTGTATTTGGATATGGTATATCTTTGTTCTACACAACAGTCTTAGCTATTTTCCATTCTGCAACATGGCACTTTATGATATCTATTGCTTACATTTATGATACCTCTTGCAACACTCCAAAAGCCCCTGAGTTTTCATTAACTTGTATCTTTGATATTGTTGTGAATGTGTCAAGTTCTACAGTAATACACTTGCAAATGCAAGGATAGCTTGCAGAATGCCATGTTGAACAGTAGCCTAGGGGCATGCCAAATTTGATATGAGCTGGTGTTTTCTGTATTGTCCAAATTTCTGTAGTATCTAAACAATCATAGGTTGTTCTTATCTTGCTCAATGTGTGATAGAAGTATTTGCTTTGTTAAAAAAACTAGAGATGAATGATGATTAAAATGCCCAAATGTTGACATGTTCAAAGAGCAGTGTGATGTGGTACTAGCAATTTCAGCACTGAAGAAGGTATCACTACCTGTGTTTTACTGCTTATTCCATGTAAATATATGATACTGAAATACTAATGGTAATACTAGTATTTTGTTTTAAATAATTTAAAATTAATAAGTTGAATAAGTGAAGCTAAATATTGAATATATTTCAAACAAAGAATTTATGAACACTTCAAAACACAAGTGAAATGTAAATTTTTGAAAATACAAATGTTACACAAGCATACATATTTCTAGTATTAAACTTCAGTCATACTGAACCTTAGCATCCTTCAACTTCTGTCCTTAGCAATTTTGATTTTGCTTTCTTGGTTGCTCTTAAGGGTTGTCTGTGCCCTTAGTCCATATCTTCCCCAGTCTTGGTGGTTATATCTGCATGTTTTTCTAGGTATCTCCTACCAGCTTCATTTTTAATCTTGATGATTATACTGATGTTGGTGGTGAAAATGATGATGATGACTGGTATGGTTATTATTAGGTAAAAGGTGAGAGAATGGAAGGAGGCAGGAGAGTTGTATAAGCTCAATGAAAAAGAAGGGCTGGGAAAGTTGTGGTGAGGACATTGGGGGTAGGAGCAAGAAGGTAGGGAGAGGGTAGGAGATATGGATTGAAGAGAGGAATAAGAAATGTAAAGACATTACTGAGTTACGTCTGAAATAATTCTATTATACTAACAAAAATTATGGCATTGATATGATAGAAATAACATAGGTTTACTTTTTTTAATCTTTTTTTTTGAGAGAGGCAGATCATGAGCAGATGAGGGGCAGAGAGAGAAAGACACAGAATCTGAACATGCTCCAGACTCTGAGCTGTTGGCACAGAGCCTGACATGGGGCTTGAACTCAGGAGCTCTGAGATCATCAGCTGAGCTTAAGTTGAATGCTTACCCAACTTAGCCACCCTGGTGCCCCTACTAGGTTTACTTTTGATTCAACAAGACCTCATAGATCCATTATGTCTACTCTTCTCTGCTAAATACAACTACAAACCCTAGAAATGGTGTAAGAGACAACCAAAGGATGACTCTGCGAGGTGGTAAGAAGAAGGTGAGCTAGTTGGGGATCCTAGATAAGGAAGAACAATATAGTGTTCTTCCAGGAGATTTTGTGTCTTCTCACCCAACAGAGGAAGGTCACAGACCTGGCATTTCCTAACTCTTGATGTAGCAACAGAAGACAGCCCAGGAAGCTTTTTCTTCCACTGAATTGAACAGAAGTCCCTTTAACAACATTAGGTGACCCTGATGAAGGACAGATCAAGAGCTCTGCCAGAAACAAAGGGCCTCTTCTTCTTCACCATGATTGGTGCTCCCTGCTCCTTTTTTTTTTTTTTCTTAATCAGGAGATACAGAGAAAAGGTGGCAGAACTAGCAAGAAGAACCCATGTACAGCAAGCTGGCCTCAGGAAACCTCTTTGTACATGGAGGCTTTTTATTCCCTGACCCCAAATTCCAGATGGGCTAGGAGAACCACAAAAAGGGACCTAGTCATAACAAGTGACTTAGTCCAGGCAGCCTTTTTGTCCCTAAAGACCTAGCATGCACTTCTTTGCTCAGAGACACTGAGAGGCTAGGGGCCACACGGCACTACACTTTCTTCCATCAAGAAACACCTGATGACCCAGGTTGGGGAACTTCTTTTTGCCCCCTTCAGACAGCACCACCAAGACCAGAGGGAGCCTCATGGTCACCAGATCATCACGGTGGAGAAATCAGTGTGTTGAGGTGGGTGGGAAGATAGTGACAGAGATTGAGATCAGAATGGCAAAAGAAAGACTGATGACAAAGATGCTTATATGCTCTGTGAAGAATGTTGAATTTGATCTGGCAGGAAATACATAGCTAATAGAGGTCTCAGTGGAGGGGAGGAGGTGGAAGGACTTAGGAGAACTCTTTTTTGTACACGTGTCTTGATGGAATAGGGAAGACACCAAACATGAATTTCAGAGCCACTTCGACCTTCTGGCTACATGATATTGGGAAAATGATTTCATTTGTTTTACACTTTGTTTCTCATTTGTAATTTAGGTAAGAACATATCCTCAGTATGTTTTATGGGCATTGTGTGAAGATCAAAGGCTGTCTTGTGTACAAAAGTGTTTTGTCGACCATAGTTTGCATACCCTATAGTTGTCTCATTTGTACATGTTTCCATGGTTCAATTAAGATTCTATTATGTATGTCGGACCTGACAACATATATAATATGGTCATGAATAAATTATTATTATCTAATTAAGTAGATTCATTTAATTTTTAAAGAAATGTACAATACCAATACACAGCCAGTTTCGTTCTCTTGTGATACTGGCATATGCAAGGGAGCATTTGAGTTTAAAGAAAATTAAAAGAATTCATCACATTTCTCCCTTTTGGCTGGAAAAGTTTCTCTGTTCAGATTTTTCACTTTGCTGCAATGAAGTTTCATAAGGGTTGCCCCATCATAGCAAATGTATGCTGCTTATTTCCCCACATAACAGATTATGCTTTCATGAACACTCCAGCTGCTGCATTTCTCTTCTGGCTTTTTAACATCCATAAATTCACATCTTTACATGTTCTTGTTATATAGATAATGCTCTACAAAGGCACAGAATGCAGTCTGTTTTAAAATTCCAAAGTAATTTTATTATGGACAAAGACATATCTAAGATAATTACATTGAGGAGTTTGTTTCCTACATATTATTGTCTACAGAGTTACTGGTTTTTCATGTTGAGTTACACTATCCTTGTCTTACAATCTTTGTTCATCCACTTCACCCCTGTGTCCCCTCCTTATAAATTTGGGTCCTTTCTATTTATGTTCACTTCCTTGGGAATCTTAACGACTCCTTTACATGGATGCACCTTAACTCTACGTATTCAAATACAGCCTTTCTCCCAGATGTTAACAGAAACTTTGGAACTTCTAGACATTTCCTGGCTGCCCGAGCTTGGCTATTGCACATTTACATCAAATGCACCATTAGACCCCACGTTATATACAATACTCTATTCTCTTTTTCCTATCTTCAAAATCAATTTCACTCCTTTAAAGTGAGCATGACACATAGAACTTCTGCTTATCCAAATCTGAGACATTAGAATCATCTTGGACTTGTCTCCTAGCTTTGTCTGTCTGTTATTATTTTCTAATCCGCCATTAAAGTCCTCTCAGTCTAGCCTTCGGGTGATTTCCCCAGTCTTGATTCTCACTGATCACCACTGTTAGATTATAGTTACCACTCCTATTACTGTACACCTGAACTGTGTGGCACTAGCTTTTAATCTCTAATCTGTGCTCTACTGAAAGGTTTGCACTGCCTGCCAGTCTGATGCTCAAAATCTTCAATAGGTCCCTACTTCCTGGACCATAAATGAAAAAGTCTCTGATTGGCTATGATAAGTTGCACGATTGTTTCTAATTTTTCACAAGAGTATTGTAAACCCCAGTCTTTGCCAGGCAGCTTTGCAGTACCTCTCCATGTGAGTATACTGTGTCACCCCATTAATGCTGAAGTTGAGCGTGCGACTTGGTCCCACTGAGGGAAGGCGAGTGAATATGATGCAAACAGAACTTTGCCTGCATGGATTTCCCTGTCTGTGATCTACCAGGAGATCCCTACAAGCTAGGGCCCAAAGCGCACACACACGAGCAAACTCATAATCCGAGGCACAGCCGCCCTGTCTGTCCCAAAGACTCAAGGGTGAGAAAAAAAGATGAATTCGTCATAAAGCCCCTGAGATCAGAGGGCTGTGTTTCATGCAACATTAGTGCAGCAGTAGTCAACTAAGACACTGACTTTCTTGAATGCTCTTTCACCTCTTTTAAATTCTCTAGTAAGTACAGACTTAATGCTGGTAAAGTGATGGCAGTGTCATGTTTCCTTCGCTTTTTTTGGCTCTTCTCTTTAGCATTTTTCTTTGTCTTTTTTTAAAAAAATATATAATTTATTGTAAAAATGCTAACATACAGCCTGTACAGTGTGCTCTTGGTGTTGGTGGTAGATTCCCATGATTCATCATTTACTTGTCTCTTGATAGTCACAACCCACTGGGAAGTCTCCCTTCTTCAGATTCCTTGGTGTCCACACCTCTTGTTTCATACGTCACACTTTGGGATTGTTAACTATCTAGAAGTATTCCCCCATGTCTCATTCTGGAAACATGCTTGTA
The DNA here is from genome assembly GCF_006229205.1 of Suricata suricatta. Taxonomy (NCBI): domain Eukaryota; kingdom Metazoa; phylum Chordata; class Mammalia; order Carnivora; family Herpestidae; genus Suricata; species Suricata suricatta. The sequence continues at coordinate 36,278,958 of NC_043711.1, forward strand.
ATTTAAAACACATGTATATCAAAGTGAATTTCACCATAAGAAATCATGGAAACTCAGGCAATACAATAAGATACAATACAAAATAATAAAGAAAAAAATTAACAAATCAACCTGCACTTACCTTTTTTAATTAAAAAATTTTAAAACATTTATTCATTTCAGAGAGAGAGAGAGAGAGAGAGAGAGAGAGAGAGAGAGAGAGAGAGAGAGAGTGAGTAACTAGGAGAGGAGCAGAGAGAAAGGGAGATGCAGAATCTGAAGCAGGCTCCAGGCTCTGAGCTGTCAGGCTAGAGCCCTACATGAGGCTTGAACCCACGAGTCATGAGATAATGACCTGATCGGAACTCTCAACTGACTGAGCCACCCAGGCACCCCTCCTGCACTTTGAAAACCTTTGTGGCTGGTGTGAGAGAGACAAGAGAGAGGAGGGCTATTGTGAAGGATGACTTTCACTTTGACTAATGGAATCACTGCTATCTCTTGGCTCAGTGGAATCTTTTTCTTTTTGTGCAACTTTAACAAGAAATCTATCCAATGGCCCATAGTGAAGCAAAGCATTCCTAACCTTACTCTTACATGAAAAAAGCAAAGGACTATCTACAGGTGTTTTGAAGTGACAAGAAATACACCAGTGCCAGTTGTGGGCACCTTCCAATGTTTTGATAAATCACGGATTTCTGCCAAACACCATGGCCTGAGACCAAGTAGGTGAGCATGAGAGATGATTACCCACAATACTGCAGTGAGAGGGAGAGGGAGAGGGACAGAAGAATCATTGGCTTGGTTATGATCATGTGACTTTTGGGTAATACTCATACTACAAGACCTCACTTTTTTGTCAAGTTAAACTTTATTAGAAATGTTTGCTCATCTTGTTAAACATTCACAGAATAAGTTACTTGGAATCCAAGGTTTTACTCTATCTGCTTATGTTACCACCCTGTTCTGTGCTTTTGCTTATGCCTGATCCTATGTAGTATTAGGGAAGCTTATTATCTTGTCTCTTTCCATGGCAACTTCAATATCCTGAAGGCAGAAGCTGCATCTGATTTTGTATCATCTGTCCTTAGGCAAATGCACTACCTGACACATAGTAACTGGTACAGAAATATCTATGGACTAAATGATGACTCTGTATCTCAGCTTTCTAAGAAAACTTCATTCTCTTTGATGGCAAAAACCACCTCTCACTTCCCAAACTATCCTAGTCCGCATTTTCCAGAGAAGAGACAACCAAGATTAAATTGTGGCATATTTTTTGATGGCTTAATATAATTTTCTAATAGCTAATAATATGTCATCACTCTTCTTTACATTTCTATAGCATAACTTTAAATAGTTTTCCATTCTATGTCGCACACTTAGAAGATTTTTTTTAAGTTTACATGTTTTGTGAGAGAGCAAACATGCGCATGTGAGCAGGGAGCAGGGGAGGGGCAGAGAGAGAATGAGAGAGAAAAACCCAGTCAGTGCAGAGCCTGATGCAGGGCTCGAACCAAACTCAGGAACTGTGAGATCATGACTTGAGCTGAAATCGAGCTGGATGCCTAACTGACTGAGCCACACAGGTGCCCCATTTGGAAGATCTTTAAATAGGTTTTTTTTTTACATGTAATAGGGGGGAAAATTCCCTTTTTTTACTTGTTTGGAAACTTCTCCAGTTTTTCCCAGGTAAGGAGCCTAGGAAGCCTCCTTCCTCCCTGATTGTGTCTCAGAGCAAAGCTTCGGGAATCAGGAAAGTCTCAAGACTCATCCAGCCTTCCTTTAAGCTTCAATGCTGTTCTTCTCTGAACATTGAAATATCTTTTGTATTACTTATATGTATCACTTGCTGTGTTAAAATTATTGCCCAATGTAGCCCTTTAAGACAAAATGAATTATTTTAGTTTCTGAGATCAGGAATCTGTGAATGACTTAAATGGGTGGTTTTGGCCTAGGGTCTCTCATGAGGTTGTAGTCAGAGTGTTAACTTACTGAGGCTGGGAGATTCACTTTCAACCTCATTCCTGTGACTCTTGTTAGGACATTTCAATTCCTTGCCATGTGGGTCTTTACATAGGGCTACTTAGAACATGAAAACTGGCTTCCCCCAAAGTAAGTGATTGAAAGGAAAGAGCCACTGAAATGGAAGTCATAGCACATTTTTATGAGTTTCATTTTGTGATTTCTGCTCTATTTTACTTCTCATTAGAGGTGGGTCACTAAGCCTAGCCCACCCTCAAAGGGAGGGACATCAGACTCCACCTCTTCATGAGAAGAATCAATTTGTGGACATATTTTTTTAAATTTATTTTTTAATTAATTTATTTTTTAATAGTTTATTGTCAAATTGGTTTCCATATAACACCCATTGCTTCTCTCCACAAGTGCCTCCCTTCATGACCATCACCCCTTTCCCTCCTCTCCCTCCCCCTTTAGCCCTCCGTTCGTTTTCAGTATTCAATAGTCTCTCAAGGCTTAGGTCCCTCTCTCTCTCCAATTCTCTTTCCCCTTTCCCCTCCCTATGGTCCTCTGTTAGGTTTCTCCTGTTAGACCTATGAGTGCAAACATATGGTATCTGTCCTTCTCCACCTGACTTATTTCACTTAGCATGACACCCTCGAGGTCCATCCACTTTGCTATAAATGACCAGATTTCATTCTTTCTCATTGCCATATAGTACTCCATTGTATATATATACCACATCTTCTCGATTCATTCATCAGGTGATGGACATTTAGGCTCTTTCTATGATTTGGCTATTGTAGAAAGTGCTGCTATGTATACTGGGGTACATGTGCTCCTATGCACCAGCACTTCTGTATCCCCTGGGTAAATCCCTAGCAGTGCTATTGCTGGGTCATAGGGGAGTTCTACGGATAGTTTTTTTGAGTAACCTCCACACTGCTTTCCAGAGCGGCTGCACCAGTTTACATTCCCACCAACAGTGCAGGAGATATTTTTAAACCACTACAACCTTCCCTGGACAGGCTATAGAGGTGAATGCCATTTTTATGGCCTTACCTCCCTGGCTTCTCAGGCAAATGTGCTCCTGTGCCTTTTTTTTTTTTTTCTTCTTCTTCCTGGCTTCAGGGTGCTGATGTCTAAATGTTGAAATCATAGAAAGATTTAACATAAATAAGACACAAAGGGAAGGGGGAAATTACATAGATGTCCAAGCATTCCCAAAGCCACAGACCAAGATGTGTAGTCTTTTTTATTCTTTCTTAGGTGGATGTTTCCTCAACTTTGGCTTTCTACCTTCATTCCTGAGAGTAAGCCCAGGCGAAGCTTTGGTGCTCCCTTTGGAGCCAGCTTTTCTTGGGTCATGATGATGTTTCCCGAAGGAAGATTCCTCTCTTCTTCCCAAGGGTCCTAGATGCAGGCAGTGCTGAATGCAGGGTGGCTGGAGGCCCTGGAATAGTCCCTCTGTCTCAGCTGACTCTTCTTAACTTTGGCCCCCAAGGTCCAGGTAGCATTATCTTCATGAAACTTTAACACCACAGTAGCAGGAAAAGAAGTTTGTAGGTGCCTTTCATGGAGGGCAGCATGGTGTACTGGAAATACATGAGCTTTGGATTCAGGCAGATGCTAGTTAAAACGCAGCTCTACCACTGTCTAGATTTATGAATTTGGACAAGTTATTTGACTTCTCTGAGCCCCCAGTTTTTTCATCACTAAAATGAAGATAAAGTGAGGATTGAATAAAATAGCATACGAAGGTAAATAGCACAGTGTCTGGCACGTAATAAGCATTTCAATGTTCATTCAGTGAGGGAATGGAGGTGCTTCAGAGCTACTGCATTACCTGGGGAAGACTGTGACACTGAACATCCCTCTGTCGCTTGTAGACACTGACAAAGACCTGGATTGTGTATTCCTGAGGCAGCATCTTGCTTGGCTCTTTGTAATACACGATTTGCTGAGTTTCCTGAATACATTCTCCTGGAAGATTTCCTATCTGCTTTGCTCTTCGTGACACAAAAGAATTGTAATTCATTTTTTATTTGAAAGCTGACAACACAGTGTGAAGATAGCCAGAAAGAGCATTTATTTTTTTGTTTTGTTTTGTTTTTAAATCATATTTTAAGTAAGCTTCTAAGAAATCAGAGCTTGGTTTCTATGAAGAAGTATATTTTTCTAATGAGTCCTCTCTTTTAGTTATTTTGTGTTAAAGCTTTCTTAGGCAAGTGAGAAGAGGGAGTGTGGAATGAAAGAGGTGAGACTGAGCAGAGAGAACAGAACGCCACTCCTGATACTTACCTTCCTGCCTAGGGACCTTTCCCTGTGTATACATTTTCTTCTTCTGCACTCCCAATGGAGGGAAATGCCCTTGCCTGGTGGATGACACAAGGCAGTTTGCTTTTCTTACTTTCTCTCCCTCCAATGATGCATGGTTTTTCCTTTAATATATTCAAGGCAGTCTTTGCTATGTCTGGATTGGCATTTGTAATTATACACTGTGAAAATATAACGTAGACAGGGAGTGTGACTCTTTTCCCAGATGTTAAAAACGTTTAATGTGTTAATGTGTTCAAATACTCCCACCTACAGAGCAGGAGATCCAGGGCTTTCTGACTTCTTTCTTCTGCAGAATAATCACATTCTCTTTAAAAGTCACCTTCTCTTAACAACAATAACAACAACAAAAAAGGTGAATGTGTGCTGTTTTGTTGTGTGCTGTGCAGAATCTCTGCAATGCTTAACCACTATCCTCCTTCGTTATTTTCCAAGAGATTTGATGTTCTCATCAGCATGAATTGCACTGAAGTTTAATAGGTTGTAATTAATATGTTCAGACCTTGCTTAGTGAAGCTGGAGCCATTGAATGGTGGACACCTTACAGCACAGAGGCACAGGTGATCACCAGAGGAGCTCAAAAAACAAAAACCAAAACCAAAAAAAGGATCAAGGGGCACCTGGGTGGCTCAGTGGGTTAAGCGCCTGACTTCCGCTCAGTTCATAATCTCCCAGTCTATGAGTTCAAGCCCTATGTTGGCTCTGAGCTGTCTGGAGCCTGCTTCGGATTCTGTGTCTCCCTCTCTGTCTGCCCCTCCACAATGTGTGTTCTGTCTCTCTCTGGCTCTCAAAAACAAATAAATGTTTAAAGATTTTTTAAAAAGGATCTGCATGATAAGCAATGTGATAATTTGATGACTGTGTAGATAAGTGATTTTACCTTGCTAAATATATCTCCCACCATCATCTTCCTTAAGTTGTTTGCAAAAATATGAGAATGGCTCAATTACAATAACTAGAATTACTCGTTAGGCAGACCACCCATATGAAATATCAAAAGACTATTTTCCATGGCAACAGGGAGGCGTTTTGCTTATTAATGTGTACTTGACACTCCCCTTGATCTAAATGGAATGGGTTAAAAGCTTAGTGTAAAAAGCTTAAGTTACAAACACGGTGGGACTATCAGAACTGCAGCTTGTTAACTACAGTGAACATTTATTCTTTGTATCCCGTGTCCCCATTTTGTGAAAAACATCCCCTACTTTCTGCTGGGGAACTGCCCCTCACTTGTAAGTGAGTGGTTCAGACTCACTATGTTTTCCAGTTGAACTTTTCTATTTTTGTAAAAGTAACTTCTGGTCACCAATTACCACCAATTACAAATGTTCTGCATCCTGCATATTTTCACTCCTTAAATCTTATCCAAGGCTCAAGTAAGAGGGGAAATTTCTTTTCAACAGCTTCTACCATATTGTCTTTTTATCTTCTCCTTTCCATATCCAAGTTGTGCTGCCAAATTTAATAATCGGCTTTGTGATGATATTATAAATTTCCTTTAATGTTCTTCTTTATTGTAATAAATTTTAATCTCTTAGCTTCAGGATTGTTTTCTCTCCTGGACTATTGAGATTTCTCAGGTATTTAAAATGATACACCTGCTTGAGTAGCTTATTATCCCCCCACCACCAAAGAATCATTGCTTTTTATAGAAATTATCACATTCATATTCAGGTTCTTTAAATGTTGTCATAGTTTAAATTTCTATATAAGCTGCTTCCAGAATTTTCACAATGTTGGAACACTGGCATTTAAAGGTAAACAATTTAAGGCCCGCAACACACACACACACACACACACACACACACACACACACACGGACACACACCCTCTCTCATTTCAGTTTTCCAACTGAGAAGAGAGTTTCTTACACACCACTCACTATCATAACCTCTCTCCCTATGCAAATTCTGAAACTTTTTTTTTCTTCCTCCCCTCCCCCCCCCCTTTTTTTGGTCATTTTCTTAGAACTTGCAATCTGTGACTGGATCAGGCAGGACCTAGTAATGTCATTTTTTCCCATCCCTCTGCCTCTATGTAAATAAGGACTTAAATAAGTCTAAGAAGCCTTCAAAGAGTCTCAAGAAAGGAATCCAAAGGGCATCTGGGTGGTTCAGTGGTTAAGAGTCTGACTTCTGCTTAGGTCATGATCTCATGGTTCATGAATTCAAGCCCCATGTCGAGCTCTGTGCTGGCAGCTCAGAGCCAGGAGCCTGCTTTGGATTCTGTGTCTTCCTCTATTTGTGCCCCTCCCCTGCTAGTGCTCGCTCTCTCTCAAAAAAAAAAAACAAAAAACCACTAAAAATTTTTTAAAAAGCATTTCAAGGAATTTTTTGAGTATCTATTTCATTGTTTTATTACTCTTTCATCGTCGCTTGTCTCCACTAACTCCTTACATTATTAAGAGCAATTTCCTCTCTTGATATTTGCGTCCTATGTCTGTCTGTCCATTCCTCAGCTCTTCCATTGGCTCTACTGCTTCGATCTAGTCCTGAAATATAGAAACATCTGCAGGACATAAACTACATCTCAGTTATAGAGGGACACACCCAAGCTTCCAACGTTCAATTGAATGTACCCACCAAGGTATTTCATGGGTACCTCAGATTCATTACGTGCAAAGAGCTCATGGAGTTCTACTCTCCTTGCACCTCAGAGAGGAGTTTTTCTGTCCTCCTATGTTTAGGCATCCCGTATTCAACCTACTCACAAGCTAGACACCTGGGTGGTATCTTTGACGTCTCCACTTTTCACACGGCCTCGTATGATGTCTGCCCTGTATGAGAGAGCATTGTTTCCCTCAAATGCCTTTCCTATCTGTGCTTACTTTTATCTTCATGTCTCCTTGCACAAGTTCTCCAATGGCTGCTTAACTGATCCCATTGCCTCTAACTTTTTCTCTTCCAACTCTCTTCCATATCATTGCCATGTTGATCTGTCTAAAATATAGATCAAAAAATGTAGGTTCCCCCTCAGAAGTCATTAATGTTTCCCTGTTGCCACAGACTAAAATCAAACTTGTTGACGTGGCTACAGACATTAAGAGCCCAGGCTTGACATCATACTAACCTGAATTCAGATTCTCCTTTAGCCCCTTATTAATTGTCTGGCTTGGGAAAATCTCATAGTTTCTCTAAGCCTCACTTTCTGTATTGTAGAGATAATAACTACCTCCCAGAATGGTCATAAGAATTAAACTACATGATGTTTGTAATGTAGTAGCACAATGCCTGATGCCTGCATAGAACTCAGCACATGGTTGTTGCTGTTTTTAGGAATACTGTTATTATTGTATAGCAGTATAACATAGTTGTTATCAGCTTGGTCACCTCTAACTCTTAATAGCTGTGTGACTATGGTCAAGTCACTTAACCTCTCTTTGCTTGTTACCCTATCTGTAAAATGGGGGGAAATGATCATAATGTCCTCATAAAATTTTTAGAGTTCTAAATTGGCAAATATAGAGCAGCGTCTGAACCACATCAAAGAACTGAAAAACTGTCAGATCTTATTCTTGTTATCCTTAAATCCTGCCATTTCTCAAAATGAGGGAGTCATCCTTCTGTATCTTTGTCTATACTGTTATGTGACAAATGTGTCCACTCCATTCTCCATTTTCTTTTTTTTAAGTCTGTTTGTTTATTTTGAGAGAGGCAGGTAACAGTATGAGTGGGGGAGTGGCGCAGAGAGAGAGAGAGAGAAAGAGTCCCAAGCAGGCTCCATGCTGCCAGCTGATGAGCCAGATGCAGGGCTTGTACTCATCAACTGAGAGATCATGACCTGAGCCAAAACCCACTGAGCCACCCAGGATCCCTCTAGTTTCCATTTTCTATCATGGGTTCTTAGTTTCCTTTGTGCCATGGGTCCATTTGGCATCTGGTGAAGTCTATTCACTTCTTGTCAGAACAACATTTTAACATGCTTAATATAAAAATCTATAAATTTACACAGAAAGCCAATTATATTTAAAAATAATGAATACAAATTTAAAAACTTAATTTGTTTGAGTAATGTATGTGCTTTTCTAATGGACTCATAAATAAGATGTAACAGTTGGTCTAATAATTACTGTAATTTCAAGGGAGCGATGAACATAAATAATATTTCAATTATCTGTAATGTAGTAACATGCATGAGGGTACTGGTGATTTCTACTGGTGACCGAATCACAGGTCCTACCAAATCTCTTATGTGTGTGGTTTATATTAGTAAATGAAGGAGATGTTAAATGTCAGAGATTGGTGAAAATCAAGATGTGATTTTTTTTCCCGTTCAAGTTCATGAACTTCACCCAAAGGTCTATGGAGTTCAAGATGTCTTTATCCAGATCCTACACATATTTTAAAACTGAATTCAAATATACTTTCTTCAAGTCCTCCTTAATTCCAGCCCGTTGTCTTTAATCTCTATCCTTTATCCACTCATGGCAGATGTTGTTGTTGTTTTTCTAAGATCTATGTATATTTTTTCCTCTCCTATGTTATTACCTATATGAACATATTCCTCACCATCAAAAATGTCAGAGCCATGGTCAGTCTTCACACTGGTACACAGTACCGAGGAGGCCGTGCTTGGGTAGAAGTGTGAGCACGAAGTGGATAGCTATTACTTACCTCTTTTTCCCTAACTGCCCATTGCAACATAAAGTACAGCATTTCTGAGAATGTAGCTCATTTCATTTTAGTGTTATTTACTGTGCCAGTCCTGCTGCCAGGCCTGACAAACCACCCCTCCAAGAGGCAGGTTCTAATCCCATATGCAGTCCCTGCTCAGTGGCAATTTATATGAGAAGCTCTCTGAGTTTAGGCAAATATCCTGATACTTTAGCTCAGTTATTCTGACAACAACAATTTTGGCCTTATGGAGTGCATTTGTCACCAGAGAAAATCAGCTTCCCGGGCTTCCAGCTTGTTTTAGGAACATCAATTTTCATGGTGAACTTGAAATGCAAATCATGTGCCTTGATACTCTTTGCAAATCTTTGCTTGCACCTGGCAGCCATCTTTGCAAAAATTTGGGTAAAAGGAAAGAGAGAGGGGGGAAAGAGGGAAAAACAGAGGGAAAAATAGAGACAGGTGGAGATGAAAAGAAGGACATAAAGAGGAAGAGAAGCTATGTTTTTTTTTCTGTGTTGACTAGTACCCACCACTGAGCATACAGTAACTTTGCCTGAGTTTCATATGTTATGATTTTAAGAAAAGTAAGCAGATACTTAGTTTGAGAGTTAACAAAAATTAATACCTTACAGTCAAACTTGTTTTAACATTTTTTGTAGCTCTCATTTAGAGCAAAGTTTATCAACTTTGATACTATTAACATTTTTGGCTGGATAATTCTTTTTTTGTGTGTGGGAGTCTGGTGCATTGTAGGCCATTTAGCAGCGTCTTTGGGTTATACCCAGTAGATGTCAGTAATGTTCCTCTCCAAGTTGTAACAACAAAAATGTCTCCATACATTGCCATATGTTCTCTTGGGGAAAAATAGCCCTACCCTACCTTTTGCTCTAAACCAATAGAGAATCAGTGATTTAGAGGATAATGGTTTTCTCTTGTGTATCAGACTCTGCTTATTGTTTTACACATGTCTTTTAACTTAGTCTTCATGCAGTCCCATAAAGTAAGTGCTACAATTATTCCCATAATAAAGTTGAGAGGTAAGATTCAGGGAGGTAAACATAGTGAACAAGGGAAACAAATGTGAAGAGATGGAAAACTAATGCACAAAGGCAGTCACTACATGAAGTAATCTAAGTAGGGATAGGAAATCTGTGGCACTTGTACAATTGTATCACCTGTATATGTTACATGTATGTTATATCTACTCTCAGTAGTCTATCTTGAAGAGCCAAAATGCTTCTTAAGGTGGGCATTACTAATAGAGTGAAATTGGCAAGGGAAGTAAGAGTTCATTGACCAACTTTGGTTAAACTAAGTGTTCACTAGGTGTTACATGGAAACAAACTAGGCAATAAATTATAAAAATAGATAAATAAATAAATGAACTAAGTGTTCTCCAAAAATTATTTTTTTGTCTGACTATATACTTTCATAGGGCACTGGTCACTTGTCTCTGTATTATCAAAACACAGGGAGGGTCTTTAGCATGGACCCACAATAAGGGTTCCTACAATAAGTATGTAGTACCTGAAGTCTCATCACTGGCCAGTCCTGCCTTAAGATATATCATTGCCATCTTTCTTTATTCTCCTTTAAATGCATATACTCTTAAAAAATATATAGTGCCTAGGGGTGATGACTTAATAGTAACAATATTATGCAACTTATGAAACTTATGTTGCAGACTTATGCAATACTAAAAGTAAAACTGTAGAGATCAATATTTTCATGTACATGAGAGGGAAGAAGAAATTTTTCCAATATAAATTATGAACTAAGTCTGGATATAAAAGTGATTTGTGGAAATTAAGTCTTAGTTTTCCTGTTTTACTCTGTCGTCTATCACTTAACATTTTACACTGAGCACATTACAGGGTATTTTCTGTTAGAAAGGAAGAACCTTGGTTAATTTAAAAGATGTAGAAGGAAGTGGAAAATAAGGAGTCAAAAAAGGTAAGTCAGTACGGCAGAAGGAAAAGATTATAGAGAAGACAATGGAGATGTGTGGAAATCCTTCATCAGCAGCTTCGTTGGCTTTGATTAAATTCAGTAACAAATGCTTTTGAAACTATTTCCTATGTTTGGAATTTTCATTTGGAATGTTCTAGAGGAAGATTTTTATAATTTCAAAGTCATAGATTGAAAAACAAACAGATCAGAGATAGAGTAGGATTTTGAAGTTTCAGCAACATAGGCCAGAAAGAGGTGGGCTGAAAATGAACTAGGAATTTGTATTCAGAATGTCAGTCAGCTCCAGATTCTCTGTATTCAGTTCCCGTATTTTGAAGCCTTAATCCCTCGAGTGATCATATCTGGAGATAGGGCCTTTGGGAGATAATTAAGATTAGAAGATGTTATCAGGGTGAGTCCTAATGATAGCCTTAATGCTCTTAGAAGAAGAGAGAGCAGAGAGTTTGCTCTCCCTTTGTCTCCGCCTTAGAGCAGACAGTGAGAAGGCAGCATCTGCAATACAGGAAGAGGTAGCGCCAGAACCTGACCATCCAGGCACCCTGACTTCTGAGTTTCAGTCTCTAGAACTAAGAGAAAATAAATTTCTGTTGTTGAAATGACTCAGTCTGTGGTATTTTTTACAGCAACCCAAGCTGAAAAAGACATTGTTTCACCAAATAGAGAGTATCAGGAAAGGAACATTAATTATTTAAAACAAAGAACCAGGAAGCCTGGGTGGCTTAGTCAGTTGTGATTCTGACATTGGTTCAGGTCATGATCTCAATGTTTGTGAGTTTAAGCCCCATATTAGGCTCTGTGCTGCCAGCTCAGAGCCTGCAGCCTGCTTCAGATTCTGTGTCTCCCTCTCTCTGCCCCTCCCATGCTCATGCTTTGTCTCTCTCTGTCTCTCAATAAAAAAAAATTAAACAATTTTAAAACAAAGAACCAAATAGAAATGTGCATAATAACTGAAATTAAAAATCACTAGAAGGATTTAACAGCATATTTGATCAGGAGGAATAAAGAAGCAATGAACTCAAAGATGGATTAATTGAGATGTTTCAGACTAAAAAACACATAAAAGAATTAAAAAAAAGAGAGCCTAAGAGACTTGTGGGAGACTATAAAACACCTCAACACACTCTTAATGGGAGTTTTAGAAAGATGGGATAGAAAGGGAAAGCATATTTGGAAAAATAATGGCTGAAGTCTGATACAAAACATTAATTTCCACAGTAGATAAACTCAATGATTCCAAGTAGGGTAAACTCTAGGAAATAATACATAAACACATTATAACCAAACAGTTGACCAAAAGCAGAGACAGTCTTGAAAGAAGCAAGAAAAAAGAAAATTATCATTTATAAGGGATTCTCCATCAGCATGAGGGCTGATTGTTGATCAAAAGCCTGGAGCTCATAGGGCATATTCAATGTGTTGAAAGTAAAAGACTGTCAGTCAAGAATTCTATATCTAGTGAAATCTAGCTTTCCAAAATTGAGAAGTGAAGACATTGTTAGTAAGCCAAAACTGAGACAGTTGGTTGTTGGCAGACCTGCCCTGTAAGAAATAATAAATGAAGTCATTCAGGCTGAAATGAAATCATATTATAAAAGTAACCTAAATCTGTAGGAAAGAATAAGTAAATATAAAGGCAATATAATGCATATTTGGTTTGTAACTCCTTTTTCTTTCATTTGATGTAAAGACAACTGCATAAAGCAATACTTATAAATTGTGTTTATGGACATACAGTGTATAAAGATGTGATTTATATGACAATGACAGCATAAGAAGAGGGGAAGAAATGCAGATAAACAGGAGAAAAGTTTTGTATACTCTTGAAATTAAGTTGGAATTAATCTGAATGACAATGTTACCAACTAAAATGTTAATCTATTAGGTAACCATTTAAGAAGTAATAAAAAATAATATATGGCAAAATAATTTAAATGGTACACTGGAAAATGTCTGCTTAACAAAAAAAAGGCAAAAATGAAAAATAGAGGAATAAAAGAAAGACTATATGATATACAGAAAATAAATAGAAAAACGGCAGGTGCAAATTCTACTTTGTCAATAACAACATTAATTGTAAATGGATTACACACTCCAATCAGAAGGCACAGATTGGCTGAATAAGTTAAAATAAATTACCCAGGAGTGCCATTGCTAAGATGGCAGCATAGGTCATTCCCGCCTCACAAGAAAAAGAGCTGACAACTATTCACAAGCAGGACACCACTGAGAGACCCCTAGAACATGTGAATGAGGCTGAAATATTCCCCTGCAGCACAGAGACCAAAATGGCTTGAAAAGATGTGAGTTCTTTGTGTGCAACCTTTCATTTATGCATGTGAGAGGGTTATCATTTTTTAAAAAATATTTTTACATTGTAGTACTTGTTTTGCTTGTTTGGTGGTGTTTGCTTATTTAATACATTCTGTCAAGGACAGAAATTACATGCTGGGTTTTTTTTTTCTTTCTTTCCCCCCTAGGGAGTGTGTCTTGGGTTTTTCCCTTATTATTTTCTTTACTTTTTTTT
>NC_043711.1:36292446-36293631 GCF_006229205.1 Suricata suricatta
GAACTCCCTTATGACCCAGCAATAGCATTGCTGGGGATTTACCCAAGAGAGACAGAAATGCTGATGCATAGGAGCACATGTACCCCAATGTTCATAGCAGCAATGTCAACAATAGCCAAAACATGGAAGGAGCCTAAATGTCCATCACCTGATGAATGGATCAAGAAGATGTGGTATATATTCATGATGGAGTACTACACGACAATGAAAGGGAATGACATATGGCCTTTTGTAGGAAAGTGGATGGACCTTGAGGGTGTCATGCTGAGCGAAGTAAGCCAGGAAGAGGAGGACAGAAACCATATGTTTGCACTCATAGGTCTAGCAGGAAAACAGGAGAGACCGAATGGAGAACCAGGGGGAGCGGAGGAGGGAGAGAGAGTTGGGGAGAGAGAGGGATGCAAAACTTGAGAGACTATTGAATGCTGAAAATAAACTGAGAGTTGAAGGGGAAGGGGGGGGGGGGGGGGGGGAAAAGAGGTGGTGGTGATGGTGGAGGGCACTTAAGGGGAAGAGCACTGGGTGTTATATGGAAAACAATTTGACAATAAAATATTATGGAAAAAAAAGAAAATATTCCATGTGTATTTGACAAGAATGTGCGTTCTACTATTGTTGGATAGAATGTTCTGTATGTGTCTGTGAGACCCATTTGGTCTATAGTGTTGTTTAAAACCCACTATTTCCTTATATTTATTCTCTGTCTGAATCATGTATTCATTGATGAGAGTAGGGTTTTTAATTCCTAACTACTATTGTATTGCTGCTCATCTCTCCTTTTATCTCTGCTAGTTTTTGTTTTATACTTATACAATAGATACTTCAATGTTGAGCATATATTTACAATTGTCTGTGAGATGAGTCCAAAATAGAAGCCCCCACGAAGCAACCCACAATGCAGGGAGTGCTAGTTGTTCTCTGGGCCTTTCTTTTATCACTGAGAAAAAAGGAATTCCTTCTGCATGGTGCTGCACTGACCTGGTGGGAGGGCCATGTGGTCAGCATGTGGCTGTTCCTCTTACTTTTCTTTTCTTTTTTTTTTTATTTTATTTTTTTATACAATTTATTTTTTTAACATATGCAATTATTTTCCGTCATTTACAATACAGTAGTTACAATGATACTCCAAACAGAAAAGCAAAGTAAAAAATCAAAACCCCCACTTCTATTTCATGTAATTAGACT
>NC_043711.1:36293731-36313606 GCF_006229205.1 Suricata suricatta
TTCTGTTGGTTGCCTATTAGTTTTCTTGATTGTTTCCTTTGCCTTGCAGAAGCTTTTTATCTTGATGAAGTCCCAAGAGTTCAGTTTTGCTTTCATTTCCCTTGCCTTTGAGGATGTGTCAAGTAGGAGATTGCTGCTTTGGAGGTCTAGGAGGTTTTTTCCTACTTTCTCCTAGAGGGTTTTGATGGTTTCCTGTTTCACATTCAGGTCCTTCAGCCATTTTGATCTTATTTTTGTGTATGGTGTAAGAGACTGGTATAGTTTCATTCTTCTACATGTTGCTGTCCAGTTTTCCCAGCACCATCTGCTAAAGAGGCAATCTTTTTTTCCATCGGATATTCTTTCCTGCCTTGTCAAAAATTAATTGACGTACATTTGTGGGCCCAGCTCTGGGTTCTCTATTCTATTCCATTGGTCTACACATGGAATATTTTCTAGCATCATAGACCATATGTTCAGCCACAAAGCAAATCTTAACAAATTCAAGAAGGCTGAAATTATTCTAAGCATCTTCTCTGACCAGAATGGCATAAAACTAGAAATGAATAGCAAGAGGAAAACTGGAGAATTCATGAATATATGGAGCTTAAGCAATACTCTCTTGAATGATCATTGGATCACAGAAGAAATTGAAAGGGAAATAAAAGTTTTTTAGAACACATAAAAATGGAAGCACAACATACCAGAACTTATGTGAAGCAACAACATGGTTATAAGAGGAAATTTCATAGCAATAAACACATTAAGAATCAAGAAAGAAAGAAAGAAGGAAAGGAAGAGAATCAAGAAAGATCTCAAATAAACAACCTGATTCTATATCTGGAGAAATCAAACAATGAAAAACAAATCAAGCCCAAAGTTAGCAGAATGAAGGAAAAAATAAAGATTAGAGCAGAAGCAAATGAACTAAAGAACAGAAAAGCAATGGAAAATATTAACCAAACTAAAAACTGGTTATTTGCAAAGATAAACAAAATTGATTAATCCTTGGAAAACACAGAAATAAAGCTCGTTGGCATGGGTCCTTGTAATGTTTTCTTTTGAAATCATACCGAAAGTGGAAGCAACAAAATAAAATACAACAAAATGGGGCTACATCAAACTAAATATCTTTTTTCACCACAAAGAAAATGATCAAAAAAGTGAACAACCAATGGAATGGGAAAAAGTATTTTCAAACCATATGTTGGATAAGGGGTTAATATCCAAATATATAAAGAGCTCCTATAACTCAATAGCAAAAACAAACAAATAATCGAATTAAAAATGAGCAAAGACTGTGAGTAGATATTTTTCCAAAGAAGTTAATGAATGCCAATTGGTACCTGAGAAGATACTCAACTTCACTAGTCATTAGGGAAGTACAAATTAAAATCACAGTAATAGTTCGCCTCACACCTGTTAGAATGGCCATCATCAAAAAGATAAGAGGTGCTGGCATAGACACGGAGAAAAGGGAACCCTTGTGTACTGGTGGTGGGATTGTAAATTGGTGCAGCAACTATGGAAAACAGTATGGAGATTCCTCAAAAAAATTAAAAATAGAACTACTATGTAATCCAGCACTTTGACTCCTGGGAACATACCCAATGGAAACAAAAACTCCTGTTCATAGCATCATTATTTATAATATCCAGACATGGAAACAACTGAGTGCCCATCAGTGGGGGATGGATAAAGAAGTTGTGCTGTATATGTACAATGAAATATTAATCAGTCATAAAAATATGGAAAGTCTTATTATAAAATCATGGACAGAACTTGTTAAGTGAAATAAGTCAGAGAAAGACAACTCTTATATAATCTCACTTATAGGTGGAATCTAAAAAAAAAAACCACCAAACTTATAGCAGAAGTCAGATTTGTAGTTAACAGAGGCAGGGAGTTGATGGATGGGGGAATTGGATGCAGGTGGTCAAAAGATACAAACTTGCAGTTACAAGATAAGTACTAATATGTAATGTACAACATGATGACTATAATTAACACCGCGGGAGGATACACAAGAAAGTTGTTAAAAGTGTAAATTCTGAGTTCTCATCACAATGTAAATTTTGTTTTTTTAAAAAAATTTTAATTCCAATATAGTTAACATATGCTATTATGTTAGTTTCATGTGTACAATATATGATTCAGTGACACCATACATCAGCCAGTGCTCATCACAAGCACACTCCTTAATACCCACCACCTATATCATACATTTCCCCTACCTCCCTGCCTCTTGTAACCATCCGTTTATTCTCTATGGTTAAGCATCTGTTTCTTGGTTTGTCTCCTTCTCTTTTTTCTTGTGCTTGTTTGTTTTGTTTCTTAAATTCCACATATGAGTAAAATCAAATGGTATTTGTTGTTCTCTAAATTATGTTGCTTATCATTATATTCTAGCTCCATCCATATCGTTATAAATGGGAAGATTTTATTTTTTAAATGACTAAATAATATTTCACTATATACAAATATATAATATATATAATATAACATAACATATATAATGTACAATATATATTTAATGGGATGTATATATATCATCTGCTGATGGACACTTGGGTTGCTTCCTTTTTTCTTTTTTAAAAAAAGTATGATGATGGATGTTAAATAAACCTTTTATAGTAATTAGTTTATAATATATGGTAATCAAAGTATCATGCTGTATATCTTAAACTTACACAGTGATGTATGTCAATTTTTTCTCAGTAAAACTGGAAAAATAATTAACTAAATGCTGTCTAAAAAGATATACTTTATATTCAAAGATAAATAGGTTGAAAGTAAAAGAATAAAAAAGATATACTACAAAAAAGTAACCCCGCAATCTGAAGTGTATCTACTAATATTAGACAAAACAGACTTTATGACAAAGCTTGTTACTAGACACACAGAAGGATATTTTATGATGATAAAAGGTTAATTTCACCAAAATGATATAATAATTATAAACACATGTAAATCCAGTAATATGGTCCAGAATAGATGAAGCAAAAATTGATAGAATTGAAAGAGAATTAACCAATTCAACATTAATAGTTGGAAACATCAGTGCTATATGTTATATAATAGCTAAAACACCTAGAGAGAGAACGAGCAAGGAAACAGAAGACTTAGCCAACACTAAACAAAGTAGACCTATCATACTTCTATAGAATTCTTCACTCAGTAACTACACAATATGTATTGTTAAGGGTATTGAGAACTTTTTCCAGAAGAGACTATATATACACTCGAAAGAGTTGAAATCTTAAAAAATATGATGTTCCTTGGCAACAATTGAATGATACAGAAAAATAGGCAACAGAAGTCTATTTGGGAAATCCTAGAATGTGTGGGAATTAAACATTACCTTCCTAAATAACCTAAATAACCAATAAGTCAAAGAAGAAATGATGAAGAAAATTAGAAAATAGTTCAAATGAAAAAGGAAAAAGTATACATTATTAATATTGAAATGAAAATATTAACAAAATACCAGCAAACCAAATCCAACAACATATAAAGAGAATTATATGTCAGGATCAAGTGGGATTTATCTCACACTTATACAAGGCTTGCCTAATATTAAAAACCAATCAATGTAATACACAACATTTATAGAATGAAGGGAAAACCCCCATTTTATTATACTAATAGATGCAGATAAAACATTTCACAAAATCTAAAAATCCTTTCATGATTCAAAACACTCTCAACAAACTTGAATAGAAGGGAATTTCCTCAACCTGGTCAAGACAATCCACCAAAACGCCATAGCTAACATTATACTTAAGTATGAAAAACTGGTGTCACCCCAAGATCAGGAAAACAACAAGGAAATCCACTCTCATCAGTTTCTTTCTGCATTGCATTGGAGGTCCTAACCAAGACAATTAGGCAAGTAAAAGAAAAGGAAATAAAGAGATAACATATGATTCATGGGGCAAAAGTATAGTCTTTTCAACAAACAGTGCTAGAACAACTGGATGTCCACATGCAAGAGAATGAGGTTGGATCTCTACCTCATGCCATTGACAAAAATCAATTCAAAATGGATCAAAGACCTAAAGAATTAAATGAAAAAACTCTTAAGAAGAAATAAGTATAAATTAATATTTGTGGCTCCTGATATTTGACAAGTATGAAACCAAAAGCACAAGCAACGAAAGAAAAAAAATAGACAAATTGGACTCCATTAAAATTTAAATACTTATTCTTCAAAGTATATGATCAAGAGAGTATAAAGACATCCCACAGAAAGGGAGAAAAGATTTGCAAATTATATATCTGTTGATGGACTATATGCCAAATATGTAAAGAACTTCTACAATTAAAAAATTAAAAGACAAAAGCCTAATTAAAAATTGGGGGAAATATTTGGATAGACATTTCTCCAAAGTAGTCAATAAGCACATGAAAGATGCTCAACATCATTAATTATTCGTATATTTCATACCCCAATTCAAAGTGATTTTGTAACTATCATCATAGTGATATCCATTGGTTTTATAATAGGTATAATCACTCAAGAAAATCTAGAGCTGTGTGATCCAATATAGTAGTCACAAGCCACATGTGTCCACTTGCATTCAAATTCAAATTCAAATTAAACACAATTACAGTTTAGTTCCCTGGTTGCACCAGTACATTTCAGATGCTCAGCACAGTTGGCTACCATATTGGACAACACAGAACATTCCCATCATTGTAGAAAGTTCTACTGGACATTACTGGTTTTGAGAGAGGGAGAGGAGTAAGTAGAGTACAGAAGGAAGGGAAAGAGAATAGTGAAGGGGTCTAAAATTTTTTTTTAAATCTTGTGAATTCCAAAACTTTCTGAAAGTGGGGCTCTGTGCTGACAGCTCTGAGCCTGGAGCCTGTTTTGGATTGTCTCCTTCTCTTTCTCTGTTCCTCCCCTGAACACACTCTGTCTCTCTCTCTCTCTCTCAAAATAATAAACATCACAAAAATTTAAAAAAAATGATACAAGCAAATATAAAATTATAAATATGATAATCACTCTGATGGAGAGATATCTGGACCAGTGAGAGCATATGGGGGCTGTGCTTGATTGACCTACCCTGGAGCATCTTTTCTAAGGAATGGGGTAACTGAGATGTGTTTTGAATCAATAGATTAAAGAAAAAGAGAAGATTTTCTTATTACTCAGTGACCGAAATGAATGAAATCTTGCCATTTGCAGCCAGAGATTCTTAAATACAGAGAACAAACTGAGGGTTGCTGGAGGGGATTTGGGTGGGGAGATGGGCTGAATGGGTGATGGGCATAAAGGAGCAGGAGCACACTTGGGATGAGCACTGGGTGTTGTATGTAAGTGATGGATCGCTAAATTCTCCTCCTGAAACCATTATTATACTATATGTTAATGAGGATTTTAAATATATATACAAAATATCAGTCTCTACCCCAGAAAGACTGTATTAAAATCTGTATTTAACAAGATCCATAGGTGATTAGTAGGCATAAAGTTTGAGATGCATAGTTGATACCACAAGTCTACAAACTATGGATTTCAGGCAAGATTCTTCCACTGCCTGTGTTTCTACAGAGAGCTTTGTTGGAGCACTATTTTGCCTGTTGACTTACTAAACATCTGTGACTGCTTTCCTGCTGCAGTGATGGAATGGAGACATTGCCACAGAGTTGGTTTTTCTGGCGAAGCCAAAAATGTTTACGGTCTGGCCCTTTACACAGAAGTTTTCTGACCCCTAGTTCATATTATGCTGTACCTCAAAGACAGCATTAAGGATTTGGCACTTATTCTAAAAGCAGAGAAAACCTGTGAAGACTTCACTTTTGGAAGGATTGCTCTAGCTGCAAAAATAAAAGGCACATCAACAGAACTTGCTCCAGAGGAGGTTAGGGTCCATTGAGGACCCACTTTTTTCTCCCAGATTGGTTGTTGACTCCTTTCATTAGGAAATGGCTATATTATCACCTCATTCTTTGTTGTTGTTAACTCCTTAAGTGCCTGGCAGTGTGCTATTTAGCTAGTGTGTAGTGAATAGCTTGACCTGATAATTGCCACTCTAAGGAACTTATTTTGTCAGCACTTCAAAAATCAAAATATCAGGATGCCTTATTTACTTTCAGCAGTTTTATTGACATCCTAGCTTTATTTTTGGTATGGAACCTAGGCTAGTACATTAGAAGGCAAGCCCTTGGCTACTTTGTGAGTTTGAAGAGAGCCAGGAAGATGGGAATATGATTCCAGTTTCCAGTATGAATAGGACTGCAGAAAGAAGCCCCTCTGAGCTTCAGATTCTCTCTCAATGACATGAAAAAATAGGGACTGTTTATATTTAAGGTTCCCCAAACCTTGGGCATCCTTTTGTCATTAGAGTTGCACAAGGTGACAAAAAGGAGATACTAGCCAAGTCTCTGGCTTATCTGACTCAATTGCCTGTATATTTTGTGTACTTAGAACTGTTCACACATTATACACAAAGTACAGTTGATGAGAATATAGGAAGAAAAGACAACTCTGCAGTCACAAAAGAGCTTTTCTGAATTATGCCTTACTTTAGGTTTTAAATTCTTCTCCCTTTATTATTTATTATTTATACAGATATAAATAATTTATTAAATATTATACAGATAATTGAACACTACTGGCTTATTCACAATAAGGCCAAATTATTTACAATAAGACCAAATTTTTCTACCAATTAGGCATGATTGTGTAGACTTTGGCCTTACTGGCTGGTTAGCTTCTTTTCATGTCATGAGCTGGCAGTATTTGAATGAGTTGAATATTCAGTGAAGAGCAGTTAGATGTTTATAAACTCACCATGACAAATGGACATGCCATCACATCCACAATACAATCAAAGGAAAGTGTTTTGAGAAAGTGTTGGGTAATGGTTTCTGGAAGAGGTCATAACTTGGTGTATCAAAGCAAGGAAGAGCTTTAAGGATAATAAATTACTTTGAGCACAGATAGGTTTTGAGCAGTGTTGCCATCTCCTGGGCAATATGCCTGTTCCAGAAGTGCTGTTTCAATGCATAAAAAGGCAGTTTGCAAGTTAAGCAGACTGTCTAGTGGATAGTACTAAAGGAAGAAGGAATATTGTGAAGTCAACCTTATAATATTTTGTGGATGTCATTTCTTGGCATTACCTCCCATCAATTGTCATGGATGGCATTCAATTAAAACATTATCTCATCAAGTTGTATTATATTAGGTGCTGTGGAAAATGTAGAAGCAGTGCCAGCTTCATGAGCTTGTGCCTTATGCATCTGTGCACCACCTCACACTGAAAGCACCCAGTGTTTAGTTTAATGCTGTGATGTTTCCATCTGGAAATTTTGAGTACATTTTAGACAAGGAATGCTGCACTTTTGTTTTCACAAGATGCCACAAATTATGCAGCTTGTTCTGTATAGAAGATTGTGGAGTCTGTTTCTTGCCTCAAGTTCCTTACAACATTGTGTCTTGGAATCATGTTGAGACAGTAATATAGGAAGTTGATTAATTTTTCTTAGCTTTGGTTTCTTCCCTTTGTGTATAAAAATACTGCCAGGGATGTAGTCTAAGGGAAGAAACAGAGCAATTAAACTATTTAGGTGATATTTCCAAAGTAAGGAATCAAGTCAGGAGATTCAGACTTCCTCTCCTGAGTTTCATTCCACTGAGAAAGGACTTCATGAGCAAGGCTTCCTGCTGAGTTCAAAATAGGATTCAGCCACAGACTAGTGGTATCACATCTCCAGTTGCTAGGAAACTCGAGAACATCTGGATGTATTGAAAAAGTGCCCCCGGGGGAATGAGATCTGGACAAGGCTGTGACAGAAAGATTCATCAAAAATGGGAACAGCATGATCAGACAAAGCAAAGGTCAGCTCCGTAATGCCATATTAAAAACTCCTGGGACCATATCCATTTTGTAATTCAGGATTTTTCTTCTTTTGAAAGGTAACAGGATGCATATTTCATTGATTGTGTAAAATCTCCCTAGCATGTCTGAGCACGACTTTATAATCAAGTGTGTTAATCTTTCTGCAGGGAGAGAATTGTTCATGCCAAGTAAGAAAATTTAAAGACTATGAATAGTTTTATGTCAGATTACATCAGGCTTTCCTGCCAAATGTAATCAGGTCAGGTTTTACCACAAAGGGATTACAAACTCTTGGTTTTCAGAGAGTTTGGATTTCAGAATTGTGGATAAGGAATTATGGACCGTTATCAAAAAAGACTTAGGGAAATAGGTCATTAGAATTTATGAGAGAAGCGGTAAGTCATGTATCCCTCAAGCCAGGCTAGGTCTAATGTTTTTCTCCAATGGCTTGTCAGAAAACCCCAGATTTCCTTCCCATGACAGAACACAAACCTCATGCTGAATAAATGAAGGCTTGTAATATGAAGCTATGGGCTTCAGTTCTCAGCTTTTCTCCTCTCCTTCCTGTTGCTACTGCTTGGCAGCTTCTGGAATGCACGGTCTCTCTAGTCATATTTTTGCAGTTGAAAATGGCATTTTAAGAACTGGCCATCCCTAGGATTCATCTGTCATTTTCCCTCTGTGTTCCTTCTATGGCAGTTGGCACAAGTGGCTTGCTTGTCACTGCTGAGATGGGTTTAAAAATCCTTGGCCGAATAGCCAGCCTCTTCATTAGCACACTTCTGGTCCCTGTACCAAATAAAGCCAATGAAATAGACTGATGTTTATGTGGTATTTTTCCCAGGAAAATGGAAATAAGCCCCATTCAGGTTTAATATTGGTTTCTTCATTTATTTTCTGCTTTGCTTGGACCATAAAATCAACCCAGTAGAATCTGTCAAAGACCAAACAAAACTAATCCCATCCTTTTTTTTGTTCTGCTAGGCAAATGGTGCTCAAAAGTATAATCCCTGGACCAGCAGCAACAGCATCACCTGGGAAGATGATAAAAATGTAAATTCCCAGGCCCCATCCCAGACTCACTGAATCAGAAACTCTGGGGATGGGGCCTCACAATCTACAATTTTGATGTTAACAAAAGTTTGTACTAAGTAAATGACTTCCATGTGTATAGAACATCCACTTTTGTTTTAGAACTGTTATGAGTTAAAAATTCTCACTACCCAAGATCCCCTAGAGCTCAGATTGTCATGGGATTCACTTCTTATTAGTGAGATATAACTGGATGGTTGCAACATTTATACAGGGTTGGATAATTAATACAACTCATAAGTGTGTGTGTATGTGTGTGTGTATGTGTAATACATAAATAGAGACCATATATATAAATAAATATCATATAAATATATGATATATTTAGATAGACATATCTAGGTATATATATTCTCCCAGCAATCTAGATATATTAACAGTATCTATCTTATAAATACATCTGTTCTATATATCAGATATATAGATATATTTAAAGATATATAGCATATCTCTATAAATATATATACACATATGTGTGTAGAATGATGGCCTAAGATACAATATAGCAGGAGAAATAAAGCATAGGCAAACATTATGGAGGTTTGAGATACCTAGGCACAGTTTCTCAGTCTTGGAGGACGTACTTCCTCACCAGATAATAAACTACCAAGATACATGTGAGATAGATTCTTCTCAGGGAAGCCAAGGCACAAGTTTACTGAGTTTTTTTAATACCCTAATGGACAAGTAACAAGTAACTATAAAACCAGGTAAATCAGTGCAGCCTATCAATCTACATGTTTGCAATAAACAGTATAGAGAAGCTGGTATAGCATGCCTTCTGGGGAGTTTTGGACTTTAAACATAATATTATAAACCATTAGCCAGTGTGTTTTATCACTTTCTTGTCCAAGGGTCAGCACCATGGTTTCTGGCATGGTCCTGGGCATCCTTGAAATAATAATAGAATGATTATGATCCAATACAAATTAACTCTCTCCTTACATGGTGGAATTTCTAGAAATAATAGTATTTTTCCTGATATAAGGAGGTGAATTTAGCTGGCATACCTCATGTTACCTTCTCCTTTTTTCTTCCTGAAATGCATACACAATATCTGGAATAGAGCAGCCATTGTGAGACCATGAAGAATGGAGTCTACACTAAGGAAGGCTGAAGAGAAAGATTCAGTGAGTTTGGATCTCCATGCCATCTCTGAGACTCTTTCTAGATGTACTAATCAAGAAAGATGGACCCTTAGTCATTTTAGCCACTGTGTGTTGAAGTTTTGTTATTGCAGATAATAGCTATCCTCAAGGAAATAGAGGTATAAGAGGTAGCATGTAACAATGATCTTTCTTGCTATATGAACATGGCCACTCTTATTCTCCCAGCAACCATATGATGTCAAGATTGTATATATCCATTTAGTAGATATGGAAGTAAGGGTTAGAAGAGATGGATTACCCAAAATCTCATGGTAAATGTCAAACCAAAGTTAACTCTCTTCTGGCACGCTTCTTTATGGGTAAGGTAGCAACAAATCCAAGTTTTAATGGACCTGAAAGTTATCAAATTTCAAGGTCTTCTTGGGAGATTTCTGGTAAAGTGAAGGAACTTACTTCTTTTCAACCTCTATTGTTAAGAATAATCATTTTCTAACATCATGCATAATTCCTCCTTAAAAATCTGATATACCAGTGACCAAGATTTAAGATACATTTTGGAAATCTCAAAGCTATTTTATTTTTTCATGGCCACCCCTGGCTTTAATGCAAGCAAACAGATGGTTTCTATATTACCATCTCTTTATACATTGGCTAAATTCTCTTTGTTTTGTGGATATTAGTAGATGTTCAACTTTAGCTGGTGATAAGGGAGTATGTTGCTGAGATGGCATATTTTTACAGTATAATAGTGATTAGGAATTCCTCAAATCATCCTGCCTAGAAATAAGCCTTAGCTCAATGATTTCCCAGGCCTATGAACTTATATCTCAGTCTTGTATAGAAAATTAAGATGAACATAATGCTTATCTCAGAAAAAATTATGTAAAAATTTATGAAAGCAACTCATGCCAAGAACTTTCTTATTAGGAACTTTGTACATAGGTAGTACTTAGTAAAGATTAATGGTGCTTATTATCACCTCTGATGCTGTTGTCTACTATGTATGTGATGCTAGGAAAGTAACCCCTTAGGCCTCGGTTTTCTCATCTGTATAATAATTGGATAGGTTAAATTGTTCTCATTGTATCTGGCTTAGCAATGGAAATTTTATATTCTGCACATGCCTGTATCTATTGTAATCCTGAGGTCACAGATTCTGTTTTGTTAGTATCTGTTTACTTAGTCTATAGTAAACTTAGCACCCAGCAGTCACTCAGCAAACATTTGTTGAATGAACGAGCATTTCCAAATATTTAGCTTCTTAAGAATTTAACTCTATGGGTTATCCATGCAAAAAAGTTGCACAACTGAAGTTGTAAGCAAACATTTCTCTGATAAATGTGACTCTGGTAAAGGAGAACACTTAGTCCTGTTGTGTTGGAGATTGGAAAGGTGGTGTGGTTTCACTTCTGTGCTCACTTACAGCATGATCTAAACCCTACGAATTTTCATCAGGAATTCAAGTTCAAAGTCTTAGGAAGTGTGGTGGAAAACAGCATTAATAGCTATTATGCTGCCTTTTTACCTTTGTATTTGTACCACATAGCCTCATGAGTTTGGGACAATGTCAAACTGTTTTACATTTACTCCTGGTCACTATTGGCTTTAATTCCAACTTCAGCTTTTTCTTACAATTTGACTTTAAAGATGGGCTTTTGTTGATCTGATCTGTCATCCTCCAAACAGTCAAGATTAACCCATCTGGTTAACTAGGCTCTCTTCCTCCTTCCACGTTCTAGATGATGTGGCCTTTACTAAAATTGTGTCTTTTAAGGGTAAAGATATCTGTTCTCTAGGTGAGAGTGGTAAGAGGTAAAATTACCCTTAAAACCTTAAAGCAGGTCCTCAAGTCCCCTTGCCATATCTGGAAATTCCATCAGCCTGTTTACATAGCAGTTCTGAGACAGAAGGCAAAGACAAGTAATGATTTGTCCCCAGCTGACACCCATGATCACTAGACCACAATGACAATGAAAGAGTGTCTAAATTGCCAGTCATATAATGTGTAGAAGGCTTTTTATCACTGAGAAGCAAGTAGCCAAAACTCATCAACAGAATTCCACAGTCCATTTTATTTTCTCTCTGAGGAAAATAATTGACATCATCATTATAAGCCCCAGAGAGGCCTTATTGTATCAGGAACAAACAGCCAGAGATCCAGAACAGGTCACAAAAGTAATAGCCGCTATGGAGATCCAGTAGGATGCCCATCTCCCCATTTCATCTCTGGAAAGAAGACCATAAAAGTAATGAGGTAGTAATAGACTCTTATGCCATTCTCCTCCCCAACCCGCCACCACCTGGCCTTGTCTGGATCTCCACCAGAAACAAATTTCCATTTGTCTTCACAGTTATTTAATTAACATTTTAAACATGAATTTGATCATGCATCTTCCTGCTTAAAACCTTCAGTAATTTCCTACTCCCTTAACATCATTAACATAAAATATAATCTTCTTTCCATGGGCTTTGTGCATAGATAACCCAGAGTCTAATTCTTTTTTTTTAAAATATAGTTTATTTATTTTTGAGACAGAAAGAGATGGAGCACGAGTGGGGAAGGGTCAGAGAGAAAGGGAGACACAGAGTCTCAAACAGGCTCTGAACTCTGAGCTGTCAGCACAGAACCCATGCAGGGCTCGAACCCACAAATGTGAGATCATGACCTGAACTGAAGTTGGACACTTAACGGACTGAAACACCCAGGCGCCTCCCCTCCCCCCGAGTTTAATTTTTAAGAAGCTATATATTTGCAAGCATTCATTCATTCAACAAAAATTTGTTAATTGGCTGCTGTGTGCCAGGCATTATGTTATTGACGGGGTGAGTAAATGTGAACAACACCATGTTGATTTCTAGAATCAAAAATTAATCTTTCTTTTCTTGCCATGTAGAGAGCTAGACATCGAGGAGTCAGAAAATGCCTTGGGTGTGTGGGTATAGTCTGATTATTTCCTGTGAGCCTCTGGTTACTATAAAAATTTCTACCAAAGACAGTGCTTCAGTAAACAGCTTGCCTCTTCCTTTCACCAGGAGGTTCCCCTTGTACAAGGTACAGTTGGAGGTATAGACCAGAACTTGTCACCTTAAGAGAAAGGGTGGGTCAGTTCAATTAAATCCATGTTCTTTATCTCAAATTTCTCACTGGGGAGGAGTGAGTGGGATGCTATGTGTGAGAGATTAGATATCCACATGAAAGGACAATGGGAGCAATGGGAACAATGGGAGATCTATTCTCAACAATATAGGGTCATGGAAACACAAAACACATGAGCTCAAAATTTGAGCAAAACCAGCATGGTCCAAGATTGCCTTGTTTATTTCAACTTAGACACATTTTAAGTCATTAAATGTCCATCCTATCACTTGGGGGCAGTATGTTTTCTTTCAGCTGATATATTCTGTCTTTTACCTTCTCGTAATAGAAAATAATGCTTTGGTTATTAGGTTGGACTACATGAAACTGATTTTATTCAACCATTTTGACACTCAAAAATAGAAATTTTATATAATTGAATCTAATAAACATACTCAAAACATGTTTCAGAATGTAAGAATAAGAATGAGAATAAGTGTTGGCATAGTGATCAATTAATTAATCAATGCTAATAGATTATAGGTATAAATAGTAGATTAAGTGGACTATGGACAATCTATGGAATTGAATCAAACCTGAAGGATCAGGTTTGGGTCTTTTGAATGCTCTGCTTGATTAGGGATTTTTTGTTACAAGTGACAGGGGTCTGGGTTGGAGGGAGGAGAAAGGAAGCGTATTACCAGGACATGGGGCTTTTGAGGAGATTGGGGTCTGTGGGGATAGGAGACGTGTTGTATTTATCTGTGGTTGCCCATGACTATTTGGCTCCAGGCTTACCCTGGCTTTTCTCAGAAGCACAGAAAAGAAAGGGAAGGGGGAAAGAATTTAAGACAATTGATCATCCTTGTAGTCCCCTGGAGGTCCCCAAGACCCTTTCACAGAGTCTGGAAGGTCAGTCTATTTTCATAGTAATACCAAGATGCCATATGTTTTTTCCACTGACTTTGCCAATGCA
Organism: Suricata suricatta; assembly: GCF_006229205.1. Lineage (NCBI taxonomy): Eukaryota > Metazoa > Chordata > Mammalia > Carnivora > Herpestidae > Suricata > Suricata suricatta. The sequence continues at coordinate 36,307,814 of NC_043711.1, forward strand.
AAAATAATGCTGCTTTAGTACAAACCAAGTCAGTAGAATCAAATCATATGAGGAGTCTTTGTATTCTTCAAACTATGCATTTACAGTATTAAGAGAACAATGCTAGTTTCACTTAGGACTGTCCTTGATGAGGCAGCAACATTATTAGTTAATTAATTATTTTGTGTGAAGAAATAAGAAACACACATGAAATATTTCTGTTGCAAACCAAGTATGGTCTAATGGTTATCTTGAGGAAATACGGTTTGGCAATTGTTTGAGCTGTGAGCAGAACTCTGCTTTTTTCATTGAACACCATTTTTACTTGAAAGACCAACTGACTGGCACACTGTTGGTATTTGACATTTGGCAGACATTTTCTCTCAAATGAATGAAGTTAGCTTGTCATTTCAAGAAAAACAACTGCCATCACTGGTTGCCGATGGCAAATTTGAGGGTTCATGCCACCATTTTTAGAATTTCAGAAAAGTGTATATTTGCCAATCTGAGCCTGACAGGTTTTCAATGGTTAAAGCTTTTTTTTTAATTTTTCCATAAAAATATGTTGTGAATGTGATGATCTTATTGTTATTTAAATTAATAAATGTTCCCTATATATTTTGAGTTTTAATTTTAACTGTAGCAAATACTGAAAGATATAGTTCTCATAAACAAATGCTGTGTGGGGTCATCAATAGATTTTAGAACATAAAATATTGAGACCAAAAGAGGTTGAGAATGATTTGCGAGAGGTAGTTTTTTTTTCCTTTAAATATGTTTTTCCTTTGAATAAATGGTAAGACTCATGCTTTTTGCTAACCAGCTTTTCCCCATTATTTTTGAACTTCTTTCTCAGTGATCTATTGCTGTGTGTGTGTGTGTGATGTGTGTGTGTGTGTGTTTGTGTGCGTGCATGTGTGTGCACACATGTGTATGTGTTTTTTTCAATTATGAGCATTTAGGTCTGGAAAATATCTTTTCTTCCTTAGATTAATGACACTGCTTCTCAAGAAAAAACAGTGTCTGTTGTCCTGGGAGATTTTTTTTTATATTCTCTGTCTTATAGCACCTAAAATAGGTTCCTTCTCTTTTGGTGGTTTAATTTTATGTTTTCAGTGATTCAGCATATAAGATTATGAAATGGAAAAATAGTATTACGAACTTACATGCAATGAAGAAACCAGAAAGAAAAAATGAAAAAAAAAAGCATTGTCAATGAAAACAGACACTGCATACACAGAATAGCAAGTGCAAAGGCTAGAGATCATTCTGTTTTTGAAAAGTCTTAGATGTTTCCATTTCCCCTGAAATGTCTGTTCTGTGTCCTGCCAGGTACCGATGCTGCTGTGATTACTGCTGACAAGTGTGGCTGTACACAAACTTAATGATAGTATGATTTCTTATATGCAAGATGCACCTAAACCCACACCCATGAGGGAATTCACTTTTATGGGCTCACATACTGACATACTCAACAAGTATTTACCGATGACCATTAAATTATACTTTGTAATGATATTATTAATAACACTGCCAAAGCAGCCAGATCATAGAATATGTGATACAGAGAGGGCTTTGGGGACTGTTATCTTCATAAAAAGTGAGCCTCAGATTACATAGAAACTACTCCATTTGGAAGAGATTATCACTGTAGTTTTCTCAGGTATAGCATTCTGCTTTCACTCTTCAGTCACCAAGTCCCTCTGCTATCTGAGTGATTCCCCCTTACGTAAAATGTTAGGATGGGAATCGAGCAGTTGTTTTTGGTGACTAAAATCTTAACCTGAAACCCCCGTGTATTGAGCAGAGAAGAGCTGCCTGGCTTATAGAAAAGATGAAGAAACTTAAAATCTCCCCTTTGGCTCCCACTCATCTCTGTCTGCTTAGCTTGTGAAATTCTGCAGTGAACCCTGGGACTCTGAGGTGCACTTTGACACCCTTTGGACTAAGGACTGTATAGATCCATTTGCATGTGAGGGCCTTGTCAGAATCTGAATAATTTATTCTAATTAGAGATCCAGTTGGCATCAATTTCAGAATTAAGTGCTCCCCTGGGTGCAGTTGGCAAGGATGGTGGAGAATATGGCAGCTCACTCCCCCCGTTGGACTCATGGGCTAAGACCCATTGTGTACCTACTGAGCCACACCTGTGAGTTCATCTACATCCTGGGCAATGTGGGGTGACCAAAATAGAGACAAACCAACATCTGTCTTTAAGGAGCAGAGAGTCAATTTGGAGAGGCACAACATTAGCCTAAAATCCAATAAAAGGCCAGATACCATAAAGTTACAAAATTCAAGGGTAGATGGTATGGAGCCTTATTAGGCAGTCAGTAAGGACAGATAGGGCACGATGTATCATCCATTTATTCATTTAGGTTTTCAGTATCCATTTACTCCACACCAGTCAATCTGCTTAGTGATAAGGTTATAAAGATAAGCATCCATGGTTCTGGTTTCTTCCTCCTTGGTGCTTGCTATCTAGTTGGCATTGGGTGGAGAGATGCATCAATCAAGTAATTGAAAAAATAAATGTGACATTTCAACTATGTTGAGGTGGACTTTTTCTGGCAGGCGGGAAGGGTGTTCAGAGAAAGCTTCCCTGAGGAAGTGCTCATTAATCTGAAATCAGAAGGATGAGCTAAAATTTAACAAGGGAGTGAGGGCTCAGTGTGGTACAAAATACCTGACTGTGGCTGTCCTTCACTTAATAAAGCCACAAATCAACAACCTTGACTATGACTTCCAGTCTTATTTTCTACTATCTAAGGATTAATCCACTCCTTTGTGCTTTATCATTTGAGAATGATCACATAGAAAACCAGCTGTCTATGACTTACTGAGATTCTTGCTCTTGATTTTCTTTCTGTTGCTAATAATAATATCTCATGTCTCCATAGTGCTTTATATTTACAAAGCACTTGTGCATGCATGTCATATTTTACCCTCACCAAAACCTTATGCAGTAGATATTACCATGCTCATGTCATAGATACAGGAGTGAGGCTTAAAATGACTTTCCTAAGGTCCTGCAACCAGGAAGTGATACAATGTCATTAGAACTTAAACCTTCCATCTCCATATCCTTGGACTACGTAACACATTGAAATGTCATCATTACTCCAGTTTCTTCCTCATTTAGACTGAGAACCCTGATTCCTGCCTCACCTTTTCCACATATAAATCATTCACTGGAGCCTTTGCTTCTTTCATAACTACCTTTTCTTTTTTTTAAGTGAGGTAGCAACACTTGAAATGAGACCAATGCTCTTAATAAGCTTTAAAGTACATACTACAGTATTGTTAAAAATAAACACCATGTTGCACTGCAGATTTATAAAATTTATTTATCTTATATAACTGAAGCTTTGTAACTGTCCAACAGCAAGTTCCCATTCCTCCCTTCTCCCAGCCCCTGACAACCACCATTCCACCTTCTGTTTCTGGGAGTTTGACTATTTTTGATTCCTTACATGACATCAGGAAGTATTTTTCTTTCTGTGACTGATATATTCACTTAGCATAATATCCTCCAGGTTCATCCATATTGTCACATATGGCAGCATTTCTCTTTCTTCTTTTTGTTTAAATGTTTGTTTATATATTTTGAGAGAGAGAAAAAGCATGTGAGAGTGCACAAGTAGGGGACAGAGAGAGAGAGAATCCCAAGCAGGCAGGCTTTGCACTGTCAATGCAGAGCCTTATGCGGGGCTCAGTCCCACAAACTCATGAGTTCAAGACCTGAGCCAAAACCAAGAGTCAGATGCTGAACTGACTGAGCCACCCAGGCATCCCTGGATTTCTTTCTTCTTAAAGTCTGAATACTATTCCATTTTATGTATATATCATATTTTCTTTTTTTTAATCCATTCACTGATCAACATTTATGTTGTTCCAGTATCTTGGATATTGTGAATATTGCTGCAAGCTGTATATTTGATAAGAGGTTAATATCCAAAATATGTAAGGAACTCCCATAACTCAATAGCAAAAATATCCAAATAATCAGATTGAATAGACAAGTCTGCAAAAGGAGGCATAAAAATAGCCCACAGATACATGGAAAGATGCTTAGTGTCACTAATCATCAGGGAATTGCAAATCAAAATCATAATAAGATATCACCTCACACCTTTTAGGATAGATATTATTTAAAAAAATAAATGTTGATGAGAATGTGGAGAAATTGGAACATATGCACTGTTGGTGGGGATGGTGCAGTTGCTATAGAAAACAGTATGGAGATTTTGCAAAACCTTAAAAATAGAGCTACCGTATAATCCAGCAATTCCACTTCTGGGAAGTCACCCAAAAGAACTGAAATCAATATTCAAAGAGATACTTGCATTCCCATAACTACTTTTTAAAGCAGGCTGGCTTTGGTAGGGAACAGCCAAGAAAGGGCTTTGTTTTGTGCCCAGCTCGGCCTTCAAACATCTGCTGAATTCCTTTCTCTGTTCCCACCTGCTGTGTTAAGCAGATTCCATTAGTTTTCTGGTCACTTTGAGATATTCCAGCAATATCATTTTCAGAGATGGAAAATTCAGAAGTCCAGTCTGTCATTCAATTCAGAACTGATCTGCTCTTTTGAGTTTAGGCTTTCTTTGCATTTCACTGACCAGCAATGGGGAAGGAAATGGAGGCTGTTCTTTCTCTACTTTTCCCCCAACTCAGTCTTCTGCTTCTGGCTCCTCTAGAGTTGGGGGTAAGGGGAAACAAAGATGGTAGGAAAGAGGATTAAAGCTACAAATAATTTTGTTTGCATAATTCCAATAGTAATATTGATATATATGGATATATACATCTGTATGTGTGTGTATACACACATATATCCTGAATCATCTGGGTGATCTTCCTATAATTGAATTCAAACACATGCTGTCTAGTTAGAATGACCATTTCATTCCAATTTGCCCAGAATATTCTGAGTTTTAGTGCTGAAAGTCCCACATCTTTCCAAAACCCATCACTCTTAGAAAAAATGGGATGGTTGGTTACCCTAACCAGTACCTAGTACATCCATAAGAGTGCATGTGGAACCACCTGGGGTTCTGCAGATCCCAGTTAAAATTACTTTCACATAGTAAATAGACTGCTGATGTGAAAATCAAGAGAAGTAGCTCCTTTATTTACTAGTAGAAAGACCTTGGGTAAATGGCTTAAATGAAGTCAGTAACTTGTAAAGGAATGAATAGATGAATGTGCATATAGAGCTGTGCATTGCATCTATATTCATGTTTCTCCCTAAGGGTGGTAAGATCAGACACCCATAGGCATTGGTTATTTTATTAAATAAGATCAGTTCCTTTCAGTTTCATCATTATGTCAGTAGATGTTTATGTTAAACTATTTAAAGTTTAAAAGAAATTTTAGTCTATTCAATTATTCATTGAAATAATGAATATAGAGCTTATTAGCATTAGACAATGTTAACTTAAAAACAAAAATATTTTATGTAGCCTTCCCATGTTACATTCAGGAAGATCATTTTTATTAAGTTTAGAATTGATATGAAAGATACCATGAGTATTAGGAATTAAGAAACAAAATCAGGGGCGCCTGGTTGGCTCAGTCAGTTAAGTGTCTGACTTTGGCTCAGGTCATGATCTCACAGTTCCTGATTTCAAACCCTGCATTGGGCTCTGTGCTGACACCACAGAGCCTACTTGGGATCCTCTCTCTGTCTGTCTGTCCCTCTCTCTGCCCCTCCCCCATTTCCTCTTTCTTACAATAAATAAACTTAACAAAAAAAAGAAAAACAGAAGAAACAAATTCGGATAAATAGGATGAGGAGAAGAAGCTATGTTGATGTAG
>NC_043711.1:36313706-36314915 GCF_006229205.1 Suricata suricatta
TCCTGATTTCAAACCCTGCATTGGGCTCTGTGCTGACACCACAGAGCCTACTTGGGATCCTCTCTCTGTCTGTCTGTCCCTCTCTCTGCCCCTCCCCCATTTCCTCTTTCTTACAATAAATAAACTTAACAAAAAAAAGAAAAACAGAAGAAACAAATTCGGATAAATAGGATGAGGAGAAGAAGCTATGTTGATGTAGTCAACCTGCTGAGATGTGATCATAAATTCAAGACTTTGTTAGTTTATTTTTTTATTTATTTAAAAAAATTTTTAACATTTATTCATTGTTGGGGCACCTGGGTGGCTCAGTTGGTTAAGCTGCCGACGTCGGCTCAGGTCAGATCTCACATTCGTGGGTTCGAGCCCCGCGTCGGGCTCTGTGCTGACAGCCAGCTCAGAGCCTGGAGCCTGCTTCAGATTCTGTGTCTCCTTCTCTCTCTACCCCTCCCCCTCTCATGCTCTGTCTCTCTCTGTATCAAAAATAAATAAAAACATTAAAAAAATTTAAAAAAACATTTATTCATTGTTGAGAGACAAAGAGAGACAGAGTATGACCAGGGAAGGGGCAGAGAGAGAGGGAGAACAGAGTCTGAAGCAGGCTCCAGGCTCTGAGAGACAGGAGTGCAATATGGGGCTTGCATCCATGAATTGTGAGATCATGACCTGAGCTGAAGTTGGACACATAACTGACTGAGCCAACGAGGTGCCCTAAGATTTTGCTAGTTTATTTTAATGTTTCCAGCGTATGTGGTGAATTATCTTAGGGATATATGATAAGAGGATTGACACAAATAGGATGCAGTTAGTTTATTAGAAATAGCATGGGCCTAAGGGTCAAAAGACATGGACTTTCACCTTGTCTTTGCTAATTACCAGCTATGTGACCTCAGGCAATTTATCCTTGTACCTCTGCTTTCTCATCTATCTTCCTATTTTATAGTAACTTTACAAAGATTAACATTCTGTATATAAAATGATCAGAGACAGTGCATTGACCCCTGGTGACCAAAAGTAGGCCTGTGAAGGTGAGGGAATCAAAGTGGCCTGGAAGAAACAATGGCTATGTTAGAGAGATATAGCAACTGTGGTAACCAGAAGGTAGGGATAAGCCAAGTAAATCCTGACATCCTTCTCCTCCTATCTTCTTCCATCTTGACAGTGCCTCCCACAAGACAAACCCAATGGGAAGCAAAAAGATAAGGGCCACTT
>NC_043711.1:36315015-36317301 GCF_006229205.1 Suricata suricatta
AGTAGGCCTGTGAAGGTGAGGGAATCAAAGTGGCCTGGAAGAAACAATGGCTATGTTAGAGAGATATAGCAACTGTGGTAACCAGAAGGTAGGGATAAGCCAAGTAAATCCTGACATCCTTCTCCTCCTATCTTCTTCCATCTTGACAGTGCCTCCCACAAGACAAACCCAATGGGAAGCAAAAAGATAAGGGCCACTTGGTGTAGCCTACTGGATACTAGTCTCCTGGGAGGGGTGAAAGATGGAGAAGAGCCAAGAGTAAATCTGGAGGAGCAAAGACCAGGCATAAGCACTGTAATAGAATCTGTGAGGGGTACTCAGGCGGCTCAGTTGGTAGAGAGTCCCACTTTTTGATTTTTGGCTCATGTCATGATCTCAGGTTTGTGAGATCAAGCCCCACGTTGGACTCTGCACTGAGTATGGAGCCTGCTTAAGATTCTTTCCCTCTCTCCCTCTGTCTCTCCCGCTTGTTCACACACTCTCTAAAACAAAACAAAAACAGAATCTTCCTGTAATAAAACTGCATACAGGTAGGTATGCAAACTATCTCTAACTCTGGAAAACTGTGTTGCACTTTCTTATAAAGTTAAGAATACACTTACCATATGACCCAGCAATCTGTTCCTGGATACTCACCCTAGAGTAATGAAAACTTCTCTTCATATATCTATATGTTCACATATCTATATGTGAACGTTTATGCCAGCTCTATTCACAATCAATCCAAACTGGAAACTTACCAAATGTCCTTCAATAGAGGAATAGATAAACAAACTAGAGTATATCCATATAATTGAATAGTACTCAGCAATAAGAAGGAATGACCTATTGATGCAGACATCCTGGATGCATCTCAAAGGCATTGCGGTGAGTGAAATAAACCAGTCTCAAATGGTTACATATTATATAGTTACAATTATTTGACATTCTTGAAAACACAAAACTATGGAAATGAGGAAATAATCAGTGGTTATCAATTGTTAGCAATGAAGAAGGATGTAACCATAGAGGGAGAACAGGAGGGAAATTTGGAGGGTTCTGTGTATCAATTATGATATAACAAACTTCATGTTTTTAAGGTTATAGAACTACACATAAAAGGTCTAGTTTTATTATATGTAAGTGTAAATAAACAGAGCAATTTAAATGTATGAGACATATTATGGACAAAAAACATCAAGGATATATTTATTCTTTTAAATATGTTGAAAACCTGTTAGTCCCAAAGTTTAACTTGAAGACATTTCAATTCAAATTGACAAGAGTTGTAAATGTAGAAATGCCTTAAAATAGGACATTAAGAAGGGCGAGTTCTGTGTGGCAGGATGAGAGGTAACAGGCATCAGAATCTAGCTTCAGTAGACTTGAGGGTCAAAAAGCAACTAATTCAGAGTAGCATACACGGGCCTGAGAAAAGAAAGGAAAGGTTCAGGTATGGAGTCAAAGACAGAGCCTTGGACCATGGTTTGGCTACATCACAAGGGTTCAAGGCAAGACATCATCTGGCTCTTGGCAGCTGATTAACTAGCAGAGAAGTAGGACAAGAATGAAAGGAGAAACAAAATAGTGTAGGGCTTAAAGGCATAGACAGTGGAGTGACATAGCTGGGCTGGACAATTACTTTGCCACTTCCCTTGCTTATGATCTGGGACAGTTGTTCTAACTTCTTGTGTACAGAAACAGATAAGAACATCTGGCCCATTTCACTGCTGTGAAGGTTAAGTGAAATAATCTGTAGTAGTTTCAGCAAGTTCCCTGCCCAGGTGATAGAAGTACATTAAACAGAAGGTTTCAGGTCATTTCCAGATAATGGAACTCATAAGCTGTGTATTTGGAGAGTTTTTTTTTGTCTTGCCAAGCCTCAGTTTCTAAATCTTTAAAAAATTTTTTGTGCTGTTTTATTTATTTTAGAGAGAGAGAGAGAGAGAAAGAGATAACATTAGCAGCAACGGAGGGTCAGAGAGAGAGGGAGACACAGAATCTGAAGACAGGCTCCAGGCTCTGAGCTGTCAGCACAGAGCCCAATGCGGGGCTCGAACCCATGAACCTTGAGATCATGACCTGAGCCTAAGCTGGATGCTTACCTGACTGAGCCACCCAGGTATCCCAAAATGGCTATAATAATGTCTTCCCTGCTGAAATTTAGGAGAGAGGGGTCAACTAAGATAAGAACTATGAAAATGCCTTGTGAACTAAGAATAGTTATTTCAATATATAATTTTAAGGTCAGTGCGGCCCAGGAGGAAATCTTTTATTCTTAGATGCTGTCCTGGAAATACAGAAAGT
>NC_043711.1:36317401-36364337 GCF_006229205.1 Suricata suricatta
ACTATGAAAATGCCTTGTGAACTAAGAATAGTTATTTCAATATATAATTTTAAGGTCAGTGCGGCCCAGGAGGAAATCTTTTATTCTTAGATGCTGTCCTGGAAATACAGAAAGTAATCACCCAGTTCTGGGTTAGTTCCTGAGCTACACCAGGTTAGATATACAGAAGAGGATCAAGAAGGTTCAGCTAGAAGGTGTCAAACAACTTTGGTCAGGAGGAAGTGGTGATCTAGTGTCAAGATGACCACAGGGACTTACTTTTGTGCATTGGGTGCAGTTCCAGTAAAGTACACTGAGGTGGTTAATGGTATGGGCTCTGGAGTCAGAACGTGTTGGGGGGCCTTGGACCACTGGAAAGATATGACTGTGTTGAAGATATAAAACTGTTACCCTCTCTGCCTCCTCACACCTCTAATAGGATTATCCACCTATACTCCTAGTCATATGACTTTTCAGTGCTTCCCAGCAGAGTAGACAGATTCTATCTACATCCTTTTCCCATTGAGTTGTATTTATTCAGTGACTCATTTTGGACAGTGACACGTTAGGGGATATAACACGAGCATAGCCTCAGACACTGCTGACATGTCATGAGGAGGTCTTTCCCCAGTTAACTACTGCAACTTCCACTTGGGTCATAAATGAGTGACACATGGAACAGATCTGCGCCCAGCCCACAAACTGAACCAAAGTCAAGTCAGCCCTCCAGATGATTCTTTGAGTTAGAAATACATGATGGTTGTTGGAAGCCTTTGAGGTATACAGTATTGTTGTAGCAATAAGTGACTTAACACAACAAGTTCCTTGACTTTAATTATCCTTAGTTTTGTTTTTAAAAAATTAAGTTAAGAATGCCTAATTGTGATCATTCACTAAGTTATCAGGAATAAATGGGGGTGATCTATGTAAAATACTTAGTACTCAATTCCAAGCAAGAAAATAGTAAATGAAAGTTATTACTATGAAGATAGAGAGTAGGTTAGGAAGAAATTCATAAAGAGGGTATACCTTGCTGAGTCTGCTTCTTCACCTACAAAACTGTGTATAAAAATAGTTGCTCCACCTCTCTTTAAAGGATAGTGTTAGGATGACCCTGGTGATGGATGTGAAAGTAGCTTGCTGTCTGTGAAGAGCTCTCCAGAAGTTAGGAATTATTAGTCTTTCTAACACAGGGAATCCTTTTATCACAATATTATTTACTATCATCCCTAAAGTTACAGCTATGTAGGAGCGTGGGATGAAAGGCCTAAGTGCGTGACAGTATGTATTAATAAACTGTCCACTCATTATAGTTAGTGTCCATGAGAGTCTCTCTCTTCACTTAACATACTTCCCTCTACATCCACAACGTTGGTACTACTTCTGCTGGGTGCTGTCAAACATCTGACAGCATAGCACATGTATATTCCAATGAGATTGCAGAAGGAATCTGCACATCTTGGAAAACGCTGCAGAATTTTGCAAAAGATGAAGGGATGACAGAGAATTTCTCTAATCACATGCAAAATAATTGACAAATGAGGATCTGACAGAGTTAGACCACTTAATAATTGAAGAAGAGAAAAATCGACAAGGAGGATGACACGATAGGCTTCAAAGGAGAATAATTTGATGATTTGAATATCAAAGGATGCAGGGAGCCCTTTGGGAGAATTGATGAACTTCCAATGTGTTTTTGCAAGAATGATTCCCTTTCCATTGAAGGTTGTCATGGGCATACATTTATGTAATTTCTTTGGAAAATGATCTCAAATATTCTTTGCTAATTTTAATAATCATCAAATAATTGTAGTATAATTTATATTTTTATTAAATATGAAATTAACTCCCTTTAAGACACTTTAGTTTTATTTTTTCAAGATAAAGTCTTAAACTTTGTTCCCCTTGCATTCCAGGAAATGTTAGTTCCTATTTTTAGTGGTCTATTCTGCCATTATTTTTATTTGTGCAATTAGGATTTTGTCTACTTAATATTTTCTTCTCCATTTTAGGCTTAGGGAGCCTTTGGAACCACTATTTATCTGGAGATTTTGGGAACTGAAACTTCCAATGGGTCAGTGAAAGCAAGAAAATAACAGCACAAGGTCCAGAATCCAGAAGACTGCCCTGGACACTTAGGGGTGAGTTATTTTATGTGACCAGCCAAATGAACGTTTAAAAAATCTGGGAGTGTGAGGTGTAAGTCAGAGCTGCAAAAACCTATCATAGACTCACTCTCCTTTCATAACTTCTGTGTGACTTCATCCAGGAGACATCACTGTGAGCCTTTCCTCCTCTATAAAGGGGAAGTGATAATATTTACTCTGAAGGAGATTTATGAGGACTGAATGAAATTATAGATAATAAAGTATGTTGGACAGTGTTTGCACAGTAGACATTCAAAGAACTGTGATTATGTCTCATTCAGCCATGGTGACTGGTATCCCATTAGGAAAATTCCCATCTCTCACCTCCTATGTAGTGAGGATTTTTGTGTACACTCTAGAATTTTTCCTCTAGATTTTCTCATGCTCTGTGCTTGGCCTTACAAAATGTATATTCTTGAGGATAGTGTCTTATATCTGTATTTCATTCTTCTATTGGGAAGTGTGGAGAGAGATCTGCTTTAAAATCCCATTGAGCTCACTAAAGGGATAGCAGCGGGGAGGAAGGGGGGTCTTGGGGTGCACGCTGGTACTAGGCAGAGAAGGGAACTTTGCCTTCTCTATGATTTGTGTTAGCATCCTAGAAGTTGACTTCTTTTCAGTCTTTTATACCAATAATACACCAAATGAAACCAGCATGTCCAGAATTAACAGGATGTCAGAATTAGAATCAACTCAGTTATGTTAGTTTTGTCATTATGGAACTAACGTGACAATAACTCTGTGAACTAATTATTTTGTGATTAAGGGGAAAAAAAGGTTGCTGATAATTCAGTTTGAAGAACTTATGTGAGGTCACACGTATGGCCAGAATTGGAGGTAGGATTTAAACCTTATATGTAACCACACAACTCTACTGCTGTGGCCAAATGAGAGCAAGGAGGCATCTTGAAATTTCATCCCTAGTATGCTATATATGATCATATTTATCTAAAAGCTTACATTCCTAATATTTTTTCACTTTTTGATTATTTCCTGAGATAAATGAGATATAAAGAATCCCATTTTCTTAATGAGTTTAAGTGATTTATCCAAGGTCACCTATTTAGCTAGCAGTAGAGCCAGGACTGTAACAGAATACTCTTGACATCTTTCACTGTATTTTATATTTCTCAGTTCTCTTTTTCAAAGCTCTTAGCTGTATCTCAGGATCTTTGTGTTGTGTTTCTGAGGCTTCCAGCTGGGAGATGATATACCTTCAGAGCAGATAGATGGGAAGGAGGAACTCTGTCCTATGGAGATGCATCTCCTCTCCACTCCAGAGAGCCCCATCCATCAGTTTGTCACTGCAGAGACCCAGCCGATGCATGCTCAGCAAGGCAAAGGATATATAAATATAATGGAAATCAGTCAGGGGCCAATTTTCCCTATTGTAAAGGGAATTGCATTTCTCAGGCATGTGGGCAAAGAGAGGTTGATTAAACACAAAACATTTCCACAAAGTGGTAGCATAAAGGAGAACTCAACCCCTGGATGTTTTGAGAAGGAATTCTCCTGCAATAAACTCAGTTGAATGCCATCTGGACTTCTGATAATTTTATCTGGCCACCTATCTTGTTATGGGATTGCTGATTTGAGCAACTTGAAAGTATTTACATGACCTATGTTCCATGATCTGACCTGTCACAAGATTCTGAAGTTTCCAGAACAGGATGTAAAATGTGAAGTCATCCAAGAAGTAACAGAGTGGTTCTTCCTGTACTTGGTCATGTCACTGGATGTTGACAGAGATCAATCAATGGTTTCATTTAAAGATGGCACCGTTGAGTGCTGAATGTTGCTTTGCCTGGTTAACCGACTAGCTTTTGAGATTGACGGACAGAGGGTAGACGGAAATCAATAAATTAGTACTTGATGTTCATATAACTAATTTATACACTATTCAACACATGGGCAATCTAGAGGGTGAGCACAGTGAGAGACAATTGAAAGCCTTTCTGTAGAAAAGGCAAAGATGGATAGAGAGTTAATTGTTTGGCCAAGAGTTATATGGGACAGAAGGTGGCAGTGTTATGATTTGAATATAGACCTTTGGTTCCCAAATCGAGCATTCTTTTTATTGTATCATGTTTCCTCTCATTCTCCTCATATTTATTTTTATCACTAGTTTCTTATGATTCTTTTAATATTTGCTTTTATCATGTGCTCCTTTTGCACCAGCATTTTTTATTGCTTTTATTTTTTTTAACTTAAATGTCACCATTGCAATTATTTTTCCAAGTCTCTCTGGACTCCATTACCCAACACTTTGCAGCATAGTGCTAAATATATGACCATGCCACACAGCTGCATTTTTATTGATGGATTTTTTTGTTAATTGGTTGCTTTATTACTGTTATCCCTGTTTGGCTCTCTGAAATTACCACCCATTTATTCACCTAATAACTTAATAAACACTAGTTGAGTGCCTACAGAGATTAATCTTGCATCTTCTTTGTTTAATTCTTTTTTTGTTAATGTTTATTCATTTTTGAGAGACAGAGAGAAACAGAGCACAAATGTGGGAGCGGCAGAGAGAGATGGAGACACAGAATTAGAAGCAAGCTCCAGGCTCTGAGCTGTCAGCACAGGGCCCAGTGTGGGACCTGAATTCATGAACCCCGAGATCATGATCTGAGCTGGTCAGAAGCCTCACTGACTGAGCCACCCAGGTTCCCCTCATCTTACATCTTTTAATAAACACAGAGAGTAGCGAAAATAAGTCATGGCCAGGGTAGAAAGTATAAGTTTTGGTGAACTAGAAAAATGTACACTAAACAAATATCGCCATCATTTTTGCTCCATGCCTAAGTTTCTTGATCTCCAAAGACAAAGGAGTACAAATGAAAACAAGTGAAATTTGTGTTTTGACATTACATTAGTCAGGGTTTTCCAGAAAAATAGAAGGATCAGGATGTGTGGGTAGGTACATTCATTATATATTTGTACACACACACACACATACACACACACACACACACACACACACAGATTGATTGATTGATAATTGATATATTGATTTTAAGGAATTGCGATTCTGAAGACTCAGTGAATCCAAAATCTACCAGATGACCTGGGAGGCTGGGGACTCCGGGAAGAGTTGAATTTTATTGGACATGGACAAAGCAGTCTGCTGGAAGAATTCCTTCTTGCTCAGGGGACCTCCGTCTTTTTTTCTCTTACTGCTTTCAACTGATTGATTGAAGTTCACCCACATTATGGAGAGCAATCTGCTTTAATCACATTCCATCAATTTAAATGTTTATCTTATCCATAAAACAGCCTCACAGAACTTTCTGGAATAATGTTTAACGAAAAATCTCGACACCATGGTTCACCCAACTTGACACATAAAATGAACCATTACAGACATCTCACAACCACACAGGATCTCTTGCAGGGTACAGGTTGGAATCACTAGAAAGAAAAAGTAGCTCTTTATTCTTCCCTCATTCCTACCTCAGTACCCCTGCCACACCAAGAAAAACAAACAACATGAACACACACCACCATGAGAATGAGTTCATCAATTAGGAGTTTAATGTTAATTTATTTTTGAGAGAAAGAGAGCACGAGCAAGAATAACAAGCAGGGGAGAGGCAGAGAGAGAGGGAGATGCTGAATCTGAAGGAAGCTCCAGTCTCTGAGCTGTCAGCACAGAGCCTGATGTGGGACTCAAACCCATGAACTGTGAGATCATGATCTGAGCCAAAGTCAGACACTTAATCAACTGAGCCACCCAGTTGCCCATCAGTTGTGTGTTTTAATGCTGTAATGCAATTCAGTCATTTAAAGTAGATGAAATGGAATGTGATTTATTCCAGTTTTAATATGGACACATCTGAAAAATAGAATAATGAGCCAAGGAATGTATGTGTGTATATGTGTGTACGTACAACTTGCAGAGAGAATACGTCTTAAAACACACAAAATATATAGATGTCAATAAAACCACATATGTCAATGTAAACTTTAAACTCTGGAGAGTAAATATATCTTGGAAGGAAGGCAGGTGAATGAGAGGTACAGGTGGGGTCCTCAGCACCAACCACATCTCTGATGTTCCCCTTCTATTTCTAGTAGATCTGATACAAAGTAAAATATTAATATTTGTCAAAGTTTGGTAGTGGGTACAAGAGTGTTAGTTTTACTATTTGTATACATTTTTATATGCTTGAAATACTTGGCAGTAAAATTGTTAAAGTGTCTCCTTTTTCTCTCAAGAGTCCTTGGCAAATGTAAGATGCCTAATCCTCCCTCTATGCCACTGCTGTATTTACCAAGGCCTCAGACACACACAAGAGTTATAGTGTCTGTTCAGAGTGGAGTGGGAAGGAGAGCTGGAGCCCTTCTTAAGAGGAAAATTCCATCAGGCCTCTGTGTACTAATCTATTTCTGTGGCTGGGCCCAGACTATTTAGTGCTCAGCAGTCAATCTTGAACATCCCAACAGGGACACACTATGTAAATGTTCTGAGGAGAAAACTAGGAATACATAAGTAGTTAACCCATGTCTCTTCATTCTGAGCCTTCTGAAGTCCCAGATTAAAATGGCCACAGTGTATCAGGAAAGAAGTTCTATTTAATTTTACTAGCCAGAGTATTATATCAGTAATTTTCTGTGTTAAATTACTAACACAACCCAACAAAGCCAGGTTATACGATGTCAGCCCTAATTCAGTTAGTCATAATTCCATGCATGTAGAATATCAGAATTTACAGTTATTGGAAGATCAGAGATGGACCACCATCTTTTTAATGAGCAATTATGCTCATCTCTCTTACGGTGATGAAGTTTGAATTAATCTGTCATAAATTGAAATTGAAAAGATTAAGAATGAATGTTTTTGGAGTGTATTCTGCAAGTTTCTCTCTCTTTTTTTTTTTAGGTTTATTTGAGAGAGAATAAGACAGCACATGCACATATGTGTTTGTGGAGGAGGGGCAGAAAGAGGGAGGGAGGGAGAGAGAGAGAGAGAGAGAGAGAGAGAGAGAGAGAGGGAATGAATGAGAATGAGAATTAGAATGAGAATGAGAATGAATCCTAAGCAGGCTCCACGCTGTCAGCATAGAGCCCAAAGTAGGTGAGATCATGACCTGAGCCAAAATCGAGTCAGATGCTTAAACCAACTGAACCACCCAGGTACTGTAAACAAATTTCAATTTGTTATTGATAAAACAGAAATATCTGCATGTGTGTAAGATGGAAATAAAAGGGCCTTTTTCAGATTAAAACAGATACTACTGAGGTAAAGTTCTAATAGAAGGCAGTCAGATCATTGGGTAAAGTCCTTTAGCCACACAGTGTATAGAAAGCCAAGTATCTACAGGAGCCCTACAGGTTACCACTGGCCTTTTGGGGGGGAAATTAGCAGTTTTGCAAGTAGCAAATAAAGGATGTTGATTAAAAAAAAAACTTAGGGATTCGTGAGAGGCTCAGTGAGTTAAATGTCTGACTCTTGGTTTCAGCTCATGTCATGATATGGTTTGTGAGTTTGAGCCCTGTGCTGGGCTCTCCACTGACAGTGTGGAGCCTGCTGGAGATATTCTCCACCTCTCTCTCCCTCTCTCTCTCTCTCTCTCTCTCTCTCTTTCATTCTCTCTCTCTCAAAATAAATAGGTATACATTAAAACACTTTTAATGATTTTTTAGAAGTTTATTTATTTATTTTGAGAGAGAGAGAGAGAGAGAGAGAGAATGCACCAGCAGTGGGGGTGCAGAGAGAGAGAGAACAAAGCTCGGTGGAGGGCTTGATCCCACATATTGTGAGATCAAGATCTAAGCCAAAATCAAGAGTTAGATGCTTAACTGACCCACCCATGCACTCCTAAAGAAGGCTGATTTTAATCATTCTAATCATGTATGTGCTTGGGGAACATCGATGAATAAAGGAATATTCACTTCTTATAATAATATAAATAACTACTATTCATTTATTTAACAGTATTTGTTGAATAGCTACTACATGAAAAATCTCTTAGCTGCTAGTGATAAAGATGATAAATAAAAACAGAGTTTTTCCTGTCCTAAGAGAGCTTGGGTAGTCACAGAGCAAATATAAGTTAGATGTCTCAAAAGTTCTTGAAGGAGAGATACCTGAGTGGCTCAGTTGATTAAACATCTGACTCCTGATTTCGGCCCATGATCTCCAGATTGGTGAGACAGAGCACACACTGGGCTATGCACTGACAGCATGGAGCCTCTTTGTGATTCTCTCCCTTCCTCTCATTCTGTCACTCACTGCACACACTGTCTCTCAGAATAAATAAGCTTCAAAAGAGAAGTTCTATGAAGGAAAGGTCTGTCACTGAGGAAATTTATCATGGAGATCATTGAAGGTTTTTCTAAAGAAGTGATGTATGAGCTACAGCCTCAAGTTTCGGGGGAATGGAAGACCAGCATGACAAGAGCATATGCTTAGTTAACATATTTATTGAGCACCTGTTATATGCTGGACCTTTTTCCTGATTGTGTAGGATCCATGAACAAGACACACTAAATTTCAGTCCTTGAAGAGCTAATATATTTGGGAAAGGGAGAGTCAATGGAGAATAAACCTAATAATGAAGTTATATAGTGCATTAGAAAGTGATAAAGGAAAAGGGTAGAAAGAGGTAAAGAGAATCATGAGTACCTCCAGGTCGGCACAACTCCTAATTTTGAGGAGACTAATCAAGAGGGTGACAGTCTGGAGGGTAAGGGGGTGAGCTCCACAGATAGATAACCAGTACAAAGTGTTTCAAATAGAATAGCCGGTTTAAAAGGTGGGCTTATGCTTGGCATGTTCAGGAAAGGCTGGAGCCTGGCATGGCTGGAGCAGAGTAGACTAGGTGGAGAGTTAGTAGGAAATAAGCCAAAAAGATCTGGGTAGTGGTTAGATTCCAGGTGGCCTTTAGATCATTGTTGGACTTTGGCTTCTGCTGCGAGTGAAATGGCTACTGGAGAGTTTTCAGTAATCAGGACATGATCCGACTTGCTGTTTAAAAAGCATTTATCTTCCCACTCTACTGAAAATAAAGGTTTGGAAGCCAAGGTTGGAAGCCAAGGTCATGAGGAGACTATTGCAGTGATTCTAACAATAGATGGCTATGGCATAGGCCAGTGGAAGGCAGTGCAGTTAATGAGAAGTAGTCATTCTTCACTTTTACTCTGAAGATGAGGCAACAGGCTTAACTGATGGATATGGATGATGGGACATTCTGCAAGATTTCCAGAAGGCTGGATTTGCATCAACTTATGTAAGAAAAAGTCCAGGGAGAGCAAGGTAGGCAAAAAGGTGACTAGGAGTTTGGTGCTAGACATGCTGAAATAAAATTTACATTTTATGTCCAAGTGGAGATTTCAAGTAGGGAGTTGGGAGGGAACAACCGAAGACTATGAACATGGGCAAATCTTTCAAGAGGTTTCATTGCAAAGTAGAGCACAGAAATTGGGATGAGGCTCACGGGATAAGCGAGAACAAGAGGAGAACCTGGAAAAAATAACAGGTTTTGTGTAAAGATGGGAATAAGAATGGCGAGTAATGATACTAGGCAGCCAGGGGAAGGGCAGGCATTGGGCCCTCATTGAATCTTCCAAGGAATTAGGTTTTAATTGCAGCATTGAAAAACCATTGAGATTTTGAGTGGAATGGTGTGGCAAGGTGGAATTTACATTTTAAATGGATACCTCTGGCTGTGGAAGCCAAAATGGATTGGAAACTAGTCAAAGCAGTTGCAGGCAGACTACTTGATTTGTACTAGCAATGTACTAGACATTTCATGAATCTTAACTAATTTGGTCCTTACAACGTATCTTTGAGGTAGGGTGAAATTCTTACACCCCTTTTGTAGGTGAGAGCAACAAGTACCACTATCCTGGTCCTTTTGCTGTTAGCAGTTGGTCACAGACTCATGTACTTTTGAAGTTGGAAAGACTCTTTGAAACTGCCTAGCCCAGCCCCTCAAGTAGACTTAATTTGAGGTATTGAGAAGCAGTAGCTTGCAAATGGAATTATATTTTAAATGCACTAGGGGGAGGTTGCTTTTTAAAGTCCTCTTCTGGGAAATCCTTTGTAAAGTCAAGAATCCTTTTGTAAAGCAAATAATCCACTTTCCAATTTAGCTGTGGAGAAAATGCTGTTCTTCAAACATCAGCTAAATCTATAAAACTAAAAAGTGCCAGAGAGTGTTCTTATTATTCAGGGAGAGGAGCTCTGGCAAGGTGGCATAGAGAGATGTGGGAAGAGAAGGCACCTGGGGACTAGAAGAGCGGAGTCCTTGGTTTTGTGTGTTGGACGGTACCCAGGTTCTAGACAGACTTGATGTTATAGTTCAAATGTTTCCAATCACATTAGCACTCAGAAGCCCTAGAATCCACTTAATGAATCTATGAGTTATTGCAGAGGACGTAATGCTATTGTCCGCCCAGTACTCATTTCTCCGTCACAGTACTATTACTCTCTAGCCCATCCCCACCAAGTGATTTGATGGAATTGTCAATCACTGCCCACTGGTCCCTGTACTGGGCACATGATTAGGTGTAGCTTGTCAGAGCCTCCCTAGACTTTTATTTGAGCTATTATCCTCTGGATTATGTGTAGATAGCCAGCCACAGTGAGAGAGACTTTGAGGATAAATCCATACATAGATGAGAAAAGTGGAGCCAAAAATGGAGAATAATTAATGCACAGTCCTGGTGACATTGCCTAAAGATCTTGACCAGTCATACTCGAATCCAGTAGGATCATCTCACTGGTATATTCCAGGTACATTAAACAATGAATTACCTTTGTTGTTCTGTGCCTCAAGTTCTCACCTCTAGAATGGAGATAATAATCCTACCTCCTCAAAGCACGTGGCGAGAATTGTATTAAATAATGTGCGTAAAACACTTCAAGTAGTGTCTGGCACATACCAGGTACCTATTGCCACATAATAAACTTCCCCAAAGTTAGTGTCTTAAAGCAACCATCAATTGAGCTTGTGATTCTGTGGGTTGGCCTTTTGGGCTGGGTTCTGCAGGGTGGTTATTCTTATCTCTGATCTGCTCACTCATGCCTCTGTGGTAAGTTTCTGAGATGGCTCTGTTTGACACTCCATGGTCCTACAACCTCCAGCAGGCTTGCCCACATCTTTTCGCACACGGTGTTTAGACCAAGCAAGTCATGAGGCCAGGCCTCATCTGTGAAATGGAGAAGTAGACTATCTTTTCATGGGAGAATCTGTCACATTGCAAAGCGTTTGAATGGAGGGAGAGCTAGGAGTAATTATGGCCACTTTTTCAATCTACAGTAAATATTTAATAAATT
This sequence comes from Suricata suricatta, assembly GCF_006229205.1. Classification (NCBI taxonomy): domain Eukaryota; kingdom Metazoa; phylum Chordata; class Mammalia; order Carnivora; family Herpestidae; genus Suricata; species Suricata suricatta. The sequence goes on from NC_043711.1 coordinate 36,328,814, forward strand.
TCACTTGTGTTGCTATTATTATTTTATTTATTTTTATTATTGCCTAAACTAGTTTAACTTAGTTCCTGTCACTTGCTACAGACATATTCATCCCTGCTATTAGATGTTTGAAAAGATTTTCAAAAAAAGCTCAGCAATCATCTAAGTGTCCTACTTGGACTTCTTTTTTTTTAAATGTTTATTTATTTATTTTTGGGTGAGAATTTGTGAAAACACAAATATAGTTTGCTTTTAGGAATATATAGTTTGCCTTCTGAAAAAACCCCAAATAACACTGTTTGTCATTACCAGAGGACTGCAAAAGGGAGGGACTATAATTCCTCATGTTGTAAATAAATAATACTTTATCTGCTCAGCAAACCTTGGAAATTACTAGGCTTTAATGATCTAGTTTCTAAAATCCATCATTTGTGAGTTTTTCCTTAATGGTTTTAATTTTGTAATCATTAATATTTCTTCGTGGTTGTTTCATCTTTAATTGCCTTATATATGAGGGAGAAAATATTGAGATCACTCGTTTCTTCTTATGAGGCCATAATATTTGTGCTTTTCAGAAATAAAAACATTGTAGACTTTCAGGCTTATTAATTTTTGATTGTAGAGAATATTATATTATGCAAGGTGTATAGTGAATACATTTAAATTTATTACCTAAACAAATTCCATCAAGGGTATTAATGCCAATTTGATCATTTTCATGATTATGTCACTAGCATTCTGCCACATTTCACTTTCTTTGGTTTCTAAATCCAGCTGAGGATTAGTATAAGCTTTTCCCTCTGTTATTGTAAAGGCTGACAACATAAAAAGGATGTGGATTTTCTTTGGTGGTGTTGTTAGGTAGGTAGTGGTTAGAGTTAAAGGGATCTATAGTAGATTACGAAATCAGTATGGCAAAAGAAAATATAAGCATTGCATTTTCCCACTGTAGTCAGAAGGGAATAAACATCATTCCCAGCCAATGGTAAAAACGTGCTATTGTGTGCTTTGTAAGTTATGGCACCATAACGACAACCTTTATGATGTTTTTATCAGATTAGATGTTACCTTTGTTTATATTAGATTGAATATCAATGTTAGTAATTCATAACTGAGCACCACCTCTGCATATTGGCCTATCTATTAACTAGCAAAATACGAGATAACAAATTATTCCAAAAATTCAGTGGCTTCTAGAATATAATAATTGATTATTTCGTATAACATATGTGGATCAGGTATTCTGGGGAAGCATGACTGCAGTTCTTGCTTGAATATATCATGAGGATGCATTCAGACATCAGTCAGGATTGCAGTCATTTGAAGGTTTGATGGGAACTGGAGGATCCAGTTCCAATTTGGCTCATTTACGTGGCTGATAAGCCGATGCTGGCTCTTGGTGAGAGATCTCTGTTCCTCTCCACATGGGACTTTCTCCAGGGCAACTTGAGTGCCCTCTTGACATGGTAGCTAGCTTTCCCAGAGTAAGCAATCCAAAAGATCAAGGCAGGGGCCACAACACCTGATCTCCATAGCATCACATTACCACTTCTGTGTTCTGTTGGTCACACAGGCCACCCCTGGTTCAGTGTGCAAAAGAGTGTGGAAACCAGAAAGCAGGGACCATTGGTTACCATCTTGGAGGCTGGCTACCACAAACTCTTACCAAGTGACAATAGAATATCTACTAGGCCAGCTTTCTCAGTCATCAAATATTGGGTACACTTTTATGATGTATGTGCCAGGTATGTTTTCCCCCATGCATAACCAGGAAGCCAGTGACTTATATCCTGAGGGTCCCCGCATGCCTATAATAGTCTGAATCCTTTACTATAACAAACCTGTATCTTATCCAGAAGAATACAGGCCTTTTCTGGAGCTTTTCCCTAGTCATAGTATCTTTCTCACAATATTTTTAGGGTCTAGTAACCCTTACAGAATCTTATGGAATTTAGAGAATAATTTTCAAAAAAGTATATTCACACACAATTTCATGTATAGTTTTAGTTGATTTAGGAGCATCCTCTCCCCTTAAGCATATTAATACTCAGACTAAGATTATTTTTTCCCCGGAAGAGGTTGAAAGATTCCTAGTTTTTCCTATCCCATATTCTCTCTAGTAGTTCATTTTCTAATTCCACCCCCTGCTCCTGTTTGCTTTCACCTTGCTTACATGTTCCCCTCTTATCTCGTCTTTCTCTTCCAGCTTTTTATTTTATGGATTGACTTAGCCTTTCTTGTAAAGGACTTTCCTACTTCAACCTTCCTCAGTCTTGTTCTTCCTGTCCCTTCTGTAATGAGGCACTGAAAAATCCGAGTAACAGTCTGGCACTGATGTTCTCTTCTGGAGAGTGGGAGGTCTTGCAGGAACAGGGTGGGGGGATGGGGGAGATGAAGACGAACTGGAGGTGAATATAGCATTCTCTTTGTCCTCTGATGGAGAGAGAGGACTAAAACTTTTGATAGTTTAATATTTTTGGCTTTTTCAGATTTAACATTTAGCAGCAGACAGGAAAATATTCAAAATAGTCTGTTTGGAGAGTTGTGCCTCTATGAGTCCCTGGAAGAGTAACCATATTGCATGACTGAATGTAATCTGGATTCTACTGGTTATCTTGATAAGTTGTCATTCTGCATGCTCTTTGATATATCCTTTTCATAGGGGTTTCTGTCCTAGTGAACATAGGACAGTAAATAAACAACAACAACAGAACATTGACTCTTGGTGCACTTTTAAATCTCCATTCATCAAGGAGCTCTGGGAACTGGAAGGAGCATACTGCATTGCCCAGTTGTACAATACATTCTAAAGGGCTAGGTCAGCCAGTTAATTGCATTTTGAGGTTAACTTGAGGAGGTCTTTCATCTGTTCATACCCTAGTCCTTTAAGGTTAAGGAGAAGGTTGACAGTGTTGGAAAAGCAGAGAAAGTCCTGGGGTAGGAAGAATTCTAAGATGACTCTGAAGAGCCTCACCCTTGGGTAATCCCTAAGCTGTGACTCTCAAATATGCCGTGTTATCTTTAGGTTATTTATGTGACACAGATGGCTTTAAGAAAGGAACATTAGCCTGGACTGACATGACCTAGTTAGATGAGCCCTTAAAAGGGTCTGGACTCTTCGGGAGATAGGGATTTGAAATACAAAAGGATTTCATGTACAGAGAATCTCCATTGCTGGCTGTGAATATAAGGGGGGCTACATGGCATGATATCAGGGTTCCCTCTAGATGTGAGTGTCCTCTGTTTGGCAGTCAGCAAAGAGATGGAGACTTTAGTCCTACAAATGTGAAGAAATGAATTTTGCCACCACCATCTGAACTTGGAGAGAACCTTGATCTCTAGATGAAACTACAGCTACCCAACACCTTGATTTCAGTCGATGAGCATGTGAGCTGTGAACCCAGCCATGCCATGCTCCAACTTTCTGACTTACAGAATGATGAGATGATCAGTGAGTGTTGCTTTAAGCCACTGAGTTTGCTATGGTTTGTTACACAGCAATAGAAAATTAATACAAACCATAATCTCTTTTATTCTGGTACTTGAGGGAGGTGAGACTGCAAAAGGAGAGACATTGTGTGTGGCATTTAAGAGCTCCAGTGCTAAAACCTTAGATCCAGCTTTGTGACCCAATTTCCCCCACTTCTTACCTATGTGACTTTCACCAAATGTCTCATCCCTCAGCCTCATTTTGCTCACCTGCAAAAAGAAAACCATTAGTATTCAATCATGAAATTGTTGAGAGATTTGTATGAGGTAAGAGACATAAAAAAACTAAAATGATAGCTGACACATGGAAGGGGTACATATGCATTAGCTATTATTATCCTAAGAAAAGTTACTAGAACGTTGGTTTTGAGAGCTCAAGAATAGGAATGATTAGTAAACCAACAAGAATCAGGCACTTTGGGCAATTTAACAATATGTTTTCATATTTTATCTAGGTCATTACTAACTACCTTGTGAAAAAGATAGTATTAATACCATTTCTTTCCAACTTAAAAAAAATTTTTTTTAATGCTTTTTATTTATTTTTGAGAGACAGAGAGAGACAGTGTGAGCAGGGGAGGGTCAGAGAGAGAGGGAGACACAGAATCCGAAACAGGCTCTGAGCTAGCTGTCAGCACAGAGCCCATCACGGGGCTCGAACCCACGAACCGTGAGATCTGACCTGAGCCAAAGCCAGACGCTTAACTGACTGAGCCACCCAGGCGCCCCTCTTTCCAACTTTTTAAAGTAATTGTAGACTTATAAGAAGTTAATACTAGCACAGAGAGGTCCTATGTTGTCTTAACCCAACTTACAAAGACATCTTACATAACTATATACATTATCAAAACCAGGAAGCTGACATTGGTTCAATACTGTTAACTGGACTGCAGACCTTATTCAAATGTCACCATTAATAGTTTCATTTTGTGGAGCACCTGGGTGGCTCAGTCAGTTAAGGGTCCAACTCTTGATTTCAGCTCAGGTCATGATCTTATAGTTTTGTGAGTTTATGCCCCACATTGGGCTCTGCACTAACCCTGCAGAGCCTGCTTGGGATTCTTTCTCTCTATCTCTCTCTCTGTCTCTCTCTGTCTCGTTTTCTCTCTGACTGTCCCCAGCTCATGTTCTCTCTTACTCAAAATAAATAAATAAACTTAAAAATATTTTAAACATAACTTTAAAATAATTTAATTTGTAGATGGAAAAAAGGAGGCTTATTTCAATTGCTGAGTTCAAGTTTCCCTTAAAAGTTATGGTCATATTTTATGAACTTTCATAGAAATCATTTGCCTCTATTGTCTGTTTGCACTCAGTGGCAGATTAGGAAAGAAAGTGTACCATTTATTTGACCATTCCAACTGATTAAGTTTCAGCTGTGCTTTTAATTGCGAAGTCTTGCTTTTGATTAGAAACTTTTACTTTTCTGCCAAGGAAGAAAGATGGCTTTGCAGATTTTGATTGTTTGAAGGCCAGCTAGCACAATCACAACCCTGCAGGTAAGATACCCAAGAATTGCGGCCCTGATACCAACTCCAGTGGCTGCAAAAGTTTGAGAAATAGTCTCTACTTTTCTTTCAGTTGCCACTGAAAGCATAAATTCTCACAGGAAATAAAACAAAGTAACCTAGAAGTCAGCAGCCCCTCGAATGTCTGTGAGGGTTTTCAAGGGTTGGGTGAATTCTTTGCGGGGATTATAATCCCTTGCCCTTGTTTGTCTCAGGGATTCTGCTCCCACACATATGTTTTACTGTGCTTCTCTGTGTAATACAATATAAAACTCCATGGGTTCCAGGAAAACTCTAGAAGCCTAAAGTTGTTTGAGAACTTTGTAACTTTTGGAGGGACACAGGAGAGGTTGACATTGCACACTTGCATGTGAAGCAACTTTTATCTTGGGTATTAGAATTTCTCTTTTCTGAAATTCTTTAGAGCCCACTTTGTGCCAGTGGCTTTCTTGGTTCATATCTCTATGCTCAGTATCAGCACTACTTTCCCTATTTTCTCATTAGTCTCTCCTGCCCTTGGGAGAAAAATCAACTCTTTCCCTTTCCTTTTGCCCTTCTCAGAGAACTGGTTCTAAATCCTTAGGCTTGCACCACCAACTCCAGTCCTTATAAGTCATTTCTCCGATGATTTTCATTCTCTCTCCAAGAGACTATCTGGTACCAGGTGTTAAGATGAAATGTCACTTTGCTATTAATCACTATTAATTTTATTGAACATTAATTATTCATGTAACCTTTCAACACCTCTCCTCGTTCTCTGAATTCTCTCAAGCTCCTGGAGTTTCTTCATTACCTTTCCATTTCTCCTAGTTTTCTTGCCAGAATATTCTAGATCAGAGCTACTGTAGATGCTGTATCTTCCATTAATGAATAAATTCTTGTTGCATCTTTAGTCAAGACTTCTGCTTGTATCCAAAAGCTACTTCTACTTCACCTTTTAAGAAAGACAGAACATAAACTTGACACTTGCTATCACAAATGTTGCAAACCCAGTTTGGAACCACAAAGTTAAAGGGAACAACACTAAAAAATTGCCAAAGAAGGATTTATTTCAGGATCTCATCAGCTTGCATTTTAGATGTCAGTTCACCCTCCTAGCCTTGTCATCCCCTCTTGACCCAACTGAGCCTCCGATACTTAGTGTATTGGTGTGCACAGAGTGAGCCCTCAACAAATATTTGTTAAATGTATTAATGGAACAAAGTGTGCATTGTAGCAAATAGGCTGAATTGATAACCTTTTGAGGAGCCACAAAATAAACATTTTTCTATTCCCGTATAGCTCCCATATTGACTCCTGTGTGGTGTAAGTAGTGATCAACTGGTCTCTTGGAAAGCAAGGTTGTAATGTGAACTGGGTATTTGTAACATATTTATTATTATGTCAGGGACTAATGGGTTGAATGGCTCACAAAAAATATTACATCACTTAATACTGCTTGGATCACGATGCTGTCTGAAGAGTACTTTACCTATCCTTTTTATTCCAACCACAAATTTTGAGAAACAACTTCCTTTCCTCCTGCTCTTAAAATGCTTGTCAGCTAAATCTCTCAGATAGCCAGCAGTGGGTGGCGCACGTATGCTAGCCTTGTCTCCTGTCACTTATCATCACAGTGTCATCAGGTTTGATGACGAGCTGAGGCTGGAATGGGCATAGCTTCACCTCTGGTGTCGACTGAAGTGACAAACAGTCTAATGTGATTAGTGGTTGAGCCCTGGGGATTTTTCTGTATCAGAAGATAAAAAAAAAAAAAAAGAAATGTAACTTTAAGGCCATCTCTGGAGAAAGAAATTGAATATACACAGGGCTAGAGTATATCCCCTCTGTGTGGTAGAAGAGCTAGTGTGACAACCATAGAGACCCCAGTGTTAAGTGTTTCCTACATAGAATCACCTAAGTACTTCCACATCTCTGGGTGGGAGTGGTTGGAGTGGATAGTAGGTGGTCTGTAAGGTGTGGTTTCCTTCTTTTCCTCTTTTTCCATGTCTCAGACATCCATTAGTCATTCATTCCTCATCCAGGAATCGCTTCTCCAGTAACCATTTCGGTACTGCTATGTACCACACACAGTGCCAGGCACTGGTTCTGCATCCCTGAAAAACATGGGGTCCTGTCCTCCTGCTGCTGACAGTTTAGACTAGAAGATTTGGAGGTGGTTAGTCATAAAGCAGGATGGTAAATACAGCAATAAGGCTTGTGCCCAGTAAATTATGGGACACATGGAAAAAGCATGTGACAGAGTTTGTGGGAGACTCCCTGGGGTTGTTGAGTTTTTGTTTGTTTGTTTTAATGTTTGTTTATTTTTGAGAGAGAGAGAGAGAGAGAGAGAGCGAGTAGGGCAGGGGCTGACACAGATGTGAAGCAGGCTCCAGGCTCTGAGCTGTCAGCACAGACCCCAACACAGGGCTCAAACCCATGAACTGGGAGATCATGACCTGAGCTGAAGTTGGATGCCTAACTGACTGAGCCACCCAGGCACTCCTGGGGTTGTTGAGCTTTAGAAGACAAGGAGTCAAGCAGGAGAATTGGAGGATTTTGGTGGGAGGGATGGAAGAAGAGAAGTGTCTTCCAGGTGGAGGGCACAGTGTGAAAGAGACCCCTGGAAGAGAAACATCATGGTATGCACAGAATTATAAGCAGCATGGAGCAGCTCTCTGAGGCAGAGAGTGGTAAGAGATGAGACTAGAGAAAATGGCAGAATTAGGCCATGGAGGGCTTGTAGATTATGCTTAGAAGTTCATACTTTGTCTTACAGGCTATGTGGAACCACTGAAATGGTCTTCAGGACTTTTCCTTAACATGCATGATGGTAACAGGTATTCTTTTGTCTTGACCCACCTGGCTCATTCCAAACTCCATGGTCTCCTCTGTGGTGCTGGGGATTTTTCATTGGTTGAAGGAACTGACATTATATGTTGCTCAAGGATTTCAGTCTTGCTGTGTTACAGTCCTTAGAGAGCTGGCTTGTGGGCTTGCTGCTTCTCTTCTTATTTAAAATTTACTTCTCATTGATAATCTGCTTGACTTCTGCGGCACCTATAGGGCACCTGTAGGCAGACTTCGACCGGCTCTGCCTTCCAGCTATTGTTCTAGGAAAACAAAAGACTCCTCTTCCTCATCTCCCAAGTTGTTCCCAGCATTGTTTATGTTAATTAAGATATGGCTACGATTCCGGCCTCCACCAACATCTTTATCTTCTAGCCGATTCTGTGAAAAACACCAGGAAGTTATAACATCATTTTAGTAGTAATGCATGAAACCCTATAGCTTATACCAAATTTCTCTGCCAACATTTTGGGAACAAAATTCAGTATTTGAAGAATCATTTTGCATGCATGCCTTCATATTTTCAGCACTACTGTGAATCCTGTTTCCAAGTGTGAAGTATGTTGTGAAGTTTATGTTTCTTAGTTAAGAGGTGTAACATGATAGGAGAGTAAAAGAAAATAAAACCTGAAAGCAAATCACCTTTGTTCCTGGATGGCATCTCGATGTTTTTCATGCTTAAAAATGAAATGAACCCATGGTTACTGAGCACCTTTGATATGCCAGGCATTGTGCTAGGTATTTTCATATATATTACCTTATTTAATCCTTACGCAATCATACTGTAATAAAGAGTTCATTATTTCTCATTTTTATACATAATGTGACTGAATCCAAACCCATTTGCCTGAGGCACAGCAAAGCCAATCTCTGGCGCATCGGGTATACAACAAGAAAAGGGTTGATTCAAGAAGCAGCCAGATGACAAGACAGAAGCACAAATCCCCCACCCTGAAAGGGGAGAGAACAACTTTTTTGGAATTATAGTGCTTGAAATGGAATACAGACTAATGAAAAAGGGCAGGGGAACTTATTCATGAGGAACGATGGAACATGTACATTGAGCATGTGTTCATGTATCTATGAAGTATACACCCCATGTTTACTGTAGGGTGGAGGCAACATCAGACTGAGGCAAAATTCCAGCCCTGATGTCAGGAGGTCATCTTAGGACAAGGAGAAGAGGCTGTGGGCATGCTCCAAGACCTGGTATAGACTGGATAGGGTCTTCAGCTTTTTGTCTCAGGCTAGGAATATAGAGTCTTGCTTGTTCTGAGTCTGGAACCATTTCAGTTGACCTTGAGTCCAGGATTCTGTCAAAATAGTTAGTGGATTGGTTAGTGGGATCTGAAAAGGAACAATACCTGAGCAGGGAGAAGTAGTTCTCTAAAAAACAAACTTTAAATTTTATGCTAGTTTCAACCATTAGCCCTATGGGGCATGGTTTCAGTAATACAGCAGAGCATTATAAAGGTAACAAAATTATGGAAAGAGCCCAAATGTCCATCAGTTGGGGAATGGATAAAGAAGATATGGTGTATGTATATATAATGGAATACTGCTCAGCAATGAAAATGAATAAAACCTTGCCATTTGCAACAACACAGATGCAACTGGGGGATATTATGCTAAGTGAGATAAGTCACTAAGAGAAAGGCAGATATCATATGTTTTCCATTCAAATGTAGAATTTGAGAAACTTAAGAAAAGACCATGGGGAAAGGGAAGGGGAAAAATAGTTACAAACAGAATGGGAGGGAGGCAAAGTATAGGAGACTCTTAATACCAAGAACAAACTGAGGATTGATGGGAGGGTTGGGAGAGGGGAAATGGATGATGGGTATTGAGGAGGGCACTTATTGGGATGAGCACTGTGTGTTGTATGTAAGCAATGAATCATGGGAATCTTCTCCTGAAGCCAAGAGCACACTGTAAACTCTGTATGTTAGATAACTTGCCAATAAATTATATTTAAAAATAAATAAAAAGACATTCAGTTCTTTTCATGAGGGGGAAAAAAGGTCAGGTTAGTTTTCCCAGGATCCATAGCCAGAGGCTAATGAAGGTGGATTGTGTGCCCAGGTTCAGTCTGACTTCCTGAGCAGACTGTAGAGGAGATTTTGGGGGCGGGAGGAGATGGGGGCTAGTTGGATAACTTCAAAACATTATTAGCAGAAAAATAAATGAAATATCTAGTATCTGAATAAACAGTTTCATTCTGAATAAACAATTAGTTTCATCTCTTTTATTAACCTTGGTCATTTAGTACTGGCCATCTGGAGAATGTGGTTGACAACAGCGCTGAGATTAATTAGTGAGATATGTTATAGTGGAGTTAGATAGTGTCTACTCAGATGCTATTTATTTGACATCCTAAGTTTACTTACTGATAGAAAGGGTGTGATCACTGTGACACCAGGTAGAAGTGTGATGGAATGCCCCTGGAGAGCAGTCAGAAGACTGGAGTCACCTGGGGGTGAAAGGGCTGGCAGAGCTGCACCAACAATTTCTCCTTTTCCTTTTAAATTTGCATGTGCCAGTTCCTCAAAATCTGTTACTTACTAAAGGGGAAAATGCTTACAAATTTTCCAGTGAGTATCTTCATATGGACATTTTCTAAGGAACATACTTTGAGCACATATGCCTTTTGGTGTTGTATGTGTGACAGAATTGGATGAGTATTCAGCCCAGACAGACTTAATGTATGATGCATCAGAATAGCGATTCTGCCTGTATAACATCCCCCAGTCCTGTAAGTTGTCACCATTTGCAAGCCCCATTGCTCTTACCTACCAGGCACCTTTTCTCTTCTGAACCATGTGTTTTGTGGAGAGAGTTAAACAAATATTACAGGCTTGGAAAGCACAGTAAGAATGCTAATAGAGCCATCAACCCTCAGATGCCGCCTTCTTGAAATCCAACTGAGCAAGGTGAGCAGTGCAGCTCAAATCTTGTGCCTCCTCCTACATGATTGCAATTAACATTTTATCTGCCCTGTGTCTCAAGTCAGAGCTTTGGCATCATTCCCTGAAGGGTGAGGAAGGACCTTAATTACAGAACAGGCGCACTTACTGCTGCCTGCTGGTATTCGGGTGTCACCACCTCTGAGCTCCAGAGAGAGGTCAGGCAGATCCTAGGATGTCCTGTGGTTCAAATCGAATATTTTAATTTAGAGACTCAGTAAGTTGCTCCATCAATTAAAACTGGCTGTACTTGCAGTCAACTTGCTGGAGCACAGCCAGGAGCTTTGATTCATTTCATTTCTTACTGACCCCATCACACAGTGGAGGGACAGCCAACATTTCAATAGGTGGCAGAGAGTTGCCAGAAGTCAAAAGAAGACTAATGATTGAAGAAGACTTTAAAGGGTAAGACTGGCACTTGAAATGACAGCACATATGTCATGCTGGCTAAATTATGGTGCTTGGTGGGGGTCCAGGAGAAGAAGTGTGCATTATTTTATAGTTTGTTAGCAAATAATAAATCCCCCATCTCATTGAATTTTCATAGGACAGTTTGCTTTTTCCTCAGGTAGACTGCAGTGCACCTAAGTGGAAATTCTTTTCCATTTGGTTTTTCAGGGGTCCAGGCTCTTTCCATCTTTTCTTATTCTCAGTTCATGGTGCACTCTGGGAGGGAACTAGACTAACAGACAAAGGTACTGTCTCTCAGAGGATGAAGTTGGGGCCAACTTTCCTCCTTTGATCCTCAGTTCAGGATTAATCCCAGAACCTAGGATGGGCTTGAGCCTGCAGAAATGTACATGTGAGGGAGGAGGGCTAAGTGAGAAGGAGGTGTCAAGGCTGAAATTGCTTTACACATGAGTACAGCTGTGGACAGTGAGGGTCAAGGGCCCTGAAAATGATCTCCCTTCGTTCCCAAATCCACAAGACACTGCTTTGGCCGCTATGTACTTAGGTTATAATGGGTTCAATCCCTGTTTCTGAATGTAAAAGCCTTGCAGTTAACAGGTGTCCAATCCATGGAGGCAGCCAACACGAGGCTTAGGGAGAAAGTTCTCTCTGGCAAGGCAAGCTCGCTGATCGCTTCAGAGAGCAGTTCTCCACTTTAACTACAGGTACATCTTTGGAATCAATATCACACAATCAGCTCTTTTCAAAGAGGAACAGAGGCTAATGACTCACTCCCAATATTATTGGTCTCAGAAGAAACATAATTTAGAATAAAGTATTGTTTTAGCAGTGTTACCATCACTGCTTAAAATACACAGTAGCTATCATTTACATGTGCTGTCTGGTTATTATCTTGCTTATTTACAGAGAAAGTGGCTAGCTGTCACTCTGGCTTTCTTCCATAGTAAACCATGAATAGTTTTTGTTAAAGTTTGTACTTTGAATTTAAATATAACAGTGCCATTAGGGCCAGCTGCCACCATAAACACATGTATGGTCTGCGTGTCTAGATGGGCTAATCAGCGCTGCAAACAGTGGGGGCTACACAACAATGCGTTGCTCTGCTTCCCCTCCACCATACAGAATTAACTACTTGCTATGGAAATCGATTCATAACTAAATGTCTAATCGAAGAGTTAGGACAGGATAATATACAGTTGCCAAAGTGAAGTTTGATATGGAATTTCAGTCTTGTCTCAGGCTTGAGACACCGTTGTTGGCAATGCAAATTATTCCTTTCAGCATTCACTTGCAGATGGAAAGGACAATTCCTGAGTTAATAGACACACTGGGAATTCTATCCTCCCTCTGGCAATTTGAGGGGCATATTTATTACCAAGTTATTGGGCCCATGATTCTTCTCTTTGCTACCACTGCCGTCCCCAGCAATGAAACTGTGTTTGGATTTTATCAAGCTCTTAAACTTATACTTGTATTAACTTTGAATGATTCTAGTGGAGCATATCACTAGTTGTGACAGGATTATTCATGAGCTAAATGATTCTGTCTCAGTTAGAAGCACCCAGTCTTCTAGCCCTGGTGGAAGGAAACAGAGGTGACAGGATGGCACCTCAGGGAAGCACATTGTTTGTTCTGCCTTTCTTCATGGAAACTTTCCTCAGAGATTTGGCAACAGACCCCGGCAGGGAGCTGGGGCTGAGGTAGCACTGGTTTGGCAGAGGCCCTGCTGTAGGCATTGGTTATGTGTAAGATGACGGGTGTGCGTGCGCACTCGCGCGCTCGCTGCTATTCATTTCCAAGTGGCTGCTTTTGATCACACAATGTATACGTGCTTGGAATATCTACAAAGCAGGGGACCCCTCCAAAATGTTTTTTGTAAAAAACTTATGCAACAAAGCAAGCATCCAAGTAGCCATTTAGGAAAACCAAGAGCTCTCTTGGATGTTCTCATGCTTCTTTTCCGGTTTAGTATTTTGATTGTCGTTGGGTTGAGCTGGCATGTGTCCATTAAATCTTAACATTGCTTGAGAACCTAAACATTCTCCTCAGATCTTTCCCCATGTCTCAGTTCCCTACTGTGAACCCAGTTGGGTGACTGAGTGACACCGGGTTGGGGGTGGGGGGAGAAAGGAAGGAGTGATCCACTGACAGAGAGGCTGAGAGCCCAGAGGCTAAGCTGCTCTGACTCCTTATGTAACATCCAGAGTAGTCTGTGTAAAATCAGAGTGCTGCAGAAGGCAAAGACCACTAGACAAGGAGTTAGAGGTCCTGGCTCTGACTTGTGTCTTTGTCTCATTTAAGACCTCAGACTATTCACTGCAGTCCTATATAGATACTGTACCTTCCTCATTTACAATTTGTCCTATTTCCCTCTTTGGGTTGTGCTGAGGATTGTATTGAGAGGGAAGCCATGAAAGCATTTTAAGAAATAAAGAATGCTCAATAGCATATGTGATACACTTCAGAAATACAAGCTAGACCCTCTGAATCTAAATCTTCCAGAGCACCAAATATATAAGAGAAAGGGTTTCATTCTTAGGCACTTATTCAAAAAACATTCTGACTATCCATTATATACATATAGGTATGACATCAGAATTATACTATGTCAGAATAATTTCTTCTGAAATGGTTTAGAAGATGAGGACTGGATAGAAACTAGACTACATCTGTTCATCTGATTTTTTTTTTTTTTGGATTTTGGGGGGTGCTGGGGGGATGCTGTCTCAAAGGATAATTGCAATTAATAAGAATCTGGTCTTTTTCCCAATTAAACTAGTGACTGATGGAACAGGACAAGTATAAACCTGGGCCACAGCATGATAACTAGGAGAAATAAATGATTTCAACCCAGCAGCATGACAAATGGTCAGAACACACATGCACCCTCTGGTTATTACAATCCTTTATTGTTATATATCATTAAGCAACCTAGTGTTTTATGTAATGTAGAAGTTATTAACCTACCAGAAACAAGGGAAGATGCTGCGTCTTTCAACTTCCCTAGAAATTTAAATGGCAATCAAATAGGCTGACTTTTTGTTTTTTATTTTTTATTAAAAATTTTTTTAATGTTTATTTATTTTTGAGATAGAGACAGAGTGCAAGAAGGAGAGGGGCAGAGACATAGGGAGACACAGAACCTGAAGCAGGCTCCAGTCTCTGAGCTATAAGCAAAGAGCCCAATGTGGGGCTTGAGCCCACAGACTGTGAGATCATGATCTGAGCCAAAGTCGGTTGCTTAATGGACTGAGCCACTCAGGTGCCTCAAATAGGTAGACTTTTTAAATTATGCCTGAGTAACTTGTATCTTTTCCCCCCTTGTTATATATTGTAAAACAAAGAAAAAACCAAAAAAATCCCCCCAAAACTACAGGGTTGGTCCCAGAAAGAAAGAAACCTTGGAGTCATCCAGTCTGACCCTTTGCACAGATGAAGATAGTATGGCCGCTCAGATAGTGGAAGCTGAAAACATCACTATATCTTGGCCTATACAGCTGAATTAAGTATTTGCCACATAGTAGATGCTAAATAAATACTTAATGATAAGCCTTGGAGATGAGGAACTTCATCAACAGAACGCCAACAGGTAGGAAAATAAGACACTTGGCTGGAGCTCACAGGGCTGTGCCTCGAGTCAGGCAATCTGAGTTCTAGCCCTAGTTCCACCATGTATAGCTTATGCAACATCTGTCATTTCCTTTACTCTGAGTTTCCTCTATTTCCATTGTAAATAATATTTTCTGTTCTATCGTAAAGTAGTACTTTTGAGTAAGGAAACAAGGTATAAATGCACTTTGGAAAATGTCACTAGTCTCCTCTATAGCTTGTAAACCTGTCTTGTAGGGGAACTAATAAGATCAGGCTCTCTTTGAGGAAAGACCCAGGAAACAACAGAAAACAGCAAAGTGAGATATTCTAATGGTTGAAGTGGTTGGTTGTTACTTCTTCCTCCTCACCTCCCCTAGTGTATGAACTTACTTATCTAGGTCAGTGCTGTGCCATGGAAATCATTGTGGACTATTTTGATCATTGGGGTGTATCTCTTATAAGACTTAAAATGTTAGGCTAAGGTACAATTTCAATTTTCTAGGAGTTCAGAATCTAAGACTCATAACAACACTGCCAGGAGCATAGGGCAATGGTGATGAACCCATCAAAGAGAGAGCAAGGGATAATTCCCTGTATTTAAAAAGCTCTCACTCAATTTTAAATAGTATCCTTAAACATTTCTATCTTTCTTCTTAGTGCTTCAGAAGTCAGAGAGTCAAACTCTATTGTTTGGAAGGCCAGATGTAACAAAATAGTTGAGGAAAAAATATTCACATTTTACTATAAAATTCAGCCAAATATCAACTACCTTAGAGTATTTAGAAATATGAACCAGTAAATTAAAATCTTATTGCCATTCTATAATTTGACATTTGATTGCCTGTCTCTGTTGTAATGGTGTAGACATCTCATAAGAAAATCCATTAATTTTTTTTTCCACTTCAAAGTGGTTAGATAGCCACAGCTTTCCTTAAATCAATTAAAGTAGAAGTCAGGTAAGTGTAATGTGACCTTTACTTCAAGACGATTCCCTATATTGATAATAGATTGAAAACACTTACTATTGTATCTCCTGTGTTTCCAGTATTAGGATATTCTCCTAGTTTCCATTGGTCATGCCATGGCTATAATAGGATGCCACAGTTTAGATTTAAAATTTTTAAATGTTTATTTCTGAGAGAGAGACACACACACAGACAGACATAATGTGAGCAGGAGAGGGCACAGAGAGAGGGAGACATAGAATCTGAAACAGCCTCCAGGTTGTTAGCAGAGAGCCCCACATGGGGCTTGAACCCATAGGCTGTGAGATCATGACCTGAGCCAAGGTCAGACATTTAACTGAATGAGCCACCCAGCCACATTAGGATGCTGTAGTTTAGCATTCACTCCCATCTCCAAAGAGACTTTCTTTCTGTTTTATGTTTATTTACTTATTGAGAGAAAGAGGAGAGAGAGAAACAGACAGACAGAGAGAAAGAATACCAAATAGGTTCCATGCTGTCAGCACAGAGTCCGATGCAGGGTTCAGTCCCATGAATTGTGAGATCATGACTTGAGCCAAAATCTAGAATTGATGTTTAATTGACTGAGCCACTCAGATGCCCTGATAATTTCTGTATATTGAAAGGAAAACACTTCACCTGGCCACTATCTGTGTGAAAACTGTTTTAGGAATGGTTTTGCTATAATGAAGGCTTTCTTAAGACCAAGTATGATTCCCAAAGTCCTATTCATTCACACCCCAATCTCATGCAAGTAAGACGTTCCATGGACACTCACCACAACTAAGTATAGGAGATGTCCAGTATTTCCAATAGAAGCTTGAGGTGACCTAAATATCAGAACTTAAATTTTAATGGGTTATTACATATATTAAGTATATTTTATTAATGAAAAAAAGTGTTTGTTTTTCTCCTCTTCTTTCCCCATTCCAAGTTTGAAAGAAGTATATTCTGTCTTATGTTATCTGGATTTTCCAAGGGTGTACCTTTCCTAAAGGGGAGAATGTTTTCCTTAGGCCAGTGTTTGTCAAATTGAGGTCCGAGGATTCCCTGCAGTTAAAAATGCAGATACCTCAGATCTACTAAATTAGAACGACTGGGGTTGAGACTGACATTCCAGGTAATTCTTTTTTTTTTTAACCAGGTAATTCTTAAGCAGGCTAATATTTGAAAACCACAAGTATTGGCTTTGATGGAGCCTCATATATGTAGGGTCCTATGTTGGAGAGGAAATTGATGATGGAAAGGGGGAAAATATCTTCTGATGGGCTAGAAGTATATGCTAGAGGAGAATCCTAGGCTTCTATATACTTATACAGAGGACATCTTTTCTTTCTAGAAAAGTCTCTTTTGTTTACTGCTCACCTTCTGGTCACTTTACCATTTAGGCAGCCATTATCCTACTGGATGAATTACCCCAGTGCTATGGGTGCCTAAGATATATATGTGGGGTGAAGCCCTGGGTACAGGAATACCAACATTCACCTTCCCTCTGGTGTCAACAGAGCATTTCCTTTGCAAGAGTAATTTTTCTCTCAATCTCACTGAGGCTTTATAAATGTGAACATTCTTCTCCTGTCTGAAGAAACACATTAAATTTGACCCCATGTCTTCCATAGGTGGGTGAGTATGGGATTCCTAATGTGCTAAAATCCTGCATTAGCTTTGTTACACTACTTTTGACTCTTTCACCCAACACAGATCCATCAAAGCCTACTCTTTTCCCTCAGCATTTACCCCATAGTGAGCTAGGAAGGAATTTGCCCCCTTAGTAATGTTTTGAATTTTTCTCATTCCCAACTTAGAAAATGTGCTGCTTGATTACTCTGGTTGCCATGGCTACAAGTCTAATTTCCCTTCAGATCTGATCTGTCTTTGGGTGTCACATTTCCTTATAGTTTGATCTGTAAGGGAGCTTTTCAGAAATTCATCTACTAGGTGACATGAGGAAATAATATATTAGGACATCAAAGTAGGCCATTCATAAGCTTAGTGTCAGAGAATAACCACTAATATTCCTGATGGTACATTTAGAAAGAAAATTCTGAAAAACGTATCCTCCTGAATTCTCCCATTGGCTGTCTACACTCTCTTCTCTGCCTACATATTTTCAGCATTTTCTCATAATCTTTATGGTCAACTTTTATCTAATAAATCTTAGTGAACCTATAAATATTTTTGAAAGCTTCTCGTCTCCATTGGCAGACAAACTAGCTTTATTTATTTTTTTAAGATGAGAATTCAGATTGTCCTCGCAGTACTCAGCAATGTCCACTATTAACAAAACGTTAGCTGTTTTGAAACTGTCATATTTAGGGGCACATGTGTGGCTCAGTCAGTTAAGTGGCCGGCTTCAGCTCAGGTCATGATCTCATGTTTCGTGGGTTTGAGCCCCATGTCGGGCTCTGTGCTGACAGCTAGCTCAGAGCCTGGAGACTGTTTCGGATTCTGTGTCTCCCTCTCTCTCTGGCCCTCCCCTGCTTGTGCTATCTCTCTGTCTCTCAAAAATAAATAAAGCAAAACATAAAAAATAAAAATTAAAAAAAATAGTTATTATTTTAAAAAAATCAAAAAGCAAACTGTCATCTTTAATCTCTTCTCACTGGGGCAATCAAGAGGCCTAGATTTTTCAGAGAATTCTCCAGAAATTCAGTTAGAAGCAGTGATCATTCACTGTTTTTCTTTTATATATATTTGATGCAATTTGGCCTTAATATATTGATTCGAAAACATCTCAAGTGCCTAAGAGAATTTTTGCCTTGCAGGATTCCAACCCACTCAAATAATCAAGTTTAGAACTACCAGATGAATTGACACTGCACACATCAACCTTTCCACAAGGCAAACATTTTTCAGTGATTTAGATATCTGTTTTAAAAGGTTACCACCCTATATTTTGTCCCTCATTTTGTGCTCATTTAAAAATATTTTTTATGTCTTTTATTTATTTTTGATAGACAGAGAGAGACAGTGTGAGCAGGGGAGGATTAGAGAGAGAGGGAGACAGAATCTGAGGCAGGCTTCAGGCTCTGAGCTAGCTGTCAGCACAGAGACTGACAGGGGGCTTGAACCCACGAATTGTGAGATCATGACCTGAGCCAAAGCCGGAAGCTTAACCAACTGAGCCACCCAGGTGCCCCTGTGCTCATTTTAAAGAGATAATCCACAGATTTGAAAAGAAAAGCCAAACTGAAAAGCAAATTTATGAATCATCGGTGCTTGACATAATGTGGAAGGAGAATTTGTTCCTATTCTGGCCAGAATGGATACGAAATTCTGGAGTTCTTTAAGGAGATGATTCAGCAAAAGCACACTTAGAATGATTAGTGCAGTCATTTGAAAACAACTAAGATTTTTTTTTTTTTTTTAGCTCACCTGGTGTCTTACAGATTTACCTATTCAGGCACAGGGGTAGAGCCAAGCTGACAGACTTGTCAAACTCTGAAAGGCATGTGGTGTAAGGCTTTTTAATGCTTGATGAAGCAGGAACCCAAATGGAACAACATGAATAAATTCATTCTTGGGATTTGTAAATAAATGCATTAAATGTCTTGAATATTTAATTCACTTGTTCCTAATAATATTTGTTGACATGGAAGATAATAAAGCGTAATGACTCCTAACCTCCTAAACAGGAATAATCCCTAGGAGCTGTCATTAATATGGAAAATTTTAGAAGGTTGGGTTTCAGTGGCTAATAATAAATGTGCTGCCTGCTTGAAATAGTTTGATGGGTGTTACAACCTTCTCTTGGAAAATTTGTAAAAGCAGCACTTGTATATTTCTTAGACACAGTACTCTTTTACTTTATTGAGTATCTTTTGTCCATTGTATCCACTCCGGATTTTTTAGCAACAGAATATGCTAAAAACTGTTAGAGAAACTATATTTGAGAAAATACCAGGAAACCCAACACACTTAAAAGTATCAAATGATTTTCTCTGAATTGATTCATCCAACAATTGAACAAATAGTCTTTTAAACCTGATTTTCTAAAAACACCATTAAGGGGGCACCTGGGTGGCTCAGTGAGTTAGGCGACCGACTTCAGTCTGGTCATGATTTCGAGGTCCGTGGGTTCGAGTCCTGCATCAGGTTCTGTGCTGACAGCTCAGAGCCTGAAGCCTGCTTCTGATTTTGTGTCTCCCTTTCTCTCTGCTCCTCCCCCATTCATGCTCTGTCTCTCTCTTTGTCTCTCAAAAAAAAAAAAAAGTTAAAAACACCATTAAGAAATGAGCAATGATAAAAGATCTTAGCAGTCTACACTGGGGAGAAAATACCTGTCATTACAGAAATAAATAACTGGCTTTTTCCCTGTCTCAGTATAACTTTGTGGCCCATGAAATATACTGTTACTGAGCTAAAACTAGAAGAGACCTAGGCCTCATTTTAAAGATGACAATGTGGAGGTCCAATGTAGCTGAGTGTAAGGCTCCTGGTGGCAGAGATTTTGCAGAAACTTGATTTCAGGGGAAGAAATAAGAATAAAGGAATAATTTGGCTTGTTGGATTTCTCTGACTTCCTGCCATATCCTGAAGCTCTCTAAATCACGAGAGAAAATTATCTTGAGCGTTATTGAATTTTATCATATTTCTTTGAAAGTTGGACATTTAATAGGTGATACATCTCTAATTAATCAAAACATTGGTTAACCAGAAGACCTGACTTTGGACCATGACGAATGATAGAGAATTTTCCTTTGTGTTTTGTTGTTTTGCCCAATGTTTTCTTCCAGCAGGGACTTTTCTGCATTGTCTCATTTACTAACACTTACAGTGTTACTCAGTTGTTTGCCTGAAGGGCTTTCTCTTCTTCTCCTTTCTTCAGTGTGCGAAATGGTTGACCTTTTGCATATACAGCATTTAGCGAGGCCCCCTCCTGCTGGATGAAATGAGATTCAAATGCTGGGCATTGAGATGATTGTAAAGGGAACTGGGCAGCGAGTGTCCTCTGAAGGAACTAGAATCAGTCCTATGTAACTTGAAGTGTCCTTAAATTTGGGCCTCCATTCTTCATTGTGTCAAGATATGCAGTCTTTTAATAGTCCCTGAGACGGTAGAGATGATGATATCTTATAGCAATTCTTCATAAGTTATTTGGAAAGGTAAATAGAAATAGAGAAAAAAAAAAGCCCATAGTTTGTTTGTGATCTTTGAAATCCATACCCAGGAAATAGTCTTTGGAATCTGTACTATTTTATTACAGCGTCATAAATTTAGCTGAATCTCACATTGCTTTAAAAGTACAAACCTGCTCCAATGTTATATATTATCACAAGGATTCAGATATACTCTGGGTCAAGTTATGGTTGCTAAAACTACCTCCACAGAAAGTTCTTGGAAGTTTGTTCTTTTTCTTATTTTAAGACTAGAAATGGATTTCACTGTGCCTTGTCCAAGGAAAAGAAAAATCTTCTCTATTTTAAAAATAGAACACGATTCACATCTTATAATATTTATCTGAAGAGATGGTTGCCGTTGTTTCAAAGCTTCATGCCTTTTCTGAAAGAATGAGACTAAATGGTGTCTATCATTTCTAGATATTTCATGCAGTGTTCTAGCCTGGCTGTCATCTGGGATATTAAATGCACCAAAGATCCTTGGTGGATTAAAGGCAAACAAAGGTTAATTTATTCAATGAACATACTGAGTGCTACATATCTACCAATTCCTGAACTCTGTAAGCAGGATCAAAGAAGACATAGTTCCTTCCCTTGAAAAGCTTGGAATACAGAGTAAAATTTGCCAATGGTGAAAACAAAGTATAATGAATGACAGGAGAAAGCAGAGGGGCTATAGAGAAGAGGTAACGTATTTTCTTGGTGAAAGTTGGGAAGAAAGTGTCAGGAAAGGCTTCCTGGATGAAATGAATATTTGGCTAATGAAAAGCATATAGAAAATAGTTAACAAAAAAATGGAGCATGGGGAAGGTTCATGCAAAGGAATACCTAATAAAGAGTATATAGAAGAATGCAGTGGTTCAGCAAAATTGGAGGACCAGCTGCCTTGAGGGACATGGGAGAGGTAGGCAGGGGCCATGTCCTGATGACCTAATTTCCCTTGGCAAAGAATTTGAGTTGTATTTTTAGAGGCAGGAGAGCCTCCTGACAAGATTTAGGATAGCATCATCAAATTTCTATTTTAGAAAGATCACTGTTTAGAATAAATTATAGGGGAGCAGGATGAGAGGCAGGGAGACCTTTGGAGGCAAGAGATAGTGGTGACCTATGTTGAAATGGTAATCAATTGGATGTGAGGGAAGAGTGAAGGAGAATGCCTACGTATTGACTAGGACATCTGGGTTAATAGGGCCAAAATCATCCCTAAAGATGGTGGTCATGAGTTTGGAGTTTGAAGTTTGAATTAGATATTTTGTGATATTCTTTAAGGAGAAGGGACTAATGAATGATTGGATGATATTTTCTTGTGTGTGTGTGTGTGTGTGTGTGTGTGTGTGTGTGCGTGTATTCTCACGCACACCTTATTGTAGATAATAACCCTAGAACACACATGTTGTGGGCAAAATATAAAGTAGTCTAGACCCATAATCTGGATGGTGAAGAAATCATCTGAGAGGAGCTGATGAAAGTTGAAAACCAGATTTTGCAGATGAGGAACAAAGCAAATAGCTATGAGGACTGGATTGGATCCCTGGTTATCTTTATCTACTCCTCAGCTCCTTTGGCTGTATTTCCTAGGCAGGAAGCCAAACATGCTGGTCAAGGTCGATGATTTCAGCTCAAGCACTGAAAAGTTGGGCATATGCATCAACATTGATGGGTAATAGTAATATACTCCACATTAATCACCAATATATACTAATTAGTAGGGATAGAGTATCAATAAGACTTCCTGGATGAAATGACATTTCTGTGGAGTCTTGGATGACAAGAGTAAAGGTGGCTAAAACTGCTGAAGGAGATATTGTAGGCAGAGAAACATTTGCAAAAGACCATTTTCTTAATGATAAGAGAATTTTCCCTATGTGTCTAGAAGATATTTATTTATTTATTTATTTATTTAATATAATTTATTGTCAAATTGGCTAACATACAGTGTGTAAAGTGTGCTCTTATTTTTTTTAATAGTTTATTGTCTAGCTGGTTTCCATATGACACCCAGGGCTCATCCCCACAAGTGCCGTCCTCCATACTCATCACCCCCCTCTTCTCTCCCACTCCCTCATCAACCCTCAGTTTGTTCTCAGTATTCAAGAGTCTCTCATGGTTTACCTCCCTTCCCCTCCCCAACTATTTTTCCCTCTTCCCCTCACCCATGGTCCTCTGTTAAGTTTCTCCTGTTCCAGCTATGAATGAAAACATATGGTATCTGTCCTTCTCTGCCGGACTTATTTCACTCAGCATGACACCCTCGAGTTCCATCTACGTTGCTACGAATGGCCAGATTTCATTCTTTCTCATTGCCATATAGTATTCCATTGTATAAATAAACCACATCTTCTTGATTTATTCATAAGTTGATGGACATTTAGGCTCTTTCCATGATTTGGCTATTGTTGGAAGTGCTGCTATGAACATTGGGGTACATGTGTCCCTATGCATCAGCACTTCTGTATCTCTTGGGCAAATTCCTAGCAGTGCTGTCAAAAAATATTAACAGGGGCGCCTGGGTGGCTCAGTCGGTTAAGCGTCCAACTTCAGCTCAGGTCATGATCTCACAGTCCATGGGTTCAAGCCTGCTTTGGGCTCTGTGCTGATAGCTCAGAGCCTGGAGCCTTCTTCCAATTCTGTGTGTCCCTCTCTCTCTGCCCTTCCTCTGCTCATGATCTGTCTCTCTCTGTCTCTCAATAATAAATAAATGTTTAAAAAAACCTAACAATAGAATATAGTCATAGGGGACTATGACTCAGTGAAATGTGCTCTTAGGTTTTGGGGTAGATTCCTTTGGTTCATCGCTTACATACAACACCCAGTGTTCATCCCAACAAGTGCCCTCCTCAATGCCCATCACCCATTTCCCCCTCTTCCCCATGCCCATCCACCCTCTTTTTGTTCTCTGTATTTAAGAGACTCTTATGGTTTGCTTCCCTCCCTCTCTGTTTGTAACTGTTTTCCCCCTTTACTTCCCCCATGGTCTTCTGTTAAGTTTCTCAAGATCCACATATGAGTGAAAGTATGATATCTGCCCTTCTCTGACTGACTTATTTCACTCAGCATAATACCTTCCAATTCCATCCAGATTGCTGCAAATGCCATGATTTCATTCTTTCTCATTGCCAAGTAGTATTCCATTGTATATATAAACCACATCTTCTTTATCCATTCATCAGTTGATGGGCAAACTCAACACCCAAAAAACAAATAATTCAGTGATTATTTGGACAGAAGACATGGACGCTTATCCAAAGAGGACATCCATATGGCCAACAGACACATGAAAGGATGCTAAGCATCACTCATCATCAGGGAAATACAAATCACTGAGATACCACCTCACACCAGAGTGGCTAAAATTAACAACCCAGGAAACTACAGATCCTGGTGAGGATTTAGAGAAATGGGAACCCTCTTGCATGGTTGGTGGGAATGCAAACTGGTGCAGCCACTCTGGAAAACATTGTGGAGATTTCTCAAAAAATTAAAAATAGAACTGCCCTACGACCCAGCTATAGCACTACTAGGAATTTATCAAAGGGATACAGGAATGCTGAATGATAGGGACACATGTACCCCAATGTTTAAAGCCGCACTTACAACAATAGCCAAATTATGGAAAGAGCCTAGAAGTTATTTAAAAATATATCTAACCCATCAAAAAGAAGATAGTGCCTTCAGAATTTAGTTCAAAAGTTGTAAAACATTACTGGGAAAAATAAAAGTTGCTAATAAATTTGAAAGGATCATTTACATCATCTTACTCAGTGGTTCCCAGGAATAGTCCAGTGCAGCAATGGAGAGTGCATGGGCACTGAGAATGGGCTGTCTAGGTTGAGACCCCAGTTTTCTTTGTGGCTGTATGTCCTCTGGTGAGTTTTGTTTTGCTTTGAAGCATTTCTGGGTCTCAATTTCCTTAGCTTTGAAAACAAAATTATACCTGATTTTCAGAGTCATAAAGTGCTCAGCAACTGTTCCATGTTAGCCAATGTTGTTATGTTTTTATTTTTTCCTAACACATGTCCATGGATCAGTTGTTTTAGAAACATGAGGAGAAGTTTTGAAAAATGCAGTTTCCTGTCCCCAATCTCAGGGTTTTTCATTTATTAAAGGTAAAATAACAGAAACAGCTTTCAGAAAACATGAACAAAACATGAATGTGCACGAGAAACCTGGTGCAGAGAGGTTTATTACTTATGCAAGGTGAAACAGAAAATCAAGATGGAGACAACTCCAGAAACCAGGTCTGCTCACTGCGAGTTCTGAAATACCCACCTCCTTGCCCCCTCCCCAATCTATCAAAAACATTTTAAGTCAAACAAAATTATTATGTACAGGGCAGAGGGACTATGTTAAAGCAGCCATAGTAAGAAATAAATCTGTTACACCAATGAGAAAAAAACCAGCAATAACCATGAATCCAGAAAGAATTTAATCCTAGGTAGTAGAAACGGATATACATAAAATGGAGAACATTTGAAGGAGAGAGTCCAGAACCATGAAGTATGGAGAAAATATCTCACTTGAGAAAATTTTGAAGACGTCACACTAAGGGGACACATTCATGCTTGGGTGGAGGGGGTAAGTAAGGGGTCTGTCCAGAGAGCTGATCACAGATCAATGCATCCAAGTTAAAATGATTCAAGCAGAGTTTGGATGTGCGCCACTGACAGGGATTCACAACAGAGATGCATGAAGTTGATGAGGGTTGAATTTAGTAATGCCTAAGCTCTTTTTCCCAATTCTTTGGTAAAGAAATAGTGAACTGAGTCTAAAGACACTTAGTGGCAAACTTTTTGGTGTTAAGAATTTATTATTTTGAAAAGTTGGATGGAATATGATCTGGGAGAGGAATAGAAGTGCCTTCTGCAATTGCTGCATCTATCATGTTTACTGATCAGTCTAGATACAAGAAGAGTTAAGCAAACGACGGCAAAGTTTCATCAGTGTAGCCAATTTCTAATGAAATTACATGGAATGAGAAAAGTAATCTATGAGAGAAACACCACTTTTTGTCAATGTTTTTCATTGACATTTACAAAGTATATGTGATATGTGTTAATTATCATCTCTATACTTTTACCTCTGATTATGGATGATATGAAGGTTCCATCTGAATCTAAGGAGCTGTTGAAATTCATTTGCTTAGTCTCACAGGCAGATGAAGGCTTAATTGCAGCCCTGGTTTGGTCTGACATTTGATGGTTGCACTTGTGCTCATTCAGGTGTTTCTCAGTGTGTGTTGATGGTTAAGCCCTCATTCTGTCCATTCCCAGGGCACCATGGCATCAGAATTGAAGCTAAGGGCATCTTTAATTTTTTCTCCTTCCTTTTATTTTATTATGAAGTATTTTAAATGCTAAAGACTTACAGGGAATAATAAACCCCTATGTATTCATTACCTAGATTTAACGTTTCATCATATTTCCTTTATCTCACCTCTTTTAATACTTTAAATGAATAAAAAATTACAGATAATTGCCCACTTTGAGGAGCACTTGCTGGCAACTAGAAATGAGAAGAAAAACAGTGCAAAGGAGAGCTTTTTCATCACCAAATTTAATTCCAGTGGAGGGAAGAAAATACACATTTTATAGTATCTTTTATATGTTTGATGGTAGGCCAAATACTTCCACATACATTCAGTGGTATGCTGGTGATCTGGCTCTCAGAGGAAGAAAAGAAAAAACAATAACCCAAAGTGCAGTATTTGCTGATCTTGTAATATGTAAAGACCACCCACTACAGCTGGTTTTGAGCTACCAACTGGCTTGCAAAATTCCTGAATATTTAACAATCTGCTCTTGTGAGCCAGGAGAGGCTGCTCCAGCAGACACCTGCATGTATTCATTCATTGAACAGGTCTTCGTAGGGAACCTTGATGTGCTGTAAATGTTGTGCAAGTAGCATCTTTCTTGGAAGACTGGATTTCTCCTGGACTTTCGTCCTGAGAGGTTGAGATACTACTATCTCCCTTTTATGGATGTGGAAATCGAGGCTTCAGGAAGTTAGGTATATATAGCTTTCTTCATATAGAGATTTCTATTGATTAGATGTCCCTTTCCCCTTGGCATTTAGCTTCTTCATGCATGCAGCCTAATTTGTATGTGTGTATACATGACTCTGTCTGTGGTCCACCTGAGCTTTCTCTGCTTGGAAACAGGGCAGGTAGAGGAGTCTGGTGAATTAACATCCTCTGGGAGCTGCCTTCATCCAGTGACTGACTGATGGGAATTAGCAGATAAATACCCATCTCCTTCACCCTTTGAATGATATAACCTTGAAGTCCATGTTTCACCCTGGATTCCCAAGTAGAACCAAGCTCACAGGGTTTAGCTCCTTTCATTAGTAACTGACTTGAAAACACATGCTTTTTGACAGCTTTCTCTTTCTCCCATCCCTGTGCCCCTACTTGGGTTTCTTTCAGTCACCTCCCAGATACACTACTTGCCCTAGAGTCCCTGTCTCAGTCTCTGCTTCTGGACTGAAACAGGTGCCTGGTTGGTTGAGTCCAGTCTACTTTTTCTGCCTACTCTCCTTCTTCCTAGAGCTCACTCTTTACCTTAACATTCCTGGTTCATGCTAAAATATCAAGATCTCAGTGAGGGTGAACAGGCCTAGAAGAGCTGCCTTCCTTGTCCCACTGGTGTTCCTAATTCATGCCCCTGGAGGAAGATCCAGCGTCACTAGAGATCGGGTCCACAGGACAATGCAGACACATAACTACATTTATTCCTGGTCCAAGCATATATCTCAAGTCTGACTCTCTTATCTGCTAGACTGAGCAGACCTGGAAAATCAGGAAGGGTGATTAAAGGTAACAATTTATTTCTCACCTTTAAATCCAGACTGTGGAGTCACTTTGAGGAGCTTGGCATGTCCCCATGGTAACCATCTTCCCACCACTTTTCACCAAGCCCTCTTAGCCACACTCAGGAATCTGAAGCCAAAAGTACTTTCTAAACAAAAGACCTTTCAGGTACATAATTCTTTCTTGAGTTTTACTATTTCACAGTGACTCTCTCTGTCATCTACTCTTGGAGCAGCACTTGTCTCTTCCCTATGACACCTACTGCTATTTTAATTTTATATCATACCATTTCTGTGCTTATTTCATACCCGTGTCTCCCCACAACAGACTGAGGGCACACCAAGGAGGATCTCTGTTTTTGCTTTCCAGGGTTCTTTACCATCTAGTATGGTGTCTGGTACATAGTCAATGCCAAATAAGCTTTTGAATGAATACATAGAAGAGGGGAAAAAGGGAAGAATAACTCTGCTTGCTCTAGGTTCAGGATGAACCCAGATGCTGACTTTACCCAACTCTTGGTCTTCACATCTCCCTACGACCTCCTGTGCTCAAATATATTTGAATATTAAAGAGCATCAGCCTAGCATGATGTATCAGAGCAAGGACTCTGGACTCAAATGCCTAGGTTCAGCTCCTGCTTAATCCGAGGTGTGTGACCTTTGGAAACTTGCTGGACCTCTCTGTTCTTCAGTTTTCTCATTCATAAAATGACAATAGAGTGCCTAGCTGTAAGAGTTGTTTTGAGGAGTAAAAGCCTTAATGTAAGTAAAGTGCTTGCAGCAGTTACTGGCATATAGAGGTAACAGATACAATGTTCACTCACTAGCAAGTTCTCACTTAACTTTTAACTATCATTACTTTTTTTGTATTTTGATAGTACATTGGGCATTTTCTCAAAAGAAAACATTTCTGTGCTTTAGGATAGATTCTCTGATCTGACTTAAGGTGCCTCTACCAGCCCCTTCCTTCATTTACTGTTCATCTCCCCTCTGCTGTCTAAACTGCGGGCTCCCTGGCTGCTTTCCTTTTCTTCCAACTTAAGAATTTTTCCTGTTTCTGTGCCTTTGTCCACACTGTTCTCTCTGATTAGAGTGCTCTCATATTTGCCTCTATGAGTTGCATCTTTCGGGAGTCACCTCTTCCGTGGAGCCTCCCCTGAATTAGAGAGGCTCAGTCCCCAGCTGCTTTATTTTGGAGCACTTACTATTGAGTGTAACAATCTAACATAGCTGTTTCGTTTCTCTTTCTGCCAGAACATCACCTCTTATATGAGTGTGTTGTTCCCTGCAACCAGGATTAAGTGTCAATATACATGTACAATCAATGAACATCAAGGCACAGTGTTTGCAGATTTCAGGATTTGCCCCTGGCTCCCATGTTGCCCCCACGTGGCCACTCCATCTGTTCTTGTTTCTATATTGTGCCTGCCCAGCTCTGCTCGACCTCATGCCCTCCAGCCAGTATCCCACTTTGGAGCACTGACAACATGCTGTGGCTACTTATCCCAATTCCTCTCAGCCTCTAGGCCCTAATGAAATCCTGTTAGTCTCCCACTTCAAACCTTCCAGTGGCTTCTCATCAGTCCTATCTTAACATGACAAGGTCTTCTTACTCTCTGTGTCTTTCTGCCTCCCTCTTGGTCATTGTTCTCCAGCCAGACTGACCTTTTGTTTCTCAAACATGCCATGCCTGTTTCCACCTCAGTGATTTGCACTTGCTGGTCCTGCATCAGTGCCTGTCGCTGATCAGACCTTAGCAGGCTCTTTTTCTTAATTTATCTTTTAGCTCTGTGAAAACTTCCCTTACCCTCATGTTTCATGGTACTCAGAGATATGTATTAACCTGTGTTGTTACCTGTTTTGTTTTCTTCACAGCCATTACCATATTTGAAATCATCTGCAGATCTGCAAACCTTCCTACCTGTCTCCTGTACTTGGACATGAACTTGTTAGAGCAGGAAACTTTACTGTTCCTCTTAATTATCGCTGTATAACTAGTGCCTGGTATATAAAAAGTTCTTAATAGATATTTGTTGAATGAGGAAATGACAGAATGAATGAACTAATGTCTGTGTCTGTTGTTCCTTGGAGACACAGTGGCTTTCCCCAGAATGCTTGTTTGCTGGGTGGAGTTGGAGCCTTCCTGCCTGGCCCCTGATGCTCCTGATAAAGACATGGCCACTATATTATTGGGTCAGGGGTCCTCATTGGGCTTTGCTCTCCTCTCTTCCTCTCCATTGCTGGATGGTGTCCTGTTGTGAGTCTCTCTCTAATCTTTTGAGACAACTTTAGGAGGCAGCCAGTGTGGCTTTACATACTGGCAAATCTAGGTTCAAATCCAGGATCTTCCCCTTATGAACTCTGGCCTTGACCACATTACTTTGCATCTCTGAACTAGAGCTTTTGCAACTAGGAATAGATACTGTGGAGAGAAACAGCAAGTAGCCATTGTTTGAGGGTCCCTGGGAAAACCATATGAGATAATATATCAAAGGGGTTTGGCACAACAGTAAATTGTACACTAATGGTTAGACATTTTGACAGCCAGTTACACTTTCGATTTGGCTTGTCTTCAAGACCCTGCATCTTCTCTGCTCCATGAATTTTCATGCTACTGACACCACACCCTGGTCCCAGACAAGACCCCATGCTTAGAATGACCAGTGAACTCATGACCATGCATCATTTTGAGTGACTGCCTTGCAGGTCTGCAGAAACTTTGAATGTGACCCAGATAATAAGGCAGCTCTGCATGTCACCTCATTGACATACCGACCTCAGAATTCTCCTACATGGTTTCTCTGGTGCGGAAGGGGGTCAGATGGTGGCCCATCACCATCACAGATGGCTGACACCTCATAGCACATAGCTGACATCACAGAGGGCTAACACCCCATCTCTGATGACACATGTTGATTTGATTATAATAGTTTCTGAAAACCCATACAGGGAAAAAAAAACCCTTTGAACCTAATGACAAGGTCTAATAGTAAGTATGGGTATCATTTACTTAGCAAGCAGATCACAACAAAGTTGAGACATTTTAACACCTACTACTAGCTCTTCTAGAACTGAATATGTAGACACACTCACCCAGGACAGGCCTCACTTGCTCCTTTAGAGCAGTGCTAGTAAATACTGTGTCCCAGACCCTCCCACCTTCTGGTCTTTATGTAAATAATGCCAGGTCTTTTTTTAAAATTTATAATAGTTTATTGTCAAATTGGTTTCCATATAACACCCAGTGCTTCTCCCAACAAGTGCCGCCCTCCATGACCATCACCCCCTTCCCCCCCTCCCACTCCCCCTTCAGTCCTCGGTTTGATTTCAGTGTTCAACAGTCTCTCATGATTTATGTCCCTCTCTTTCCCCAACTCTCTTTCCCCCTTCCCCTCCCTATGGTCCTCTGTTAGGTTTCTCCTGGGAGACCTATGAGTGCAAACATATGGTATCTATCCTTCTCTGCCTGACTTATTTCACTTAGCATGACACCCTCGAGGTCCATCCACTTTGCTACAAATGGCCAGATTTCATTCTTTCTCATTTCCATATGGTACTCCATTGTGTATATATACCACATCTTCTTGATCCATTTATCAGGTGATGGACATTTAGGCTCTTTCCATGATTTGGCTATTGTTGACAGTGCTGCTATGAACATTGGGGTACATGTGCTCCTATGCATCAGCATTTCTGTATCTCTTGGGTAAATCGCTAGCAGGGCTATTGCTGGGTCATAAGGGAGTTCTATGGATAGTTTTTTGAGGAACCTTCACACTGTTTTCCAGAGTGGCTGCACCAGTTTACATTCTCACCAACGGTGTAGGAGGGTGCCCATTTTCCCACATCCTCACCAGCATCTATAGTCTGCTGATTTTTTTTCACTTTAGCCACTCTGACTGGCATGAGATGGTATCTCAGCATGGTTTTGATTTGTATTTCCCTGATGATGAGTGACGCTGAGCATCGTTTCATGTATCTGTTGGCCATCTGGATGTCCTCTTTGGAGAAGTGTCTGTTCAGGTCTTCTGCCCATGGCTTCACTGGATTATTCGTTTTTCGGGTGTAAAGTTTGATGAGTTCCTTGTAGATTTTGGATACTAGCCCTTTGTCTAATATGCCATTTGCCACTATCTTTTCCCATTCTGTTGGTTGCCTTTTAGTTTTTTTGATTGTTTCCCTTGCAGTACAGAAGCTTTTTATCTTGATAAGGACCCAATAGTTGATTTTTTGTTCTTGATTCTTTTGCCTTTGGGGAATGTGGCGAGGAGGAAATTGCTGCTATTGAGGACTAGGAGGTTATTTCCTGCTTTCTCCTTTAGGGTTTTGATGGTTTCCTGTCTCACATTCAGGTCCTTTATCCATTTTGAGTTTATTTTTGTGAATGGTGTAATTTCATTCTTCTACATGTTGCTGTCCAGCTCTCCCAATACCACCTGTTGAAGAGGCTGTCTTTTATCCATTGGATACTCTTTCCTGTTTTGTCAAAGATTAATTGGCCATACACTTGTGGGTCCAGTTCTGGGCTCTCTATTCTATTCCATAGGTCTATGTGTCTGTTTTTGTGCCAATACCATACTGTCTTGATGATGACAGCTTTGGAATAGAGGCTAAAGTCTGGGATTGTGATGCCTCCTGTTTTGGTTTTCTTCTTCAATATTGCTTTGGCTATTCAGGTTTTTTTGTGGTTCCGTATGAATTTTAACATAGTTTGTTCTAGCTTTGAGAAGAATGATGGTGCAACTTTGATGGGGATTGCACTGAATGTGTAAATTGCTTTGGGCAATAATGACATGTTAACAATGTTTATTCTTCTGATCCATGAGCATGGAATGTTTTTCCATTTCTTTGTGTCTTCTTCAATTTCCTTCATAAGTCTTCTATAGTTTTCAGCATACAGGTCTCTTACATTTTTGGTTAGGTTTATTCCTAGGTATTTTATGATTTTTCGTGCAATTGTGAATGGGGTCTGATTTTTGATTTCTCTTTCTGTTGCTTCATTTTTGGTGTATAAGAATGCAACCAATTTTTGTACATTGATTTTGTACCCTGCATATTGACTGAATTCATTGATCAGTTCTAGAAGGCTTCTGGTAGAGTCAATCAGATTTTCCATCAACTGTAGATCCTTATCTCTGTGATAAAACCTACTGTCACTCACATTCCAGCCCACACAGCAGCCAAGTGAATTTCTCACCTCTTGCTTTTCTAGCAAGACCTGAATTGGGTTAGAAAGCCCTCTTAGAAGATGAAAGCAAGTATGGGAAAACAAAATAATAAAATGCCCACATGTAGTCATTAGGCCTTGTGGAGGATAGTAAGTGGTTATTGCTTAGTGCATCTTTCTTGATTTGTTAAGTTGGAATATAAACCAGCGATGTTAAGTAAGCAATTCCTTAGGAACCAACAATGACTCATCTCCCATACAGACTAAAATCTTTGGAGGAACTTGTGAGAATTTAGTAACGCCATTTGCCTGTCATTGGCCTCTCTCTAATTCCTTGGTTATGAAGTGACGTCTTTCCAAACATCTGATGAAAAGAAATTAGAAAGAGACAAAGATGCATTGTATCAATAGGAAATAAATAATTGACGTTCTGGAAATACAACTTCATTAAGAATATCACTGCTCCATGCTAATTACTCTATTATGGATTAAAAGCTTTATGATTGAATATGTACTATAGTCCTAAGTCATCACTAAATGTGAACGTCTATTTCTCCCCCTAATGACTTAAAAAATTTCCCTAGAATGATGGAGAGACTGTTTGTGGCAGGAACTTCAGCCAAATGCATCATCTTACAAAGAAGTATACAAATTTCACGTTTAAAAACTGGATTATTGCAAATATTCCATTCTGACTGTTTAAAGGTAATCTTGGTGGAAAGCCCTTCTTGAAAACCCTAACCTTCACCATTGGTTGTTTTCTTGTGGATTTCATAAGCCCTACAGTTGTGCACATGTAAAAACCTTACTATTAGTTATCTGCTGGTATTTAACAAATCACCCCCCCCCCCAAATCATGACTTACAGCAACCCACATTTGTTGTCTCACAGCCTCCGTGGTCAGAACTCTGGGCATGACCTGACAGAGTTCTTTGGGTTCCTAACAAGGCTTTCATCGAGGTTGTGGCTGAAATTGCTGTTTCATCTTAAGGCTTGACTCCTGTGGCGTGACAGTACAAGACCTACCACCTAATGGTAGTTGATAGGCTGCGATGTGTCTGTTTCAAATTCACTATGAAAGTTTATGTAATATCCCATCTTCTCTGGTGAAGAGTAGTGAAAGTTTGACCAACTTTCTAGTGCATTCTCCAACTCCTCCCGATCAACAAGGGTTATGTAAGTTCATTAGTTTATATCTTGTGGGAGATAAAGATAGCATAGTTATTAAGAGCAGAACCCTGGAAAAAACTACATCCAAATTTAAGATGTACCGCAAATGATCTGTATGACCTTGGGCATATCAGGAAAGTTTTCAGTCTCTCTTTGTACATCTGTGAAGTGGAGATAAAATGGTAACTAAAACACTTAGCACCTCTTGAATACAAAACCCACAAGCAATGTTGATACTATTAGCATTCTTCTTCTTCATATGAACTTTTGTTTCTCACTTGTCAGCAGATGGATATTGGCTCAGCCCTTCTTTATACCTTGTCTTTGAAACCCAATTTTTAGTAGATGAAAGAAATACTTGTACAAAAATAGACTGGAATAAAAAAGGGGAAAAAAACAAGTTTTAAAGCTCCAAGTTATTTGCTAAGTGAAAAAGTAGGTTTCCAAAATCTTTCTACATCTAAATGTGGTTCCATCACTGCAACGCTAAACATGCAGTTCCCTATGGCTTTTGCCCACAACTCTTGGCTGTTACGGGCTGTTGCCTCAAGCTTAATTTGGTTTCCGGGATATGGTTTCTGTATGTGATGTACAGTCTGCAAGAAACATAGGGCTAGTTTTGTTTTAGGAAATGAAGATTAATAGCCAGCAGCTGGCTCATTAATAACCTTGGGTATACGGGACAAAAACAAATTTTTAGATAAATATGTAATCCTATAAATATTGGTGAAGCAGTAAACTTCTGATTCTAAATTAGTTAAGTTTCTAAGGCTATAAAACACTTTTACTGCTGACTTCTGTTTCTAAAATATCCATCTGAGACCTCCAAAAAATAATATTGACTGTCTTCTTTTAAACCAATCTTATTTTTACAGTATTTGTAGAGTATGGATTTTTATAAATACTCTACTTCTTCCTTGAAGGATCAGAATAAATGGTAACTACTGAAATGGCACCACCTAATATTAACACATGTTTTTGTCATGTAGTTGCCATTTTTCACGTCTGGGTAATCTTCTGGGGTGGAGTATTTTCACTTTGCATTCTCAGTGTAATTTTCTCTTCTATGTTCAAATCTGGTTTTAGTCTTGGAACGTTACCTTTTTTGTACTCAAGAATGAGAAATGATTGCTTTTTCCTGGTGCTTTATAGTTTACAAATAATTTTCCTGTCTTTTGTTCTTTAACCTACAACCACTCTTTACAATAGGTATTATCAGCCCTTGATGAGGCAAACAAGATTTAAAGGTGTTGAGTCACTTGCTGAAAATTAACACTAATAGGAAGTGGTAGAGCTGTAAGATGTTGAGGTTCCAAATCTCATGTTCTTTTAATTCTGATAGAGACAGGAAGGCTTTGGGTAACACACATGATCTCTGCACACTAACATTGTGATGTGGGCTGTTCTTTACAGATGGTGGTCCTCATATTTCTTCTCTCTATATCTTGTATTCTTTCATGGGAGCACCTACTTCTCCCTCTTCCCCTCCTCCTGCCACCTTCTAGAACCACTTTTTATTATTTTTTTT
>NC_043711.1:36364437-36470740 GCF_006229205.1 Suricata suricatta
CAGTTGATTCTTTGATGCTTTTCTCGACCCCAGCGATTAATCTTATGACCAGCTTTTTAAATTCTTGATCTGATATGTTGTCTAGATCTGCCTTGAGCAGTTCTGTGGCTGTGACTTCCCCCTGGAAGTTCTTCAGGGGAGAGTTTCTTCGTTTTGTCATTTTTGCTAGTTTTCTGTCTCTTGTCACCTTTAGAAAGCTTATTGGGCTCTGTGCACCTATTAGTATTTCTCTGTTAAAGGAGGCTTATTAACTATCCAGGGCCTGCTGTTTCAGGAGATATAATTTTAATGATATCTCTCAGTTTCTCTTGTTGTGCCTGTGAGTATTTTATTTCCCTACTCTGCAATATTTGGGACTCACCTTCTTGCACACTTTGGCTTGTTTCTTGGTGTAGTCTCAGGTATCCTTGAGGTTCTATTCTTTCTGGAGTCCGTATTTTCTCCTTCCACTCTCGCAGATGAGCATAATATCCTTCTCAGTTCGATAAATGGTGTGGACAGAGTATACAGAGCTCCCTTCCTCTCCGCCATCTTGGCTCTACCCTCTATAGAACCACTTTTTTATCAATCATTTTCTTTTTCCCCCCAGTAATTTTCTAAGTTTCACTCCCCCACCCCAAAGAGACCTTGACAAAAGATTTGGGTTTGAGTTGTTTATTTGAGAGATTCCTTTGTAATGCAGTGAGGAATGAGGAGGCAAGATAGGAAGGCAGGAAAATCAATAAAGGTAGTTTCAATGAGTGAGTTTCTACTGCGGGAAAGAAGGGCTCTTTTCTACTAGATAGACTTTTTAAAATGCAAATAAGAATGACCCCATTGAGGGATGGCAACTCATATCCTTCATTGGTTGTAGTTGGCTTCTTGGGACATTATCTTCCCCATTTTGTCATGTGTATGGAATGACCATGATCCTATGGCTATAGAAAGTTCTCAGACATAAATACGGGCAATTGAGATAGGAAACCATCAGCTTCATGGTTTGTCCACTGAAGTTACAGTTTTCATCTCTGTCTGGGTGGACATATGGATATGGTGTTTGGCCAGGCCAGGGTGGGGAGGGGGGAGGGGACACCAGTGGTGTCTGTTATAGCCCATTTATTTATTTTTTTTTACTATAAATTTTAGTCATAAGGTTACCTTTCTTTCAAGGCATTTGTAGCCTCTGTGGGACCTCTTGGTTCAAGTAACAATAAACTGAACTTAAACTGGCTTTACTCACAAAAGGAATTTATTAGATCATATAAAGAGAAAGTTGGGATGAAGGTCTATTTTAGGTGCTAAACGATGGAGGGATTCATGCATCCAGTTGCCGCCATTCCCTCTGTGGTAGCTTTGTTTTAAAAACCTCTTTCCTCATAGTCAAAAGTGGCTGCTAGCAGCACCTGGTTCTCTCTTCTTTGAGGTTCAAATCCAGTGGAAGAATGAACATTTTATTTAGAAGGCCAGCCAAGAGTTCTAAACCTCATTCTTACTGAATTGCTCTACATCACATGACCACTCTTGAGCCAGTCGCTATGGGCCAGGGTATGTGACACACCAGTTGTCTTAGGTCCACACCATTTGTCACACCAGATTTTATGGTGAAGCTGGGGAGAAGTGGGTCCCCAAATGAAAGTTAAGGCTGCCTCCTGCAGAAGAGATAATGAACCTGGAGAGGACAGAGAATAAGTATCCAGGGCAATCACCCAGGAGAATTAGATGTCAATATTTACTTCTAAATGTTGTTTCTGGAAAGAGTTCTTAGATGTCAAGGAATGCAAACGGGAGAGGGATGTAGTGGATAGTACTCACTAAGATAGTTCAAAGGATGGTGGACCCTGCTCCCTGCTTGTTTTTCCTGTTTTGTTTTGTTTTGCCCAGTATGTAACTCCTGATATGCATGTTCACAAAATCCCTTACCCGGTTTGCACCTGTGCAAATCAGACACAATTCAAAGAAGCTTCTTTAAGCACATACTATGTGCAAGGCTTAGGTTCTCTGCCAACCATTTTTTTCCCACTAGCAAGTGCTCTATCCCTAAGTTTCTCTTCCTTCATTCTCTGTTCTGGGTGAATCATATTATGTCCTGTAGTCTTTAATAGTCCCAAGAGAATGTTGGCAAAGAATGTTGCAGTTTTCATTTCCATACACATCCATCCTTTCATCAGTCCAGCCAGCCATTCAATCATTAGTGACTGAATGCCTTCTCTGTGACACAAAGAGGCAAAGACTAATCAGAACAAATATTTTGACTTCAAGGAGCTGAAAATCTAGAAGAGGATGTGTTAAGGGAGATAAGACACAACTGTATAGAAATATCTCTCATGTGAGCCAGCCACTGACCACTGCCAGTAGTTACAAATAGGTAAGTTCCCGTTTGGTTCAAAGAAGTGACTTATTTTCTGAGGTGGAATCAAGATGGAATATGATGAAAGAGAGGGAATAATTAAAATTGAGTTACTCTAGGGACACCTGGGTGGTTCAGTTTGTTAAGCATCTGACTTGCTATTTCAGCTCAGGTCATGATCTGGTCTTTGAGGGCACTCTGTGCTGACAGAGTGAAATCTTCTTGGGATTTTCTCACTCCATGCATCTCCATCTCTCTCTCTCTCTCTCCCTCCCTGTTTCCCTCTCTCCCTCTCTCCCTCCCTTCCTCCCTCCCTCCCTCCCCTTTCTCAAATTAAATAAGCATTTTTTTAATTAAGAAAAGAAAATTCAGTTATTGTTTGCATTTTGGATACTTGAAATGCTTGGCAGGATCAGAGTTTTTATTCCAATACATCCAATGTATCTGTATAAAATGGCACCTCTTGCAATTTAGATTATTCCAGATTATGCTTGATGTTTAACAACATCTCTAGGAATGTGATTTTTTTCTGTTTTACTAAAGTAAAGATAACAAATTTATATTTTTGCCTGATGTGGTCCCTATAGGACAAATGTCAGTAGTCTCTAGCAAAGACTCTGCATATAAATGAGTCAGTGGAACAACATAGCCCATGAGACTGCTGCTAACATGTCCATTCTGGAATAAATCAAACACAGGACTGAGGTAAAGATAAGATTAGAATTTAAGGTAAGGACTTAGGAGCCAGAAAGTTGAATATTAAGGACACATTAGATAGTTATACCACAGGGACTTTTGCAGCAGGGACTGTGGCTTATTCCTTAACGTACCTTACCCCACTCTGGGTTCAGGGCTGGGCAGATGAGTAGGTGTTCAGTAAAGGTATTTAGAATTAATTTCTTGGCAGTCTTCAGGGATACCATCATTCATGAGAAATCATTTGTGCCACCGACAACCCCTACCCTTCTATGAACTCCTATAAGGGACCAGCTCTGCTTGCTCTGTTCATCTTTGTTGCTCTGTGCACCTTAACACACACTGATGGTACAAATTGTGGAATTGAAATGCTAGGTATAACTTTCAACAGTCTCTAACATTCCTTAAGAACTAGAAGGTAATTTCATTTGGGCTATTAACATTTTCAATTCTGTCTCTCAATGAATATTCTTCAAGTGAGCCTCCATTTTCCTCAACCATAAAATTACAAGGTGGGCAGAAGGAAGATGATATATAACAACTTCGTAAGGCAGTTATACAGGTGGCATGAGTTACCACATGAAAGTAGCTAGCAGAGGGCTTGC
This sequence comes from Suricata suricatta, assembly GCF_006229205.1. NCBI lineage: Eukaryota > Metazoa > Chordata > Mammalia > Carnivora > Herpestidae > Suricata > Suricata suricatta. The sequence continues at coordinate 36,368,065 of NC_043711.1, forward strand.
CCATATTGGGAGTTCAGTAAATAACAGCTGGATCTATAAACATGAGCAAATCTTATTTTCATGTCTAGCTTTTCTGTGAATCACATGATTAGATAATACAAAGCTGGTGACCTTTATTTTATTTTTTTTTAATGTCTTTATTCTATTTTGAGAGACAGAGGCAGTGAGCAAGCAGGGGAGGGGCAGAGAGTGAGGGAGACATAGAATCTGAAGCAGGGTCCAGGCTCTGAGCTGTCAGCACAGAGCCCAATGTGGGACTCGAATCCACAGACTGAGATCATAACCTGAGCCAAAGTTGGACGCTTAACCGACTAAGCCACCCAGGCGCCCCCAAAGCTGGTGACTTTTAAACACATTGCCAGTCTATCTTAAGCTGCCCCAGGTTTTACAGTTGAGGCTTTGCATGAACTAGCAGAGAATTTGATTCTACACAGGGAGTCAGTGTGAGAAAGATCTGGGTAAGGTTAAATGTTCTGGGGTCAAAAAGGTGACTATAGAAGATGTTTGTGGTGCCCTAGTCCAGATCTCCTTTGCCCAGGTGGGGCATCCTTCCCCCCCAGCACAGCGAGGCTTGGCTGCTGACAGCCCATAACTATACCCTTTGCTGGAGAATTGCCCTTGACAGAGCTGCTTCACCTAGAAATGTCTGGGGCATTATGTCACTTCCACCTCCCCCACAGACAGTGACAGATGTAGGGGTGCCTTAAGTGAAGATGACCTCGCGCTATCATTCATACTTCAGAGCCCCACAGGTGATCATGCTGGGGCTGGACAGTAGCTGAAACCTCACCTCTCCTGGGCTTCTCCTCCTGCCCTATCTTGTTTTCTTCCCCAAGAAGCATGTTGATTTCAGACTCTACTAGGGATGCCATCCTAACTCAGAGATAACCTAAAGACCCATCAAAGAGATGCAATGTTGTGGGTGTTTTTTAAAAAATAAATTTATTTATTTTTGAGAGAGAGAAAGAGAGGTAGAGATAATCTCAAGCAGATTAATCTCAAGACTCCAGACTGACAGCACAGAACGCACTGTGGGGCTCTGGCTAATGAACCATAAGATCATGACTTGAACCAAAATCAAGAGTTGGACCCTTAATCAACTTAGCCACCCAGGTGTCCCAAGTGATGAAATGTTTTATGGATAGTTTGAAATAAAATACAATGTTCTGTTAATAATAGCAACTGATGCACATATTTTACGATGTGCATAGCATTTTTCACATGCCAAGTTTCCCTCAAAATCATTCTGCTAGAGAGTTATTATTAGTTTCCCATTTTACAATGAGAAAAACAAGACACAAATTACTTAAGAGGCTTGAATAAGCTCATGAACCTAGGTCTTCTGGCCCCTTGCTTTGTCTTTCTTCACACTTGTCTGACTTTCTCTCCTGGTGTACTTTTTTTCAATTGAATTCTTCATTTTGTGGATGTAGAAAGACTGGCAATGCTTTGCAATTCACTTTTAACCTTAGAAGCTTCTGGATCACCTTGGATTCCTTTCAACCAAAAAACCAAACATGAAACAATCCATTTGAGATACTTGACTCCATCTAAATGTCAGAATTGTATTGCTTTGGGCACAGGCTATTACAGAACTTCCAGACCAACGATAAAAAGTTGTAATGTGTTCTGCAATAAAGGTTATGATATTTCATACAAAACTGAATGAAACAAAGTCCGCATATACAAATAACAACTTCTCAGAGTTTATTTTTCAGACAAGATAATGCCAAGAGAAACATGCTAAGTTACCTCTATTCTGTGTCAGAAAAAGAATAGCTAACTTTTAAAAATATTAGTCAGTGCAATTTAATATTATGACCTAGAAATTTTAAGTTTGGCTCTAATGCACACTATAGTATAGTTTTAAGGCTCTAGAAATAATAGTTTACTGAGGGATAGAAGAAATGCAATATATGTCTTTAGATGCCTATAAAATATTTTTATTTATACTATTAATGATTTCTAGATAGCACTGCCTCTGACAAAATCATAGTAAATCGTATTGTGTCTTTTGTGTAACAGTTTTGACATGTGATCAAATTACTACAAAATGGAGGTAAAATATTTAGGAATTTAGGAATCATAAAAGCTTAGAGAGCAAGCAAGCGAGTGTTACAGGGAGGGAGATTGATTGGTCTAGGAAAGATGGTTAAAAGATTCTTTGCCCAAATGCTGTCCTTGCACTTAGATGGTACTTCTTTATTTTTAGTTGTTATTTTGTCTGTAATGATTCGCTGCACCATAATAAAAGATAATTAGCTCCTGCTGCAGTGTATAGGTTCTGAAATGTTATCTGTTATGCCGTGTGGCAGAATAATAATTTGGTATATGAGCTGCTATGTGTTTATCCTCAGGGAGTAATTTTTTAAATCCATTGCCCTGCCAAGAAATTTGAAGTATCCACTGATTCAGAACACAGTGGTGTGGACACATATCAGGTAACACAAAAGTCAAATCTTAGCATTTGAGTTTTCAACAAGGCTTTTCAAATACATTACAGATAGAGAAGTTCTGAGAAGAAAGGCTTTTCAAGGTTGCTAGGACCTGATCTTTGAAATGAAGTCCAGAGACCTCAGGAATGAATTTTCAAACATTAACAATTAAACACAGAAACAGGTATGAGTGGGCAGAGCCAGCTTTCCTATCTTCTTGGACTAGATAATGAGCCCATAAGATACATTTGGTTTGAACACAGCAGCACAAAGTTACTCAAAGAGACAAATAAAGATTTCACCTTCAGTCAAAGGAGATTGCTGGAGTCCCACACCATGATATAGTAGGGAAGACAGACCCATGAAATAGAGGGATAGCTGGGGTGCAGTTAAGAAACTGAAAATCTCAGGAAAAGCCTGGAAAGGATGATTCTTGAAGCCAAGCAAGCAGACTTTGATGTGAACAAAAAAATTCCTTGAGACTAGGGTTGGCAAACAGGGCCTTGGGCTGACAGATGGGTTGCCCTGAATTAAATCTCAGTCTGAGAAATTAAGGAGGTGAGTCTAAGTAAAGAATCACACAGAGGCAGCTATGTTTGCAGACAGAAGTTTGTCATTGAGGCAGTGGAAGAAGAGAGAGAATTAAACTATCAACAGTCTCATGCCTCCCCCCACCCTCACCCCCAATGCCCAGAGGGATATAAAGGCCAAACAAACTCACATATGAACACTTGAGTGGAAGTGGAAGAAAAATTCCTGCTCACCTGAAACACATCCTTGATCCCTTCCCTATAGATGGTTAAGGAAAACTTCTCTCTTTCAATGATGAGTAATAAAGAACCAGCACATAACTATAAAAAATGCTGTGAGGGAGAAAACAGGAGAAAGAAAACGGGAGGGAGAGAACAGGAGGAGTGAATGACAGTTTAAGATTGTAGAAAGAGGTGGGATGCCTGAGGGGAAGCCATGTTAGCATGGCTCCTGGGAATGAGTCTGACTCTCTGAATTCTTCCTTCCACACCTCTGCAATCCTGCTCCCCATTGAGTTCTGGCAAGGGGCTGGGGATGGGAATGTAAGTTTGGGAACCCCATGCCCAAGCATCCTGGGCTGAGGCTGGCAGGGGCCCCCCTGTACTCAGGATGGTGAGGGAGTTGGACCACAGAAAGGTCGCCATGGTATGCTCAGCCAGAGAAGGTCACACACACCTCACAGAGACTCTTCTGGTGCCAGAGATACACCAGAGAACCACCAATGTGTTCCATCCCTCCTACAGGGGTGCAGGGAAAATAGGTCTTTTCATGTAATCCTCTATTTTGAGGAAGTGTGACTGGAGGCCGGAGGTAACAATGATACTTCCCAGGATTCTAAAGCAAGCAGGTCAGTATTAGGATAGGTGCCACATCCTACCAAGTTGGGAGATAAAATTAACCATCAGGACCTGAAGTCACAGAACCAGATACTTTCACTTTACCTATTGCCTTTGGCACTTCTGCAAATCCCTGTAGTGAGTGGACAGGGGTGGGGAGGAGACCTAAATTGATCATCTGTCACCCAGTGAATGGCTCAAAGGTAAAACTAAATTCAACTATTGGAGAAATAGTCCCATGTCCAGAACACCCAAGTATGTGAATTGACATCTGTCTCAACTGACCCTCTCTGCTTTGCGCAAGCCGGCACCAGGGCCTGAAATGCCGTTCTCCATCATCTCTGCTTGGCAAGGCTCCTGTAGACCATCACTTACTCAGGACGTCTCCTGACGCTCTGACAGACTTGGCTTCGCCCTCCTCTGTGCTGGTTGGTGGCTCATGCCTCCTTTTGCAACTCAGACTGCCACTCAATCTCCTTTCTCAGAGGATCTCTCTCCCAGGGTTCCCAGCAGGATTGAGTCTATTTGTCTTCAGCGATAATTTGCTTGTGAGGGCCCCTTTCTTTTGCCTTCATTCCCTTCTCTGTCCCATCTCTCTTTCCTCTACTTTGATCCCTGGCATCACCTCCCAAGGAAATTACATGCCCTCCAACCTTTTTATAAGGATCTACTCTGAGAAAACTCAAATAAAAATAGTGTCCCTCCCAAGAGCTTTCTTCTTCTTTCTTAAATCACATAGTAGGTGCTTGATGAACACTTAACATGGGACATTTAAGTCAGACATTGAGAAGATTATGCAACCTCACATTATGAGAAAGATAAATCTTAAGGGTTGTATATGCATTTAGACAGATGCATTTAGTTTTCTTGTCTTTTTTTTAAACAAAGTTTATTTTTTTCATTTTGTATTTTTTAAAGTTATTTATTTTTTTGAGACAGAGAGAGAGAGAGAGAGAGAGAGAGAGAGAGAGAGAATGTTGGGGGGGGACAGAGAGAAAGGGAGAGAAGGAGAGTTTCAATCAGGCTCCATTACTCAGCATGGAGCCCAATGCAGGGCTTGATCCCACAACTGTGAGATCATGACCTGGGGAGAAATCAAAAGTCAGATGCTTAACCAAGTGAACCACCCAAGCACCCCTTTTTTTTGTTTTTCTTACTTGCTTTTCTGACAGTGGTAAGTCAGAACTCACATCTGTGCTTGAAATTTCAATAACTGTCTATGTCAGATACTTCCCCATACTTTCCTGCCACAGAAGAGGTCAATATGTAAGATTTTTACAGTGGAGTTGTCTGTATTCTATCCATGCGTATGTTTAGATCCCTTATTGGAATTATTTTAAATGAGGTATATGACAACTACTCAAACACTACATATATATCCTCTTTATTGGTTCAACAAATACTTTTTAGTGCTGTAAGAGCTGGGGATTTGACAGCAAATCAAACAAGCAAATCCTTTCCTGCGTGAAGGGGCACACTGAAAGATAATGTTTAAACAAAGAATGAAAGAGGCATAGGGTACTCATGCACAAATGAGGGAGAAAGTTCCAACAAAGGAAGCCTTAAGTGCAGAGGCCGTACACACACACACACACACACACACACACACACACACACACACCCCCAACACATGCACACACATGCAAACAGTCACACAGTTGCTGTGTTCAGAAAGGAGGCCAGTGAGGCTGTATCAGGATGAATGAGGAGAGGGAGAAGGATAGCAGATGAGGTCTGAGAGGTGAGGAGGGTCGGGGAGCAGGTCCTGTAGGGCCTGGTTTTTACTCTCATTGTGGTGGCAAACAGTTTCCAGCAAAGCAGTGACATGATCTGTCCTATGACTTCAAAGGATCATTGTAGCCGCTGTGTTGGGTGGAAAAAAGCACAAAGAAAGAAGCTGAGGAGGCTTCAGCATGATTACATGTGCAGTAGTTGATTATTAATCTGCAACATCATTTAGATGGAAAAGAAAATTCAGAAAAATAAGCCAATAGATTCTTTGGGCCGTGGTGGTAGAGATAAGCTACTTAAGTATACTATATAATTTTTCTAAACAGGAAAGGAGCTTAATTGCACAGTGGCAGCTGAAGACCCTTGTTAACCAAACAACAAAACAATGCCAATGCAGAGAGAAAGGAATCCTTTGCCAGTGAAATGGTCCATTCTCATGGGGAATTTCCTTAGAAGGCATTCTTGCTGTTCTTTTTTTCAAAGCTCTCCTATTTTGTGGGTGAAATGAGAGTTTGTCTCCTACCAGCATCTGAACATTAGAGGCCTTGAAGCTGGGAAGGTAGCTGGTTTCTCAGTGTGGTTCTGTTGCGACCTTGTTGGGTGACCTTGGGATGCCTCACAGTTGCTCTGGCCTCTGATCTGCAAGTCCATACAACGTAGGGATGATATTGCTCCTCTGCTCTGGTTCACCAATGTGTCTGAAGCCTCCTGAGATAACACATTTGAAAGCCTCCTGAGGCTCAGAAGCAGTACTCAATGCAGGAGCATCAACATTATTTTTGCCCAAATGCTAAAGAACAATGCTTATCGTTGGAAGGGGGATGTGGTAAGTTGACAAATGGAGAAAAACAAATTGCTAACTGTCATATATTTGCTCTGTACATTGGGGATGTTTGGTGCAAATGTGCACACCTGCATGCATGGTTGGAGCGGCAGGGATTCTAAGTTGGAAGTCTGTCCAGCATGCCTGTGGGGGGCAGGTCTGGCTGGTGAGGTCAGAGGAAGGCTCTGTGAAAGAGATGTGACCTGAGTAAGACTTGAGGGGTCAGAAGAAGACATGTTGGAGTCTGGGAGGTGGATGCACAAGGCAGAGGGACAGTTAGTGCACAAGTGCACACATCCCCTTGGGAACACTTGCATTGATGTAAATGTGCAAGGCAGTTCGTTGTGGGATGATAGCGCAGCATATTAACGAAGATTAATACCGATAAGAGAGATTTAGTGTAGCAGGCACAGCTGACGCTTGGCCTGTTCCCTCGTGGCCCACTTCCGGGTTACCTGCAGGGAAGGTGGACAGGTATCCTGAACACTATGAAAGCTTCTCACCTCAGCTGCTTGCATCTGTCTGCTCCTCTACCTTCAGACATTGCCCTCCCACAGCAGGAAAACCTGCTCCATCTTTCACAGGGCAATCGGCCTTGCTCCTGGGAATAGCCCTCAGCCAAGGGAGTTCCATGCCATGGCTAATGCAGCTTCTCCCTCTCTGGCAGCATGATTCTGAAGTGTGTTTCCCATTGGTTTCTCAGAGAGACCTCAGCAGGATTGAATTTCAGTTGCCAATAGCTGTGGCACCTTCATTCATTCACACATCCAGTATTAGTTTCCTGAGAGTGCCATTAAAAAAAAAAAAACCCACCAAAACCCCACCACAAACTGAGTGGCTTAAATAGCAGAAATGTATCTCACAGTTCTGGAGGCCAAACATCCAAGATCAAGGTATCATCAGGAGTTGGTTTCTTATGAGGCCTCTCTGCTTGTCTGGCTGATGGCTACCTTCTCCCGGTGTCCTCATATGGACTTGCCTCTGTATGTGTCTTTGTCACATATGTAGTCATTATTGGGTTAGTGCCTACACATGTGACCTTGCTTTACCTCATTTACCTCTTGAAAGACCCTCTAGCCATATGCAGTCACTTTCTGAGGTACTGGGGGGTAGGACTGGATCATAGGGATTTGGGGGACACAGTTCATGCCATAACACACTCTTTTTTAAAAAATTTTAATGCTTATTTTTAAGGGAGGGAGAGATAGAGCATGAGGGGAGAGTGGCAGAGAGACAGGGAGACACAGAATCCAAATTGGCAGGTTCCAGGCTCTGTGTTTTTAGCCCAGAACTTGATGAGGGGCCCGAGCTCAGGAGCCATGAGATCACGACCTGAGCTGAAGTCAGACACTTATGGGACTGAGCCACCCAGGCGCCCCTCCCATAACACACTCTGTATTGGCATTGCTCTCTTCCCTGTCTCCCCACTGTCTCACGGCCTCCCAGATCCTTGCCCCGATGAAACACCTGTATCCAAGTCCTTGTCTTGGATCTGTTTGAGTGGAATTAAGCGAAAACAGTACGAAGTCATAAAAAGGTAACAACAATAAAAATCTGTGGATAACTAGAGAGTACAAATTCACCTACAAGCATTTAAGTGTTTAGATTCATTTTAGAAAAATAACAAATAAATAAGCAAAAACCACTGTGCAGGCCATGCAAAACATGTCCATAATCCCAATCTGAACTAGTTGTCTGTGCAGTCTCTGGGCAAGATACTGTCTAGATTCAGCTATTACTTTCTATGATTCATGTCTGTGTGTTAGGGAAGGAGGCTGTCCCTGGAAAAGTAGGGAATACACATAATAAAAAGGGGAATATGTTATCTCTGAGATAGCTCTGCATCCTGAGGCTTTAGAAGCTCTTACATCTTAATCTGGGAATGTGATCCAGTGTTTCAATAACGCTGACTTATACAAGGCAGATCAGAGTTTATGTGTGGTGATTGTCACACCCTGTCAGGAAGGGCTGTGAGAGACGTACTCTTGGTCAGCACAACTTTCAGGGCATGGTGCCAGCTTTTCCCACTAGAGGGCATTGCAGCTACAGAAACAAGAGAAGAGGTGGTTTTTTTGGCCCAAAACTATTGAATTAGGAAGCTTGCAGCAATTCCAGCTGAGATCACAGAAAACCCTCCCTTACTGAGGGGTGAATTACATCCATCACGGCCTTGTGCAGGGTGCTAGAACAGATGGCTGGATTCATAAATGATCGCCACAAGATTGGGAGTGTGATTTTTTGAGACAATAGGCAGGTTATAGTAATAATATATCTTCTTTCCCCAGTCTCTGCCCCCAGTAAGAGTGGGCCACAGTGAAATGGGGAGGCCGTCAGAGATCAAGGCTGGAGCTTAGGATTTGACTTCTGGCTCTGGCCCTTTTTAGCACCTTGAATTTAAACAAGTTGTTTAAGTGTGATGTTTCTTTCCTTGTTTCCTACTCTGCAAAGAGAGACGGTGAACTCAGCCCACAGAGAAGTTTTGATAAATAAATGTTCAAGTATTTTATAAATTTTAAAAGACTAGCAACCATATGGGAGATATTACTATCAAGGCTGACTACATTACTCTATGTGTTTTAAGAAGCCTTGATGGTGCTATACATGCTAAAATTCTCTTAGATGTTCCTCTCATGATTCTCTGTCAAGGCGAGAGTGGGTTCTTCTTGCTCACTTCCGTACATTTGTTATTTGATACATTCTAAGTGCTCAGGGCCTAAGTGAATTAAGGAGTGAATGAATGTATGAAACCATGTTAATTTAGGGCATGATTTTCTAAGTATGTTCCTTGGCCCACTCCCATCAGAATCACCTGATCGTTTTCTATACTAATAAGCACATTCTATGCACAAGGCTTTAGGAGGCTCTGACATCTTAATCTGGAATGTGATCCAGTGTTTCAATAATGCCGACTTAGACAAGGCAGATCAGAGTTTATGTGTGGTGATTGTCACACTGTGTTAGGAAGGGCTGTGAGTGACATACTCTTGCTCAGCACAACTGTTCTAATTACTTTTATAAAAAGTAATATAAAAATATAAAAGTTATATAAAGTAACTTAATTTTCACTCAGTACTATGAGATAGGTGTTATTATTCTCATTTTTCAGATGAGAAAACAAAGGTTCAGGGTGGTTAAGACACTTACTCAAGGTCACACAGCTAGTTAGTGGCAAAGATAAAATGTCAACTCAGACACTCTAGCCTGAGAGTCAGTGCTTAAAACCATTCCATTATGTGGGCTCTTTTCTTCCTAGAAAGAATGGGACACATCAGCATGTTCTGATTAAGACAGAGCCAACAACTTATATATTTTAGTGAGACAAGTAAAAGCAAGATACTGGTTAATGTCTTTAATAAGCTATCATCTGTGTCCAAGGAAAAGAGATTTAAGTATTTGTGTATACATAGACTCCCAAGAAGGAAAGAAAAGATATCAGGGCTAATGGGTCAACTTGTAGAGGAGGGTTTGAGGATGGGGGTCCGGAATGGGAAGGAGACATAAATTTTGCTGCACGATCTTTTGTAGTGGTTCCAAACACTTTAGTTTACTTAAAAATGTTTTTTCTTTCAATCATGTTTATTTTTAGTTATATATGAACACTCCTGCCAATTTATGTATGAAACATTAGTAACATATATTTCCCCAGGAGGTGGGCTGACATTTTCTTCCCCCAGTCCCACTGGCAGTGCGTGATCCCAACTTCGAGACTCTTCAATAGTCATATTGGTGATTTTCCAGCATCTGTCCTGCCCCACCCATGGGATGATCCCTCCGATCTCATATCTTCTAGGTTAAAATCTCTCAGAGTTGTTTCTGGGTAGTTTACGTGGTTTACAAAGACTCAGTAATACATATGGACTCCCATGTTTGAGAACGATTATGATAGTTCTGGGTCAGAGAATCTGACTCCATTAGAAGATTTAGGTGCTTTCCTACAAGATTTTCCCCTTACTTTTTAACTACATGAATTCTGTTTGGCAGAAAAAAAAAGATGAGCACACACTGGAACATGCTTCTCCCTAGGGTGGTTAACCACACAGTAGACAGACTCCATGCAACAGGCCTCATTATATCCCTTCCTCATTTGCTTTTTCTGCATTATCAAAAGACAAAAAAAATTCTCTTTCTGATACTGTTAGAAGTTTAACCAAGAAGCTTGGTAGACAACAGCATTTGACCCTATTCATTCATTTTGTTGTTATTCTTTTATATCATAGCTCCTCTTTACATCATTGCATGTGCCCTTCTTAATTGGTAAGCTCAGTAGAATACTACCTTTGAGCCAATGGTTGCCCATTCATTGTTTTCCTCCTTTTGCTCATCTGGACTTTTTATGATTACAGTATAAGGTGGTCATTTCTGAGACCATCCTCTTGAACTTAACGTTTTAGAGAGGATCTCTAGAATTACTTGGTGCAATGTGATGGCCACTGGCCATGTTTCCATTGCTTTCAAGTCAGACCAACCATTTTTCAAGTGCTTGATAGCCACACTGAGGTAGCATTACAGTACTGGATAGTACGCATTATAAAATATTTCCTACATCACAGAAAGTTACATTAGAGAGTGCTTCTCTAAAACCTTCCTATCCCCCATTTTTTTTTTTTTGGAAAGTTTTTCTTGTTTTCTATAGCCAAAAAAAAGACATTTCCTTTTTAAAAATTTTTTAAAAATATTTATTTACTCTTTACAGAGAGAGAGAGTGAGCACAAGCAGGGGAGGGTCAGAGAGAGAGGGAGACACAGAATCTGAAGCAGGCTCCTGGCTCTGAGCTTTTGGCACAGAGCCCAATGCAGGGCTCGAACTCATGAACTGAGAGATCACGACCTGAGCTGAAGTTGGATGCTTAACTGACTGAGCCACCCAGGAACCCCCAAATAGAAAGATATTTCAATCTAGTTGCCCTCTTTCAATTATTTGGGACAATAAATGATAAGAGTCATCCAAAGTGTATTTTCTCCTTTCTCTGCCTGGTCAGATCTTCCTTGTAGATTATACCATAATGCGGGCAGCAGGTACCCTTATTACTTTTACTTCCCTTGGAAAGTGAAAATTTTCAGAGAATTTGAAGACCTGCAATTTCAAACATGAACATTTTCTGTTGCATTTCTTAGGAAGTTACTTAGGGATGTGCTTCAACAAAACAAAGGGGTTTAATAATCAGTAGGGATGATCTCAAATATCCCTCTCTCGTCTTTTCTTGCATATGGAAGGATTTTACTGATCTGTCTGCATTTTAAGGTAGAATTAAACATATGACTTCCTTTGGCTGGTGAAATGTTCATGGAAGTAACTTGTGTCAGTTTCAACTGGAATTTTTTTAGGTCCAATGCATTGTTAGCCAAGTTTCCCTCTACCAGCCTGGGTCTTGGACGAGTGGGATGTGGGGCAGAGTCACCGTCAGTCTGGGGTGGACACGTACTCTGAGCAAGCAATGAAGCTTGCAGTTCTGACACATAGGGGTTGTGACTTCAGTATAAAAAGTCTTTCCTGGGGCGCCTGGGTGGCTCAGTTGTTAAGTGTCCGGCTTCGGCTCAGATCATGATCTCACGGTTTGTGAGTTCAAGCGCTGCATCAGGCTCTGTGCTGACAGCTCAGAGCCTGGAGCCTGCTTCAGATTCTGTGTCTTCCTCTCTCTCTGACCCTTCCCTGCTCACGCGATCTCTGTCTCTGTCTCTCTCTCTCAAAAATAAATTTAAAAAACATTTTAAAAAAGTCTTTCCTGAGTGATACCCAGAAAGTACCAAGAAAAGGGAAGATCTGGGATCCAGAACACAGCAAGTCCAGCACTGTTTAGACATTTAAAACCAGGTCATGACCTGTGCAGTCAACACTTCAACTTAGGACAGCTAAGGAGAGCCCAGGAAGTCAATGGAACAAATTGATATAAAGAGGATCTGGGGAGAAAATAGATGTATGTTAAAGGCAGGAAAGAAATAAGTAAAGATAATGAGAAAATCCAGGAAAAAAATTATTTTAAAAACAATAGTAGCACACATATAATCTCCATGGTGAATAATTTTCCCAAAGTATAAAAAACAACATAGATTATCAACACCCAAGTTTAAGATCAACTTATAGGTATAAGATGGAAGAAAAAAATAGAAAATTATCTAACTTAATTGCATAAGTGCAAAGGGCAAAGGTTGGTGGAAAACAGAAGGAGGAATGAGGTGGAAAGAGGAGGGATGCATATATTTTCATGTTATGGAATATCCTTGAGAGACTATGGATTGTTGATGATGCAAGAATATGCTTTAAAATTAAAAAGTGACTGATGGAAAATCTAAAATTGCTGATGTATCTAAATAGGGAAGCAGAGTTATAAGTGACATAAGTTAGCTAAATCATACCCTATTATATGCCCTATTTAGTACATAATGACTAAATTTGATCTTGATTATGAAGAACTACCAAAAGAAACAACCAAGAGCTGAAAATGATTTGCCAGTCAGGACTGAGGTTGTGAAGAGTGGGCCAGGAAAATTAGTCGAAAGGAATATATTACTTTGGTTTTAAAATATTTTAATTTGAAAAAAAAAAAACTTAAGCAGGTCACTAGTTGATCTGCTACTATGGTTTTAGTGAAATGACATTCCTGAAGGTGTTTCACTTCCCTGTTCTGTACTCACAGACAGTATCCACAATGTTTCATTCTTTTCCTGTCTCTCATGGGACAAAAGGTAAAATAATCACATCACAGAGGCCTTTCACTATTCACTCAATAGATATTTGAGAGCTTAGGGTCTTGAGTCAAATTAACTGTGTAGCTTTTGAAAACTCACTACCTCTATGAGATTTTATAATGTGGGGGGAAAAGTAATGGTAATAACCCCTTATGAGTGTTAGGATGATTAAAAGAATTAATTCATTTAAAGTGATTGGAATTGTGCCTGGAAAATAAGGACTACTTAGAAACTGGTAGCTGTCTTCATCCCCATCCTCATCCTCATCACCAATATCATCCTCATCTTCATCCTTATCCTCATGTGGAAAGCATTTTCCTGGACCTGTGATTACAAAGGTAAGTAAGAAACATTTGGTCTCTGTCCTTATAGAACTTAGAATCCAGTACAAGAAAGGGAAGTGATCCAGCAAATATAAAACGGGAAACGTGTTCGTGAAGGGCAGTGCCCAGGTTTGCTGATGGGTGTCACCTTTTTGTCATGCACTGAATATTCCTGTCATCATTCTGCCTCAGGTTCATAGCCACATGACTTTCCCTAACATTCAGTGAAATAAAAAAGCTAATTTTTAGTAACCTCCCACCAAGTGCTTGTGACACCTTTAAGACCTTTGTATCCCCTTATGTATATAAGCTCATTTCCTAAATCTCCAGGCACAGTTTTACATTTTACACAGAATCATATTTACGATGTTCCTCCTCACATAAGCACTGTTGAAAGTACTTGGAATTTCAAACTGAAGGGCAAGCCAAGATGTGACCTCTGTTAGAAGAAAGGATATGGGTCTTTTTGGGTTTCTCATTACTTCCCATTTCAGGATGACCATATTCCAGTTATTTTCCAAGCCAGAGGCTCTTGCATTGCATTTGTTTCAAATCTATGCACTTTAAAAAATACCATGACATTTTGCTTTCAAGACAAAAGTCAAATGCCAAAAATAACCCACCTCTACAAATGTTGAGTATTAAAAACTTCATTTATAAATGCAAACAAGTTCAGCTGCCAAGATGCCAACACAGTTACTAAGTTTGCAGACTTGGAGATTGTAGACAATATTCTTCATACCTGCTCAACACCTGTTTGTTTGTTGCCTTATCTGGGATTATGAGAGCTCTCCCAGAAAAAGCCTCCACTGGCATCCTTTCCTCTCTGAATGTTTAAATGCAGCTGGTGGGCTTAAAGTGACAGCTCTGGAATTTATTAAGAAGGAAAACAGTAAGTGAGATGGTGTATGGTATATCAGTTGTTCTTTGTGCTTAAAACACGTGTAATATTTAGAATATTGCCCCTCCTTCATTCTATGATATCTAAATGGGATGGTCAGTCACAGTGTGAACTCCTCACCATGGCCCGATGGTGGTGAGTACCTGGTCCAGATCATTCCAAGCATAGTATCCCTTCTCTCTGGGAACAGCGTAGGCACATAAACAGTTGTTTCATAAGAAGAAGGGCTTTGTCTTATTAGCTGTGGAACTGTGCTTTGAAGCTCAGAAGAGCTCAATAAGTACTTACAGAATAGATAAGAGTTTTAAATATTGGCCAAAAGACCATTTGTTAGTTTCTGTAAGGATATTTGGAGAGAGAATGGTCCTCATTCCCAAAGAAGTGGCTAAGTGGGAGGTAGAGTTGGGAGAGTTGATACCCGGCTTTCCCTCCTGGGAAAGACAGCAGAAAACAAGGAGGGAGACAGAGGGAAGGCGGGAGGCAGAGCCCAAGCCCTATTCTGTTATAGAAGCTAAATATTGGTTTTGCCCACAGGTGGTGCCACCCTTCCCTGACCCAATACACTTCCTTTTCATTTAAGCTATTTTGAATCGGGGTTTTGTCACTTGTGTAAAAAAAAAAAAAAAAAAAAAAAGGTATGGCTGTCCTTTTAATTCCAGTCACATCCACCATCCAGACCCTTCCAGTGATGCAGGAGGAAGGAACACTTCTGGCCACTCCAGAAGAGCCTTGAATCTCAGACAGCACTACTACCTTTTCAGACTCTATTGCCAGCATCCCAGAAACGAGAGTATTAGAACCTGTCCAAATCCCTCACACATCAAAATTGGGATGTTCACAAAGCCTGCATGCATAGTTCGGCAGTCAGCTCAAACCCTGGACAGTGTGTTCGTCCCAAGTTCTCCAGACCTTTGCTAGACCTTGTAGAGTCATGCTCCCTGCTGAGTTCCTGCTCCTACCACGCCCTTGACCTTCCATGAATCTCACTTCCTATTACCCATTCTCCTTGCCAGTTTCTCCTAGAACTCAGTACCTTTACCTTTATTTTACCTCAAACCCATACACAAGGCTGTGTGCGTTGTAGACTTGGCTGAGGGTTAGAGGCTCTGGAGAATCCTTATGTTAGAGTAACCACAAATACATGAAATAAGTCAAATACCTAAAATGTCTGCTTTTAAAACTCTTAACTGTCATATTTCTCACTGACCTCCCTCGCTTCTCCTGTCTTCTCTCATTTGCCCGAACCCAGCATGCTATTTATTTCCTCTTCAGAGTAGGCTGTTCTTCTCCATCTCATTCAGTCCAAGCCTCACCTTTTCAAAAGGCTCAGCAGCTCCTTAAAACAGTTTCTCTTCCAACCAAAATTCTTTAATTTGTTATTTTGACAGTCATTTCTACCACTTCACTGACATGTACTTTAATTTATATATAGATGCACAGTCATTCATTCTCTCATTCCATATATGTTATGGGTGTGTGTTATGTATGTGTATAATGTGTATATACACATACACAATATATAGATAATATCCCATACATGTATCTTTACTTCTTTTGCTCAAAATGTCTTTTAAAAGGTAGGGATATATACTAGGCATTTTTAAAGCTCCATTTAGCTCTATTTATTTTTAGTATATATATACTATGACATATATTAGGTGGTTAAAACAGTATTCATTTGTGTGTTTGGCTTAAGAATTCTTCATTGTTTTTAATGTTAAAATAGGTGTCTTCATTTTTTCAATGGCTGTGAAATGCTGCAATAATTATAGAATTACCTTGAAGTCTAAAACATAAAGTTTATTTTGTCTCTAGGACCACTAGAAGAATTAGCTACTTGACCTAAACTAAACTGATAGAGCATTACTAGATACCTAAAGTAGAAAAGCTGACCTTCTGCGTTCAAACATCCTGTGGAGTTTGAGGAACTTTTTATGTCCATCATTGACCTGCCCCCAATGGTCAGCTAAAAATGTATGCGATTTCATGGTCAGGGGGAACTAGATCAGCCACGGCTTCATGGACAGACCCAGAGGCTCAGGATGCCCCCTAATGGCATCATAGAATACTATGAGATAATAAGTTTTTTGGATAGAACATTACTTTTAGTAAACATAAAACTTTATGTTTTAGACTTCAAGATAATTCTATAATTACTGTAGCATTCCTAAGTATTATCTGAAGTTGTCTTTGCAGAAAGCACATCAATTCTTAATTATATGTTAACATAAAATAAACCTTAGGTGTGAGGAATTCTTTCAAAACCATGACAGAGTTGAAAATACTGCTTTTTTTTTTTTTAGCTTGATTTGATTTTTGAGAATTCCGGGTTTTTGTATTTATGAAAATCATCTCATCAGTAGGGCAAAGAGAAAAAGACTTTTTAAGGCTCTAATCCTAGTACTGGCTTCTTTAGCTATGTAACCTCGGAAATGCAGCTCAGTCTTTCAAAGCAGCAGCTTCTCATTGCTTACCCTGAGACTTGGTCTTCCATCCTTGAGGATAATAATACTTATCCAGAAGGAATGATCTAAGGATTAATTAAAAATCCTAGACACTTAATTGGCAAACAAATGTTAGCCAATGTTAGCCAAATGTTCTTCCCTAATACTCCTCCTTCTATTTTGTCCCATCAAAATCTAGAATGAGCACAAGGATGATTTTCTGGGTATACAGAGTAGTCCCTCTTCCCCTGGCTCTGGCCCTGTCCTGGGAAACAGTGGCAAAATAATTGCATTCTCCTTCCTGAAAGGCAGCTTTATCACACAGGGGTCAGTCTAGGAAACAGAACTTGCCAGCAATTCATTAGCAAGAATAAAATAGAAGCAACTTCTTAGAAAGCTGCTGGAAAGCTCAAAACCCAAATGGGATGAGCCATCTCAGAGTGTAACAATCATAGGAACTCACTGTCACTGCAAAGCTCGAAGAACAAACATAAGAGGTGGTGTGACCAGAGCCCAGGAGCCAGGGCTGCCCAGTGCTAAGTGTAATCATGGTGGAGATACAGCCTCTGCCAGAGATACTGCCTCTGCCAGAGAGAGAAGAGGACAATGCCTTGGCTTTTCCCACAGGAGCCTCCCATTGGCTGAATCTAATGGGAAGCCACTTGGCAGGGAAACTTGAGAAACTTACTTTATGGAGTCATCTCCGAATAGTGGACAGAATGGTTAGGATAGGGAAGGTGCTGATTAGAAGGTAAATGGGCAAAGACTGGAGGAGAGCCAAATGGGGGAGTTTTCTCCTTTATTCGTAGTTCCAGAATTTGCCTCTGAGTCTGTTAGCCAATATGACAATAAATTATATTAAAAAGACAAGACAAGAGGAGAAAAGAAAATTCTTCCCCAAGTCAGCACCTTTTGTGAGACCCTTCCTTAGGTACTTTTCATTACAAATGTGTTAATGTATGGAGCTACCTACCAGCAAGGGTATCCTAGCTAACTAACACACTTAGAGCAAATCTAGCCCAAGTTTTCATTGAGGAACAAAAGCTAGGATTTCAAAGGATTTAGGATGAAGGATGGATTAATTTGATGGAGGGGGGTTGGTAAGCACATGGGGATACTCCCGAACTCCCTACAGGAGAAACACTGCATATCTGAGCCTAGGGGAGAGAGTCCTGGGTTGTCGTGGTGGAGAGATGGGCAGAAGCTAGTATATTGCAATTTCTTAATCAGCTGGGAGCAAGTCTTGGCTGTACAGGATAATTAAAGGAGGGAGAAAGGAGTGCCCGTCAGTGATTTAATTCATGCACCATCCTATTTGATATAAGTCTGTTCATTAACTATCTGTTGAAGACCTACTACATGTTCTCAAGCACCTCATGCATAGAAATCAGCAACTTGTCTTAGCTCTTGTTGCTATTAATGATTATTATATTATTAGCACTGCAATCAAATCATAGATAAAGGGCATCCATCTTCACGTGGGGGGTTTTGATAAAGGCTTCAAATGCTTCTGAGTTTCTGGAGTTCTGGCAACATGTAAAAAGGCCTTTTAAGCAGAGAGAACAGCAGGAAAAAAATGCTTGAAGATGTGGAAAAATGTAAAACTTGTCAAAACCATTCCTGCTTCACCAAAACTTTGGGCCTCATTCCTGACCCTGATTTTATGAAACCATACTAGGATTGTCATGGTGGGTAGATAAAATACAGAGTACCCAGTTAAATTTGATGTTCAGATAAACCAAAAAAAATGTTTTAAGGTGAGTATGACCCGTGAAATAGTTGGGATATGCTTAATGAAAACATTATTTGTCATTTATTAGAAATTCAAATTTAACTGGGCATATTTTACTTTACCTGGCAACCCTAAACCATAGCGCTGATCATAGACTACATTACGCAGACAAAATATAAAACAACAAAATTCTGATTCCTAGCTCCATGTAGTTTTTTCAAAAATAGCCCAACCAGATAGCATCGTTAGAAGAGGGGTTGACAAACTTTCTATGTAAAAGGCCAGGTAGTAAATATTTTATGTTTTGTGGTCCATATGGTCTCAATGGCTGTCATTCAACTTTGTCTTTGCAGTATAAAAGCAGCTGTAGACTTTGCATTGACCAATGAACGTGACAGTAATCTGATAAGACTTTATTTACAATAGCAGAGAGCCCATTGTCATAGTTTGCCAACCCGGTTGTAAGAAATTTTTTTTTTCCTTGTGAAAAGCTACTGGGAATTCAATAACAAAAATCAAATGTAGCTTAAAAAAATGGGCAAAGAACTCGAATAGATATTTCTCCAAAAAAGGTCTATGAATAACCAATAAAGACACAAAAAGATATTCAACATCACTAATGATTAGGGAAATGCAAATCAGAACCACAGTGAGATCCTACTTCATATCTATCATGAAAAAAACAAAAACAAAAGAAAACCAAAAAACCAAACAAATCAAGCAGTAATAATAATTGTTCTGAAGGACATCAATAAATTGGAACTCTTGTGCATTGTTGGTGGGAATATAAAGTGGTGCAGCCACTGTAGAATAAAAACCTGCAAACAAACAAACATAGAATTACCACATGATTAGAGCTAGAAATTCCACTTCCAGATATTTATCCAAAATAAAGCAATGGGTAGAACAGATATTTGTACAACAATTTTTATAGGAGCATTATTCACAACAGCCAAAAGGTAGCTATAGCCTAAATGTCCATTAACAGATGAATGCATAAATGAAATGTGGTGTACACACGTACAAGAATATTGTTCAGCCTTTAAAATGAATGGAATTCTGTTATAGATAAACCTTGAAAAGAGTATTTCAAGTGAAATAAACCAGACACAAAAGGACAGATTTTGTGGGATTCAACTTATGTAAGATCCCTAAAATAGTCAAATACATTGAGGGAGAAGACTAGTGGTTACCAATGGCTTGGATAGGGATAAATGGGGAGTTATGGTTTAATGTGTGCAGAGTTTCAGTGTGGAATGATGAAAAAGTTCTGGAAATAAATAGTGGTGATGATTACACAGCAATGTCAACATCCCTAATGCTATTGGAGTGTGCACTTAAAACTGGTTAAGGTGGTAAATTTGTTAGGTATATTTTCCTATGTTTTACATTTTCTATATTTTAGAAACGTTTTTTTAAAAAGCTACTTTCAGGGGTTCACCTGAATAATAATAAACTACTCTTAAACAGCCAGACAGTATTCTATTTATATTATAATATTCTAAACTAGACCCAATGGCACAGATTTTAGTTGCTCATAAAATTCCAGTAACCCTAGATCCAAATACAACAAAATGTTACAAAATTTTAAATGTTGTCTTTCCAGTACACAGACAAATTATATCTTAAAGTCTTACTGTAGACCTTTCTCTCTGAAATGCTATGGGAATAGGTTGTGACTTTGCACACTGACTGTTTATAATCCTGGACAGTTAGTTAGTTAACTCCCATCCCTGTGCTGAGGTGAGAAACAATGCCATCCAGTCATGTGTCTGGGTCAAGAACCATAATAGATGCTAAGTTTAGAGAAGGTCATAATTAAGCCTGTCCTTCCTCTCAAGGGCTTTTGATATCATGGAGAAAACATACAAATGAATGCTTTCTTGGGAGGTAGTGACAAGCAGTTGCTAACTCATTATAGTGTTCTGTTACCCATTTTGCCTCTGGCCCAAGAACACTTCTCACCTCTTATCTAGCCATTGTCAATACTTAGAACAAATCTGTTGATTTGTTTTAGCCTTGGCCTCTTTCCACAGAGCATGATAAAATGCAAATAGAAAATCAAGGTCAGGAAAGAAAGAGGCTGAGAGGTTCAGTGAAATAATATACCCCATCCCAAAGCAACTCATTATGTGTTTCTCCCAATTTCCTATTGTTTCCTTTTAAATGGCAGCAGTGAGAAAGCTTTCTTGCGTTCTGGCAAGATTGATTTTCCAGGGGGTTGCAATTATTCACAATCACTGTTTTTGACTTTTGTTTATGGATGAAGTATTGTAGATGGAATTTAGCGATATCATTATGTGAAAATGAATTTCATTTGTAATAAATCATTAAAATAAAATAATCTCTGCTTTTGGGATATACTAGATGTTTGGGCCATTGATAGAGTTTTATGTGGACAGAGAAAGGCTAGTTTGGACTTAATTGATGTATTTAGCCAAAGTACTTCCTATTATGTGATAATTTATGTAGACATATATTTTGATGATAAGCACAAATAGCATATACACATACACACAAGCATTTAATGTGTGGTCCGTTTTCATTTACATGCACAGTTATGTAATGGATATTTCTCACAATAGTTGTGTGTTTGATTTTACCATGATCTTGATAATGAAAGCTTTCTTCTCCAAGAGTAATATTCAAATATTTAATTGTTTCTTTTTTCACTAGAAATTGAGAATTGCCCTCTGTTTTGCTTACTTATTTCTCTATCCACTTTTCTTGTTTTGCCACCTTCTTTATTACCATTGCTGTGTCCTAGTGCAGGCTCCCAGTGCTCTCCCCTGGATTCCTGCAGCCATTCTCCCTCGCTGCAGTTCCACTTTCCCTCCAATAAAGCTGACAATGGAGTGACCATTATAAAATCCTAACTACTCTTGCCACCCTCTGCCTCAATAATCTGCAAAGACTTCCCACCATTGCTTTCTGAGTAAAATGCCAACCCAATGGCTGGTCGGGATCTGACTATTCTAGTTGCTAACCACATTTGCACATGCATCTTCTCTTCATGCAGACTAATCACATTCATTTCCCAAATGTCCCATGCTCTCTTTTGCTTCATGCTTTCACTCACACTGTTTGTCTTCCATTTTCCAATCTCTGTTTACTTGGTTAAATCCTAGGAGCATAGAGCAATGGAAAAAGAGCTCAGCCTTTGGATTTGGATACAGTTGTTGAACTATTTACTGTGTTGCTTAATATTATATGTCTCTGGTTCTTTCATCTGCAAGACAATTTAAAAATACCTACCTTGAAGGGCTTTCATGGCAGTTAATAAGATAATCTAAGGAAAATCACTTGTGACTTAGCAGTTGGTATTTCATCAATAATTGTTCTTATACATAACACTGCTATTATTCATAATATTGATACTACCATGTGTTTTATTAAATACACTGCTCAGGTATCACTTTTGTAGAAAGTATTCTCTGACGTTTCCAAACAAGGATTAGTTTTCCCTCTTTGACTTATCCTAGGACGTGAAAAAACCCTTTCTTTGTCTTAGCTGCCATCCAATTGTAATGACATTGTTTGCTCAATTGTGTCTTGATCTTGTTTACTTGTGCATGTTTGTATAAGTGAGTAAGTGAATAAGAGAGTTCTCCAGGTTCTACTGGCCTTTTCATAGCATCGCCCAAAGTAACTAGAAGTCACCATTTCAGAAATAATATCTAAGCCAATTAAATGTTTAGATATTTTAAAGCCAACAGCTTAGATATATTTTTTTTCTATGGGACTTACGTATAATTTGAGGAGAAGGCATGTATCCTGTAAGGTTGTTAGGTGTATGTTCAAGTGTCATTTGCTAATCGGCCCTGTCATTTGCTTTGGGGGTGTGATGTTACCCGCCTCTACCCCAAATCCTTAACACACCCCTGAAGGTGGCAGGGCAGCAGCACATTGACGATGTGCTGCAGAATTCCAGAGGCTGCCTGGGCAAGTTAGACATGGAGCAGTTGACCTAGGTCTTGAAGGAGTTGAGTGGCAAGAAAAAAGAGGGTCGACTGATGCTGGAGTGAAGAGGCTGGGGAAGCAATGGAGACCTGACTGGAAGCTACAGCAGAGACATTGGAGTCAAGGAAACATCCTCTCTGGTGAATGGAGATGTTCTCAGTGGACACTTGGTACC
Organism: Suricata suricatta; assembly: GCF_006229205.1. NCBI lineage: Eukaryota > Metazoa > Chordata > Mammalia > Carnivora > Herpestidae > Suricata > Suricata suricatta. The sequence continues at coordinate 36,390,642 of NC_043711.1, forward strand.
AGCTCTGAGGGCCTTTACCCCTGTTTCCTACCACCTTGTGGGTCAGACATAGGCATCCTTTATCATATCAGAATGACAGTGCCAGTGTGGCATTCTTGTGAGCATCCTAATAAAGAAATGTATTCATGAAAAAAATCACTGAAATAATGAATTCAAGATGGCAGGAGAAGAAGATGGTGCATCCTCATGCATTGGCTTCTCATCTGCTGTCTTCTAGTTCATTTTCTTCCCATAACTATAATTAGTGATAAATATGACACTGTCAGTCATCGCTTAAACATGTCAAGGATTTCTTCATGTACTTAGAAGGTCATATGCCCTCATAATATTCTCAGCTCTCAATTCTCATCTTTTCAATATTCCAGCCACATGGAGCTTCCTCCAGTTTTTCATATCACCTGGCCTTTGCACACAGCATTTCCTAAGCTGAATGTGTCCTTACCACTTCACTTGCTACCTTCTCTTTACACTCCGGTCTCAGCTTAAATATCAGTTCCAGAAGGAGATATTTCTGATATCCTAGACTATTTTTGGATATTCTCCCTCACCCACCCTGGCTACCCCATAAGGTCCTGTGGTAGTAACTCCCATAGTCACCACACCCATTGCAGTTTACGGTATTTAATTGCTGAATGCCTCTTCTCTTGACTAGACTGTAATATCATGAGGACTGTGGTCAAGTCTATCTGGTTCACCATTGGATCTCCTTAACTATAGCAACATATAACTATATATAACTACTTATATATGTAAATAAGTACATTATATATATAGTTTCATATATGACAATATATACTATATTATATATAAATAAATGTTTTATATTTTATTGTCATATATATGTTATATATATATGTATATGTATATGTATATAAAAAATGAATGCTGCACATCTCTGAATAAAAACAACAACAATGGGGCACCTGGGTGGCTCAGTAGGTTAAGTTTCCAACTTCAGCTCAGGCCATGGTCTCACACTTTGTGGGTTTGAGCCCCACCACGTTGGGCTCTGTGCTCACAGCTCAGAGCCTGGAGCCTGCTTTGAATTCTGAGTCACCCTCTCTCTCTCTTTTCCCCTCCCCCACTTGTGCTCTGTCTCCCTCTGTCTCTCAATAATAAATAAATATGAAAAAAAATTGAATAAACAACAACAACAGCAAACTGATTATTTGGGAAGCGTTGCTGAAAAATATATATCCCTAAGCTTGATAAACCTTGTTTTCTGAGGAAAAAAGAGTCTATTTCCAAACCCAGCTGGTCAGTGTATTTTTTTCTCTGCTCACTCATATTAGGACATTGGAGGGAATCTTCAATTATTTTTATGCCTGCCTGGTTTCATAGAGAATAAGGCCAAATTTTGTGGCCAAGGTGATGAATCACTGAGAGAAGCTTTTGGCCCAATGTACATGTCATGTGACTATGGAGATGGTACAACTTTCTAATTTATCTGGAGTCTGGTGATACATTCTATAGCATTTCTGCAGATCTTAGTTCACCTCTTATCTTTTTTAATTTTCTATATCCCTTTCCATATTCACATATACCTCATGCACCTGATGGTCAGAGCAAATAAACTAAGCTACTTTTTAAATTTACTTTTTCTAGCTTTAGATGATCACTCATATACACAGACACACACATACAGACAGACAGAGAGAGAGAAGGTGGAAAAAAGAGAGAGGTCCTGACATAACAAAGGTTTATTTCCTTTATTATAACGCTATATAGTTTGTTTATTTTTACTATTCTTTATCTCAGAAAAGATTTAAGATGGTGTTATATTAACACTATCTACTCTGCCTAATTACCACAGACAGCTGAAAAATAATGACATCTTCATGTTAATTCTAAAGGATTAGAGACACTTGATATATGATAGACACTTTTTTCTCAATTTTCATTTTGGTGTTTGTACTTATTATTTTCTATTAACCAATTTTTCATTCATATATGGTATCACAATTCTTCAGAAAATCAAGCCTCTTTCTACTCAGAGGATTCTTCTCTTCACATCACCCTATCTATTGATTGCAGAACAATCTTCCTAATTCATAGGCTTGCAGATGGCTCTTAATAAACCTAAGGTCTTCAAGAGCTCTCAAATTCCTGTAGAATGAAAGCCTGGCATTTAGAATCCTCTAGCTGCTGTATAGTGTGGACATCCTGCATTAATTTCTGTGTCTTTTTTTTTTTTGTCATAAACATTGTTGAGCACCAGCTGTGTGCAAAACTGGTGCTCAGATGTTTCAAGCGATACTACGACAAACATGATTATGGTTCTGAGTAGTTCACAAACATAAAAGGGGTGATCAGATAAATATGATCCAAAGGGATAGGAAGGAGAAATTATTTCTGATCCTGTGTGTGTGTGTATCAGAAAACTCAGAGCTCTATATATAGTAGGTGCTTACTCGGAGTAATGCGAGTACATGGAAGATGCCATGACGCAAGTTGTTCTGTTGGGAGGTTAATATGAGAGAAGGGATTGCACCGAGTCCAGGCTGGAGATAATGATATTGTATATAATTGACCAAAGGAGATGCAGGGAGGTATGAACCTTGTGTTCCAATGGGTCTGTCAGTGAGAAAAGGATGTGGATGACCACAGAAGGAGTTGATAAAGAATCATCAAAACTATTTCTGAGGAGAAGGGGGTTAAAGATGTCAGTAACATTTCAAGTCTGGTGTGAAGTTGTTCTTAATACCAATATAAAAAGAGGAAAATTAGGGGGCAGTTTAAGAGAAGGAGTTCAGACTACTTGACTTTGAGGACCCAGTGGGATATTCCAAGAGAGATGTCCCATGGCTGTTTTAGAAGACTGTATAAAAGTTTATTGGAGTGGGATTTAAGTAACAAATGGGAAGCTGTGGCACAGAAGGTATTTTTGAGATGCAGATGAGATTTTTCAAGATCAGTTTGAAAAAGCATTATTTTCTTCTAACTATTTGGACCTCCTGCTCTAGGCCTGCCTTTTGTGTTCCAGAGGTCACCCAGAGCAACCACCCCTGCCTTGCTTCTTCCATGCACCCAACTCAGATGTCCCCTTCTCTACTTGACTAAGTACATCTTATGTCTATTGAATTCTCCAAATGTTTCTTTAGCATCAACTATGTACCAGGCTCTTAGCTAGATGGTACAGTTTACATAAAGAAGTCCTTTGTCCTCCAGGAAGTTGTCTTTACATTCTTTGTCCAAACCCCCACTCCCATTAGCCTTTCTCTCCTCCAGATCTCTGCAGCATATCCTGGTGTATTTCTGACATTTAGCACAGTGAGCCGTGGTAATTACATTTATCCTTCTAGACAGTGGGTTCCTGAAGAGTAGACACTGTCATACTCTAGTTTGAGTTCCTAAAGGCCTAACACAATGTTTTGCACATAGTTGACACTCTTTCAAAGGCTATGTATTAAATAAATAAATGAAACAGTATTTTATTTACTAGTATTCTTCTCTGTCCTCTGCCACCCACCCCTTTATATCCACTGGAACAATTTATTACATCTTAACTTTCTAGTTTGATGACTCAAGTCTAGATAAAAACATGACTTGTTATGACTCACAAATTAGAGAGACACTTCTCTAATAGAGAAGGCACTTCTGCTTACCTTGTCATTCAAAAGAGCTAAAGTGCTTTCTATATGCTAAATATACGAAGATGCTATAAACACTGCAGTGAAGAATGAAGTGATAATTAGTACTTAAGTAATTAATCACCCAGCTCAGTCCATGGTGGGTAGATTGGTACAGTTGCTGGTAAAACCATCTTCCTTTTGTTAAAGTGACATTTTAAGAGGAATTTGGATTAAAGATTTCCATGGTTCAAGGATTATGAAGTCATAAATTTCAGAGGTTGGACAGCAGCACATACTTGCCTAGCAAAGGATAAGTGGTTCCTTCTCAAGAATCTACTGTGACTAAGTAGTAGAATATCTGAGGTACCGTTTTTGAAAAAGGGTGTGAGTTAGAGTCTAGGATCAAAGGGAAAATGTTATGATGGCAAGTGTCCAATGTCAGTAAAGATCATAAAGTCACAGGTTTACCTTGTTAGGCCACATCCTCATCTACAGATAAAGAGACTGAGACTTGGAAGAGGGACATTTTCAACAGATGAACATGTATTGAGGGCTACTAGACACTAGACAATTCACCATGTAATGTGAGCGTCCCCTGCACCTGATGCTGTATTGAAAAAAAGCACGACTTCAAAGGCTGTCAGCACAGTGCATGTGGTGGAAAATGCATTTACATTTCTCTGTTTCCTGGTATACTAAAAATAAGGAAAACACACTCAAGCATTTATTTTCAGGTTACCCACTCAGCAAACAAATTGAATGTTGATTCCTTAACCTAACTATCTAAATATAGTTACTTTTCACACCTTTTAATTTTCATAAGTTTTGCATCTCTCTCCTACCCTGGGAATAACTTCACTTACATTTTTGAATAAGATGTCTCTGTTCAAGATGGAAGTCCCTCATGTAGATGACTAATACTAACTCCAGAATTTCAGAATAAGCAGAGGTAAATTCACGAATTTGTTCACTTTTTTGCCTTCAGCTACAAAGCATTTGTTAGACATTGTCTTCAGTTCCCTCACATATTCAACATCCCCAGAGTGATTTTAGTCTGGATATTAAATAGTCTGATGCAGATGGTAGAAGAATTCTGGTTTTAAATTTAAATTTTAGATACTTTAATAGGCGTATTTCAGGTATATAGCAATGTGATTAATGGAGCATCTGGAATTATCCATTATGTCCATGAAATTTAGATGGCTCTGTTTAGTTGGATCCGTGTTCAGCTATACTCGAGGGAAGGAACTCTGCAGAAAGCCTATATTTAATGCCAGACTCTCTTTTAGCTACTCTGTGACTTTTGGTAAGTCATATTTAACTTCTGTGTCTTTACCTATATAATAGGGACTACAGGCTTACTTTATTTTCTTGACTTACGTTGATTTGCATCTATTGTGCTTTTTACAGATTGAAGGTTTGTGGTAACCCTGCAGTGAAGAAGTCTATTGGCTCCTTTTTCCAACAGCATTTGCTTACATTGTGTCTCTGTGCCACATTTTGGTAGTGGTTGCAATTTTTCAAACTTTTTCATCATTATTATATGTGTTGTGGTGATTTGTGATCAGTGATGAGGACTCACTGAAAGTTTAGAAGATGGTTAGCGCTTTTTGCAATACTGTTTGTTTAATTAAGATATGTATATTTTTAGACATAATGTTATTGTACACTTAATAGCCTATAGCATAGTGTAAACATAATTTTATTTATTATTTATTTTTTTATAGTTTATTGTCAAATTGGTTTCCATATAACACCCAGTGATCATCCCAACAAGTGCCCTCCTCCATGCCCATCACCCATTTTCCCCTCTCCCCCACCCCCATCAATCCTCTGTTTATTCTCAGTATTTAAGAGTCTCTTATGGATTGCTTCACTCCCTCTCCTTAACTGTCTTTTTTTCCTCTTTCCCATCCCCAGGGTCCTCTGTTAAGTTTCTCCTGTGCCACCTATGAGTGCAAACATATGGTATCTGTCCTTTTCTGCCTGACTTATCTCATTTACCATACACCCTCAAGTTCTATCCACGTAGCTACAAATGGACAGATTTTATTCTTTCTCATTGCCATGTAGTATTTCATTGTATATATAAACCACATCTTCTTGATCCATTTGTCAATTGATGGGCATTTAGGTTGTTTCCATGATTTGGCTATTGTTGAAAGTGCTGCTGTAAACATTGGGGTACATGTGCCCCTGTGCATCAGCACTCCTGTATCCCTTGGGTAAATCCCTAGCAGTGCTATTGCTAGGTCCTAGGGAAGTTCTATTGTTAATTTTTTGAGGAACCTCCACACTGTTTTCCCAAGTGGCTGCACCAGTTTATGTTCCCATCAACAGTGTAGGAGGGTGCCCATTTCTCCACATCCTCACCAACATCTATGTCTCCTGATTTGTTCACTTTAGCCACTCTTACTGGTGTCAGGTGATATCTCAGTATGGTTTTGATTTGTGTTTCCCTGATGATGAGTGACATTGAACATTGTTTCATGTGCCTGTTGGCCATCTGGATGTCCTCTTTGGAGAAGTGTCTGTTCATGTCTTCTGCCCATCTCTTTACTGGATTACTTGTTTTTCAGGTGTGGAGTTTGGTGAGTTCCTTATGGATTTTGGACACTAGCCCTTTATTTGATATGTTATTTGCAACTATTCCCATTCAGTTGGTTGCCTATTAGTTTCATTGATTATTTCCTTTGCAGTGCAGAAGCTTTTGATCTTGATGAGGACCCAATAGTTCATTTTTGCTTTTGATTCCCTTGCCTTTCAAGATGTGTCTAGTAAGAAATTGCTATGGCTGAGGTCGAGGAGGTTGGTTCCTGCTTTCTCCTCTAGGGTTTTGATGGTTTCCTATCTCACATTCAGATCCTTCATCCATTTTGAGTTTATTTTTGTGTATGGTATAAGAAGTTGTCTAGTTTCATTCTTCTGCATGTTGATGTCCAGTTCTCCCAGAATCACCTGGTAAAGAGGCAGTCTTTTTTCCATCACATACTCTTTCCTGCTTTGTCAAAGATTAATTGGCCATACATTTGTGGGTCCAGTTCTGGGTTCTCTATTCCATTGATCTATATGTCTGCTTTTTGCCAATACCATACTGTCTTGATGATTATAGCTTGTAGTAGAGGCAAAGTCTGGGATTGTGATGTCTCCCATTTTGGTTTTCTTCTTCAATATTACTTTGGCTATTTGGAGTCTTTTGTGGTTCCATACAAATTTTAGCATTGTTTATTCTAGTTTTGAGAAGAATGCTGGTGCAATTTTGATTGGGATTACATTGAATGGGTAGAGTGCTTTGGTTAGTAGTGTTAATAATATTTATTCTTCCGATCCATGAGCATGGAATGTTTTTTCATTTCTTTGTGTCTTCTTTAATTCCCTTCATAAGCTTTCTATAGTTCTCATTATACAGATCTTTTACATCTTTGGTCAGGTTTATTCCTAGGTATTTTATAGTTTTTGGTGCTTTTATGAATGGGATACGTTTCTTGATTTCTCTTTCTGTTGCTTCATTATTGGTGTATAAAAATTCAACCGATTTCTCTACATTGATTTTTGTACCCTGTGACTTTGCTGAATTCTAAACAGTTTTATATGCATGAGGAAATCAAAAATTTATTTGATTTGCTTTATTGCAGTGGCCTGAAACTGAGTCTGATATATCTCCAAGGTATGCCTATTATGGTGAAATCTACCTCTTAGGAATAGTATAAACATTAGATATTATACTGGAGTTTATATCCAATGGCCTCTCATCTATTTTGGTTGAGTGTAACAAATTACAGTCACAACTTAATTAATTAATACAGTACCATTTTTGTATCATCCATGATTCTGTGGATTGACTGGGCAATTCTTGTATTCCCTTCTATGTTGATTGTGGTTATTTGAGGGCTCTGTTGGTGTGGAACATTCAGAATGGCTCCCTCATATAGCTGGAAGTTGATGTTGCTGTCATTTGAAGGCTCTGCTGAGCTGTTGACCAGATCGACTGGATTCTTCATGTGGCCTTTCCATGTGACATTGCAGCTGGGTTCTGAGACAGAATATTACTAGTGCTCAAAGAGGAATGGGACAAAATCTGCCAATCCTCTTGAGGCCTGAAGTTGAAGTCGCAGAACATCACTTTACCTATTCTCTTGATTAGAGCTCTCACATGGGCAGCCTAGATACAAGGCCATGGGGGCTGGCTTCACCTCTAAATTCAAGGAATAACATGTGTGAATAAGTAGGGAAGGGATTATTGGCACCGCAGTTCTACACTATCACCTCATTATATAGGGGATCAAATCTAAAATCCTTACCATGACTTACTAGACTTGCTCCTCATCTCCCACCCCTTCTGCCCTCTCTTCTACTTTTTCTCCCCTCTTGGCACACAGATCACCTTGCTTTTCTTCAGATATACAGATCTTGTTCCCACTTTGAGGTCCCAATACTTGCTGTTCCTTTTTCCTGCAATGTTCTTACATTAGATTTTAGCTTCAACTGTGGACTTCATTCAAATGACAGTGCCTCAGAGACCTCTTTCATGACTATCTTGTCAAAAAAATAACATATATCTTTCTCATATAATATTATTTTGGTTTGCTTTAGTTTTACTAATTCTTTTAATTTTCTGTAAAATTCCTGGTACAGGAATGTGTGTGGTAACAAGTATTTCATTTCCTTCCATATCATTCACTATCTGACATTCTATTTCTTTTTGCTTACTGCCTAGTTTTCTCAATAGAAATGAGTTCCACGAAGGCCAGGCCATTGTCTTATTTACTAATATTTCCAGTGTCTAGAACTATGTTTAAACATAGTGGATCTGTGTAAATGTGTAGATATACATATATACATAACCAATCAGAATTCAAATGAATGAACATAGTTTTGTAAAATCTTTAGAGTATTGCTATTAGTAGTAGTAGTAGTATTGGGTAGAGATGTAATTCTCACTCTTTCTATAGTTAGGTCATCTTACTTCTGAAACCATTTGCTGAATGCATGCTATATGTAAGATCCTGAGCAAAGACTGGTTGCCTAAGGAATTGATAGTACCTGACTTAGAGTTTGTTTTATAGATCACATTATAAATGACAAGGTCTAGGTTATATCCTCACAGAGAATTTTTGCTTATCTATACTTCACAGGTTGACCTTTAAAACCCTACCTTTCAACCTTGCAATTTCATGCCCAAAGTCACAACTTTGTAAAGAAGTACCCACGTGTAGTTGTGGCTATATGGGTGATCCTGGACTGGGGAAGATAAACTACCATTTACTGAATGACCATTACGCTCCATGTGGCTTCTTTGTCCTGTCTCATTTCATTAACACTACCATCCAGTGAAACAGAACATATGACCTCCAGTTTACAGAAGAGGAATCTGAGGCTCAAAACACTTCGATTCTCCCATTGGTCTAGTGCTAACACAGAGATACTTAACAAATATTTGTAAAATACTGAACAAAAGACAAGTTAACTAAATTGTTATTAAAAGCATCACCTGGAAATTGAATAGGCTTGAATTTGAACCAGGCTGACGGGCTCCAAAGCCAAATGATTTCCGCTATTCCAGCAGCAGGCACATCGTCTTAGTAGCATCAGTATCAAATATAAAAATTTGAGAAGAGAAGAAATCTTACAGGTACGAGTTACAGATCCATTTTGAAAGTGGGACTGAGGCAGGAAATAAGAAAATTGTTCTAATGAATATTTTATATTAGGTGCTATAGTTGGTTCATTGTAGAACATCTGTTTAACACCACATGCAGAATAAAAACTTTCCTCTGACGTTTTTGGCTCTTGTGTCTCCTAGAAAAGGGAGATCTACATCCTTTGAATATTAATGAAGCAAATTAGCTCCACAAATGCCCTACTGTGTCTCAACTCCAGGAACCAACAGGAGTCATTAGACTCCTGTTGATTAGAAATGTTCAAGAGAATTTTCTTTCCTTTCATTTTAATTAAATAAACTTGACAGGCTTTCTTGATTCCCAATTGGCCAGGACTCCCAATGTGTGGAATGAAAGGAAATGGCACCCTCTTCTAAACAACACTCGCTGGGCTGTGTTGTGTTTTAGTCTTTCTTGAAGGACCCCAGGAAGCAAACAGTACGTTTTAAGTCAAATGAGATCCAAAGATTTTGCTCTTGGGAGAAAAGAGAGAGAGAGAGAGAAAGAAAAGATATTTTGCATATAATTGCAGGTGAGTGGTTATGGAGATTACAAATTAGGTCAGGTTGGTCTTCTGAGTGCCACAATACTGTGTAAGCAATGAGCATAATTTTAATTCTCCACCATCCAGCTGAGCCATAACAGAAGAGCACAGTGATTCAAGGGCACTTAATTTTTTCATCTGGATTGGTTGATGCACAGCCACAGAGATACTGGGAGAGATCATAGCTGAGAACATTATCATCCAAGGAAGACATATACTTTGATATCTGTCTTTTATTTCCAGTGTCACATAAAAGCAACTTAACCTTAAGTTGTACCATTCTTTGGCCAGTTTACAACCACATAAAGAGTGCAATGAACAGAGGCAGGGACTTTCAGTCTCTAGAACTGAGAGAAATAAATTTCTGTTGTTTAAGCCACTGAGTCTTTGGTATTTTGTTATAACAGCCTGAGTAGACTGAGTCTAAGAAGACAATAAAAATGGCACACCAAATCATACAATATAGAATGTAGTTATGGTAAAGCCCTACGTCATGTCTTCTAGCTGTTTTCATATAATTCTTCTCTGTCTCATATACTTCTCCCCTATATTCATGATCATATATATACTTTTCAAAATTTTTGATTGAGAAAGTATTTATGTCACTGTGTGTGTGTGTGTGTGTGTGTGTGTTAGAGAGAGAGAGAGAGAGAGAGAGAGAGAGAGAGAGAGAGAGAGAGAGAGAGTTTGGCAACTCTTTCTGTCACTCTCAAATGAGAACCTGATGAGTTCTCAGCCTAGTATCTTGGGACAGATGCAATAGAAGTTGAAAGCAAGAAGAAAACATGGCAGCAAAAATATCTAAGGAAAGGTTTATATTTAAATAGGCTTAAATTAAAATTAGGAAGGCATTCTGGAAAAGGAGAAGAAGGACTGGAGGGGGGCATGGAAGGAGGAGTTGGAGGGAGGAGAATAGGAAAGAATCTCTCTAAAAGTACTCCTAGCCATGATCCTGGACCCAACCTGTGCTCTCTCACCTCAAGATCTGTGGTAGGTTGGACTCATAATTTCAAGCAGTGGTGTGTTGGAAAAATGACTTTGGAAAAACAAATTCTGGTTTGTGGTGTTTGCCCATTTCTGAGGCGTAAATATTCCCACAATGGCTGATTTCATGCTATACTTGATATCACTGATCATGGAGTTGGGAAGATATGAGCAAAATTGGCCCTCAAGAATTAAGAGGAGGTGGGGCACCTGGGTGGCTCAGTCAGTTAAGTGTCTGATTTTGGCTTAAGTCATGAACTCACGGTTCATGGGTTCAAGCCCCACACTGGGCTCTGTGCTGACAGCTCAGAGCCTGGAGCCTGCTTCCGATTCTGTGTCTCCCGCGCTGTCTGCCCCTCCCCCATTTGCTTGCTCTTTCTCTCTCTCTCTCTCAAAAATAAATAAACATTAAAAAAGTTTTATTTTAAAAAGAATAGGAGACAACTATAGCACCTTATTGTAAGAAACCTTAGAAGTTAGATTATTCCAAACTTTGATTTGTAGAATTTAACCATCCCTGTGGAAGACCCAAGTGCTCCCCTGAGGACACTGAGGTGACCTGGACCTACAAGGCACTACCTTTCCCTTCCTAGACACTTTCTATTCACCCTAACTCAGAGCAGCTCCACTTTAGTGTGTACATTGGTGTCTGGGTAGGATACCACTTGAACAAAGCTATTTAGCTATACATTAGGTCAGTGTTTGACAAATTGGTGTTTTCCAGAATAAAGTTTCCAAATATGTTAATATTTAGTGTATTATCATGAAAAGTTAAACAAAAATTGGGAAAAGTACTCCTTTATGTTTTGGTTTGATTATGATATACCTTTGCATATAAAGTGTTCTGAAAACCCTTGCAATTAATGACTCTATCTCAATTTTCTTTTAATTAAGTCTATTCCAAACTTCTTTGATACATATTACCTTTTTTAAACACTCTACAGAGCAATATTCCATGTGATACTCTTTTGGGATATTTTTTCACTATGCTTTCTAAAGTTATTTTGGCTCTTAGTTGAAACACCTGCTGTATGGACTAGAGATGGTACCAGGCCATTGAAAATTTATAAGAATTCCTAGGGGCTTGATTCCCATGGGCATCTCCAGTTCTACATGCTTTTTTGTTTTTAAACTATACATTCTTGCTTTCATTGTATTTCTATGTATGTGTGTGTATGTATTTTTCTTTAATTTCTCTTTGTTTTTGACTCTATCCAAATATCACTGTTTTCTGGAAAACTTCCTTTTCATCAGCTCTTTTTAAAAATGTGACCACTATACCAAATAGGTGTTATTCCAAGCAGGGACTAGAAGAAATATGATTGTAGTTCATGGATTCTAAGGGATACATTTTATGTTTTTATGTCTTAGCATCTTTGAAAGTGGAATCCAACTTACAGTTAAAATTGTAGTCTAGTTGTAAGCATTTTTTTAGTGTTACATAAAATAGTAGTGCATGCTACAATCAGTATCATCTTAGATCAATATATAAAAGCTCTAAAAACATGCAGACCTAAGATGTGAAACATTATGGGTGCCTCATTCATATTTGTTAAATGGATGAATAAATGAATAAATGAATGAACTTAACTATTTTGTTCCTCTTTTCCCACATCAAACGGAATAAGGGATTCAGTCCTATTTCTTTATTTAAATACAGACACACACACACATTTATACATAAGCAATTATGTGTGCATATGCACACACACACAGAGTACTTTCTGAAATCAGGTCTACTAACAAATTAAGAATAAATGTTAGACTTAACTCTTCTTCAGACAGTCCATGGACCATTTTGTCAAGTCACATTCCAGGTGTTCTTTCCCCCCTCCTTCCTCTTTTCTCCTTTTTTCTTAAAAATATGATGGACATATAACATGGGGTATGCTTAAGTTGCACAACATGTTGACTTGGTATATTTATATACTGTCATATAATTGCCATTATAGTGGCAGCACCTCTCTCCTGTCATATTACTACCATTTCTTTTTTGTTGTGGGAGTAGTTGAAATCTGATTCCCTTACAAATTTGATTATTACAACATGATACTGATGTGTATATTCATTACACTATGCATTAGATCTCTAGGACTTATTTACTACTAGCTGCAAGTTTCTTCCCTTAACTAACATGTCTCCTAATCTTCCACTTCCAAATGGCTGGTGACCAATATTTTACTCTCTATTTTTACAAATTTGGCTTCTCATATGTTAGACAGAAGTGATATCATAAAGTATTTGTCTTTCTTTCTGACTTCTCTCACTTAGCTAAGGTCGAAGTACTCAAGGTCCATCCATGTTTTGTGAAAGGCAAGATTTCCTTTATTCTCATGGCTGAAAAGCATTCGTGTGTGTGTGTGTGTGTGTGTGTGTGTGTGTGTGTATGAGAGACATCTTTATTCATTCATATTTTGGTTGTTAATAATGTCACAATAAATATAGGACTATAAATATCTCTTTGATATTCTGTTTTCATTTCTTTTGGGTATATACAAAAAGTAGGGTTGCTGAATCATATTGCAGATCTATTTTTAAATTTTTTAAAGGAATTTATGTGTTGTTTTCCAAAGTGGCTCAACCAATTTACCTTTCCACCAACAGTGTACAAGTATACCTTATTTTATTGTGTTTTGCTTGATTGTGCTATTTGGACTGTGTTTTTACAAATTGAAGGTTTATGGCAACCTTGAATCAAGCAAGTCTGTAGGCACCATTTTTCCAACAACATTTGCTCACTTCATGCCTCTGTGTCAGATTTTGGAAATTCTCACAATATTTTAGTTTTTTCATTATTATTTTATTTGTTGCAGTGACCTGTGGTCGGTGATTTTGACATCAAAATTTCAGATGATAGTTGGCATTTTTTATCAATGAAGTATTTTTTAATGTTTATCTATTTTGAGAGGGAAAGAGAGTTCATGACACAGCCCCCCCAAGTGGGAGAGGGGCAGAGAAAGAGAGAGAGAGAGAGAGAGAGAGAGAGAATCCCAAGCAGGCTGTGTGCTGTCCGCAAAGATCCCAGAACATGGGCCTCAAACTCACGAACCATGAGATCATGACCTAAGCCAAAATCAAGAATTAGATGCTTAACTGACTGAGCTACCCAGGCACCCCAATAAAGTATTTTTTAGTTAAGGTTTATATATTGTTTTTTCAGACATAATGGTATTGCATACTTAATAGTATAGTGTAAACATAACTTTTACATGTACTGAGAAACCAAAACTTTGTTTGGCTTGCATTAGTGTGATGTTCGCTTTATTGTGGTGGTCTGGAACCAAACCCACAATATCTCAGAGGTATGCCTATAATAAGCTTTCTTTTTCTCCAGTCCTTGCTAACACTTATCTCTTATCTTTAAATTTATTTCTCTCTTTGTTCTCTCTTCTAGATCCCTTCCCAACCAAAATCAAAACAAATTCTTTTCCCCTTTCTTATGCAGAAAAATTTAGTCATCTCAAGCTTCTCCACACCCTGCTCATGGAGACACCACCACTCCAGGGTCTAGACTGTAAGTTCTTGGAGTAAGATTTTTTCTCCTAGACTCCTTTTATAGGGAAAGGAAGTAAAGAGTAATTTTGGTTTTAGTTTTGTTAGTTATATACACATCCCCTCCACTACACTCCATGTGGAGGTCCTATTACTTCAGTTTTATTTCCTCCAATGATAGAGCACCTACTGTCTCCCAAAGGAGAGAGGGTCCATGTGCAGATAGTTTCAACTGTCAGATATTGTCATGTATATTGACCTAACATTTTCCCCTTTGCAACACTGTCCACCTTTTATGACTTCATATATAAAAAGGAATTATATATGTGACAGTTGAAGGATTTAAAGACAAGGGTCACATTACCTATGAATTTTCTGTTCCACACAACATCATTTTTTCTATGGTTTCTCAAATGTCAAGGCTCCCAGATTCTTTATCAAGGAGATCCGTCTCCTTAAGTATAGTCTAAATTGTCAGGCTTCAATTGAGGGTGTGGCAGCCAGATCTGAGTGACATATTTCACATGTAGCTTAGTAGAGCATAGGACCTTATATCCTTGATATAAACTTTTACATTATTTTATTTCCTTGTTTATTGCCTTAAATGTACATTACAATGTGGAGACATGGTTCTTGTCCTTTTGTTCACCTTATTATCATAAGTGCCTGGCAAATAGTAGAAGCTCAACAAATGTGTTGACTGACTAATGGAATGAATGAATGAACTATCCTTTTTCCAGCATTTCTGACAGATGCCTCATAGCCATTCATATATTTCACCTATGAATTCTCTTGGTGTCTTCAAATGCTTATCAGAAACCTAAACACAAAATGTGTTTTAAAGGCATCCAACCCAGCTTGAGTTTCATGTTTCTTGTATCAGTAGCTATTGGTATGTGATAGATAGAACTAGAATTGATGGATCAATATCTGTCCATATCTGCTTTCTATAATCATTATCTTTCCTTCACTCTTCACTCTTGTCTGATTGAAAAGGCAGAAACAAAATAGAAATTGAGCAATGCCCTTTCTTCCCATCATCTCTCATTTTTAAACCATCCTTTCTGTGGTCTGTGGAAGACTTAAAAGGGTACTTCAAACTCGATTATGGATACTGTGCCACGGAGTTGGGGGGTGGATTCTGTATTGAATGACCTAAACCTGCATCACTGATTCTATTCATGTTTTGGGGGTACACCCTCAATTCTCTTGTATCTTGAGCCTTTCTCTTTATTGTTTGATTTAGGCATAATTAGAAATTATTGAAAAAAGGCAAGAGGCTTTTTTGTCCTCTTCACTATTCTATTCAAATTTGGTGTTTGCCTTAGCAATAGATGTTGAAAATTCAGGAGAACTTGCATAACTCTGAGCAGTGTCCTTAACCTGAAACCTTCAGAAGCGTCCTCATTCAAAGGGAGTTGATTTGACTCTGCATGCATGACAAGAGCCAGGAAGGGGAATGTGAGGCCCATGGAGGGGAAAGCATTCCAAGAATAGAGGTGTGTGTGAAATTAGCTATTGGATTTCCATATAATCATATCACAGACAACTGTGTGGATGCTAAAAATTAGGAACTCATCTTCTAACGATTTGGAACAGTGTCCGCAATCAATACGTTATTTGTTGAAGAAAAAAATTGGAGCACAATGCAAATGGTAAGATGCATTAAAAACTCACATGACAAAAAACTGTGTGCACACTTGTGTTTTTGTTACACATGGGAAAGGAAAGATACCACACTATTAGTGTCCATTAGTCTAGGAGAATGAAAGAAAAAATAGTGAAAGTGGGCTCAATGGCTATAGTTTTTTCTTGTGTAGGTTTGTATTATTTCCTTTGTTGTCATAAAAATGTTAGGATCTCCCTTTGGAAAGGGGAATTTTGTTAAAGATTAAAGGGGAAAACAAATCTAAACCCCAGTAACTCCTCAAAAGAAAAACCGGGGCCAAGTTGTAGAAAAGTAGAATTTCTAGGCATATTCTCTTTATTTTTGCAATTCTCCCTGTGAAGATGTGGTTTTTCAGGGGCAAGGGGGAGAGATTTGACTTTTCTGACTTGTGCTTGAGCCTTGAGCATCACTGTATTTCACACACAATTCTACATGGTTCATGTGGTGTGAAAGGTCTCCTGGGTGCTGAAAACACACTCACTGTCTTCTTTTCTCTTATTTTCACGTTTCTTAAAGGAGGCCATCCTGAAAAGAGGATGTTGTGTGCTGTTGGGTAGAGGGAATGCCTACCCAGTTCTGAGATCAGGCAATACTAATGACATTAAGCAAACACTTGGTAATTTATTGCCCAGGCTGAGCCATTTATATGAAAGTAGATTTGCTATTGGGGATTTTTGTTCTTTGAGATAAATCTAGAGTCTGGCTCCTAAATTTCCCCCTAAATAACAGGTCACGTTACATGTGGTCTTCAAATAAACAGCAACCTAGAATGTAGGAGTTGAAACGGTGGCTATGGAGACAGACTATGTGAATTTGGAACTCGAGTCTCTTACTGAAGTAGTTGTGTCTTGCTGAAGTGGTTGTGTGACCTTGGGCAACAACCTGCATGCCTCAGTTTTTCTGTCTGTCTAATAATAGAGTTATTGGATGACCAGTGCACCATATGTAAGGCGCACCAATCCATTTCCTCTCAGCCCACCTTTTAATTTAGCCACTGCTGAGGCATACAGGTCCATATAAGCTGGGACCAGCTTTGCAGAAATGCAAACTGAAGCTCACATATCTCTCTAGTTTCCCAGACCTCACTGCCACGGTGGTGCAAGAAGCATGCAGGAAAGTGGTACTCATATATATGCAACCTGGACCTGTGGAGTCATCTTTGAACAACTGGGGGATCATCATTCTGAGCTTTTCTTTAGGCCTCTATAGGGGGAAATGTGTGGTTTTCTGGAAAACTAGACCCTGCATTGTCTAGACCCTGGAGGATATCCTTCCAGATTATCTGATTCTGTATAAAGTATTTTATAATACCCTAAATTATAAGTGACTCACAGCAATGATAAATAATTCTTGTGTATAGATAATTCTATTCTGTTCATAAGACTTTCTTTCCCACTGTGGCAAAAGCAAGTTTACCTCCCTTTGTACATTCATTTCAATATTCCTCATCTGTGAATATGTCTGTTCTTTGGATTCTTTTTTAAAGTGATTAAAATATCTGTCGAGTTCCCTCATGGATTAGGAAATAAATATTTAACATGTGTCCATTTTTCTATCTGTATGAGAATCTTGATTTACTCAGCTTGAAAAATTACCTTTTCACAGTTTCTTAGAATGTCCCAAGAGATTAGATACCAATAACCTTTGTGTGTAGCACAAATTTGTATTGTTTTTCCCTCCCAAAACTTATTACACTGGATCTTGTCCCTTAATCTTGGCACTTTAATATCACATTACCAAGTAAACTCCCTGTAGGTAAGCTTTTATTTTGGTTTCCGTTTGGAGGAAATAAGGGATGGGTTGGGCAGGGCCCTGAGATATGGAAGTTATTCTATAAATGTTAGTTATTTTGGGGGATAAATTGATAAATTGGAATCTTGAAACTAACAATATAAGCCATCTATTGAAGATGGTAGAGTGACAGAATAGAAGGAACTTGGGTCTCCAACAATCGTGGAACCACTGTATTAGGTTTATACTCTGTGCTTATCTAAAAAGAACCAAACGTCTGTCTTGTAAATTATGCCACCACACGTACGTGTTGAGTTTCCTGTCACTCTGGAGTCAGCCTCATCCCAATGCATTCCCTTTCTCCTTAAAGCAGTCCTTGATGCCAAAAGGCTTAGACATCTAAATGAAGGGTGGAGCTGGCATGAGGAGGCCACTCTTGAGTGATTAAGTGCTGGTTGCCATAGACCTGACTAAAATAAATTCAGAACCCACAGTGGACTAGAATTCTGTAGAAATTGTCTTGGTTCAGAGTGTTTTTAATGGATTCAATAGGAGTAAATAGGATTTATTTATTTTATTTATTTATTTTTAATATTTTATTGTCAAATTGATTTCCATACAACACCCAGTGCTCTTCCCCACAAGTGCCCTCCTCCATCACCACCACCTCTTTTCCCCACTCCCTCTTTCCCTTCAACCCTAAGTTCATTCTCAACATTCAATAGTCTCTCAAGGTTTGCATCCCTCTCTCTCCCCAACTCTCTTTCCCTCTTCCCCTCTTCCTTGTCCTCCATTAGGTTTCTCCTGTTTTCCTGTTAGACATATGAGTGCAAACATATGGTTTCTGTCCTTCTCTGCCTGACTTATTTCACTTAGCCTGACCCCTCAAGGTCCATCCATTTTCCTACAAATGGCCATAGAGTACATAGGATTGAAGTAGCAAAAAGGATTGTGTAGAAAGTTGAAGATAGAAAGTGGCCCAAGGAATTACAGGAAGGTGGCAAAGAGTACAAAGCAGGTGGTAGAAGGTGAGAGGGAGAAGACCATGTTAAAGAGCACAGCAGAGCATGGAGAAAATGTGTCGTGTTCTCAGAGGGTGTCTTCTCCCCCTGCCCACCCCATGGACAGCTGCAGGAGTCCTGCAGAGCCCTAATTCCTAGAACCCTATGACAGTTCCATCAGTGTTTCTGGATATTTGTGACTCCTTGCCTTCATCAACTTCAGAGGGAGTTCTTTGTGGGTTCATTGAGATGAAATAGGAAAAGGACCTGTTGGGATGTCTGTTAACAACCTCTTTTCCTCCTTCCTTTCTCTGATGACAACTCTCTCTGCACAAAGTTCATTCCTCAGTAATTTGTACCACAGTTTCAATACCTGATTTTCTAATGGTGATAATTAAGCCATTTACTTTGTCTACAGACACCAACTGGCATATTAAGTCTTTTGTTCCTATACTTAAAAAAAATAATGATCCTTTTATATCAGACACTCATTACAATAACAGTTCCCAAGCCTGGTGTTAATTGTGTCTCTCGTTATACAGTTACAGATCACACTGACTCTGGATCACACCATGTGATTATTTTTATCCATTAATAGCCAGCACATGGAAAGAAATGGATCTCACCTCATCATTATGGAAGGGGGCTTTTTGATATCTTCAATGGGCACATCATTAGTAAGAGTCATGACAGCTATATAATTATAGGAGTTTATATTCTCTAATAATATTTGACTATGCTGTTGAGGAAGTTTATTGCAAGGAGTTGAGAAAAGGAAAGGTATAACCCTATAGTCCAAGTCTTTAAAAGGGAGATACCTATGGACTCCATCCAAACATTCACTTAGATGATTGAAAGAAGCATCTGAACAGTATGGTTTTTAGACATCATTACAAATGACTCACTTGTGTAAGCATGTGTAAAATAACTTCTAAAGAAGTCTTCCAGAGTCTAGGGGTGCCTCAGCGGCTCAGTCAGTTAAGTGGCTGAATTCAGCTCAGCCCTGAGTCGGGTTTTGTGCTGACCAGCTCAGAGCCTGTGGCCTGTGTCTCCCTCTCTCTCTCTCTCTGGCCCTTTACCACTTACATTCATACTCTCTCTCAAAAATAAGTAAACATGAAAAGAAAAGAGTCTTCCATGGCCTAGACAGTCCAGGGGCTAGTTTTCTAGAAAGCCACACATTTTCCCCTACAGGGCTCTAAGGAAAGGGTCAGAATGATGATCCCCCCAATTGTTCAAGGATGACCCCAGAAGTCCAGGTTACACATGTGTGAGTACCAATCTCTCTCCTGCATGCTTCGCACACCACTGTGGCAGTGAGGTCTGGGAAACTAGAGGAATATGTGTGAGCTTCAGGCTGCATTCTGCAAAGCTGGCCCCAACCAGCCGTGGACCTGTATGCCTCAGCAGTGTCTTAAATAGAGAATTTGCACTGGTGTCCTTTCCATGGAAAAACAGGCTCAGAGGGGTTAACTTTGTTGCTCAAAGTCACACCGATAATTCAGTAGGAGGTTCTGGTTCCAATTCACACAGTCTGTCTCCATAGCCACCATTCCACCTCTTAAACTCTAGGTTGCTTTTTCTTGAAAAAAACACAAGTAAACGTGAGCAATTGCTTAAGGGAGAGTTTAGGTGTCAGACTTTAGATTTATCTGAAATAGTAAAAATCTCTGATAGCAAACTTATTATAATATCAGTGGCTCAGCCTGGGGAAGAAATTAAGAGTTTGTTTAATGTCATTAGTATTGCCTGATCTCAGAACCCTGCAGGCTTTCCCAGCCCATCCTCCTCCCTGACTACATATACACTTGGTCTTTACTGAAACAGCTTTGCAATGTTTTTTTCTCAATTCATCAAAGCCAAAATGAATTATAAAAGCGAGTATGGAGTCTTTTGAAAAAGTGGAAAAATTGCCTTCCACAAAATCACTCTAGGAACTTGTAAGTCTTGGTGTAAAGGAAATGTGAAAGCAGCATGGCCCCCACTGTCACCAGCTGTACAAATCATCAATTTGTGTGTGGTTTGTGCAGTGGAGCTGGGATGGAGAATGTGGGTACTTAGACAACCATTGGACACTTAATCACTGTTCACTGGGGGCTTACAGGCTAGTCCAAGGGACACATTTAAGCTTGATTATTTATTTCTGTGGTGTACCTTTGAGGCACATTATGTATACATATGTTTCTTTACTTGTGACTTCCCTTTTTTTCTGGCCATTTTTCTGTGTCTAAAAATCCTTTCTGTCCCCCAGTGGAAAATCTTCATGTGGTTTCCCTCAGTCAGGTTACTTTGACAATGAAAAACCAAGGAACATTTGTGACCACCTCTCTCTCCTGCTTTGGTATAAGTAAATGCTAGTGGCTGTAGAATTTGTCTGGAAAAAGAAAAGTGCCACCCTGGAGTGTTGTGGCAGGAAGAATTTGCAGAATTTAGTGATGATCTCTGTTTTTCTCATCTCTTATATGAGCTCTGTGACCTTGGACAGGTTGCTAAGACTGGCATCTCTGCTGATTACGAAGGTTAAACAGAGTTGATAATCCCCACTTCTCTCAAAAGGGCTGGAGGAGGGCAGAGTGAGAGCATTGCATTTGAAAGTGCCTTGTAAACTTAACTGTGGGCTACCCTACACTTAACAGATGCTAGCATTTTTCTCTCTGACCTTGAATATAAGAAAAACCCGAGGGTAGGAATACCCATTATAACTCAGTCAAGGCCACAGTGCAGGGGCATAGGGGCTAGTGTCATCCAAGTGTATGTTGACATTACCCATGGCTATGCCTAGAGAAACATCGTCTTGTTGCTTTTCTTTGGTAAATAACACATGATAATAAAGTCCTATGCTCATTTGCCATAGTCCATGCAACAGTTATCCATACATTCCTCCTGTATTATCTCTGACTCTCAGCACAAACAAAAGAGGGGGTGGTGGGTAGAATGTGTAACAATCAAGAAACAGACCACAGTGAAGGACACCATAGAACTTCTCTGTACTTGTTTATTCATCTAACATTTGCAGAGTTCCTACTGTGTGCCAGAAGTATGCTGGGTAAACATATATCTTGGTGTTTGTTATTGAGACTGAGGCATGACCACATATGGCAATGCAAAGAGAGGCAGCTGTGAGGCTAAATGGTAGGTAAATCCTGGAACTAGCATATGCTGCCTACCCTAGGCTGGGGGCCCTGGCCTTAGCTTTGCAAATCAAAACCCAGGCCAAGAGCTTGGAGCTGCTTAAAGATCGCTCCTTAGAGGTCACTAAAAGCTGCTAACTGAATGTTCCCACTCTCCATCTGTCCCTAAATACAACCTCTGTGCTTCTTTTAGTCACAGCAAGCTCCCACATAGACAGTGTGGGAGCAGACAAGACCCCCCACCCCCCACCCCAGCTCTTTGTTAAATATGATTCTTCAAAGGCTTCTCTCCAAACTCCAGAGGAAACTGGAGCTTCTGGCTTGGGCTCAAGTTCCCAACAGCAGCAACTCAAAGATGTCATGTGGTCTGCACTAATTAGACCTGCCATAGCCATTACGAAGGAGAGCCAGAGCGTTTAGGCAATTAGTGATGATTTGGCTAGTGTCCACAATTGCCAGATGGCCTCTGCAAGTCCCCCACATTCTCAGAGAAATTACACAGGAGGCAAAGCTGATGTCCTGTAAAGACATGGACAGAGGGAACATTCTAGAAATGCAGTAGGAAGAAAAGATAATACTAATAATCCTAATCATAAGTGCTATTTATTGAACATCAGTGGTGTGCCAGCCTTGAAGCTAAACATTCCATGTGGTTATTAATTCAATCCTCACATCATCCCTATGGAGAAGGTGCAAGGATAATCTTCATTTTAGTTGAGAGAAAATGAAGACTTTGAGAGGCTGTCCAAGGTCATGCAACAAGAATATTTAAACTGATTCAAACTCACTTCTTTCTGGCTGCAGAACACATTCTGGAATCATATAGACCATGTTATGACAGCTTGGCAGAACATCTCCTTGAAATATATCAGTTCTCCAGCCTAGATGATGTCTTTCTTGTACATGCTCTTTCAGCACATATTAAGCCTTTTATTTATAGCTGTAACTGTCATATGCTAAATGCTTATGTCCCCTATTATAGCAAGTGCAATAAAGGTAGGACTTTGTTGTTTTCTTTATCACTCTACCTGCAAATATTTGCATTGTTCCTGGTATATAAAAAGTGGTCAACAGCACTTGTTTATGAATTAATGAAAGCAGACAATCAGGCAAGAAAAAGAGGGCAAAAGGAAGAAGACATGATTCATGAGAATATGGACAGATTGTTAGGTTTCATTAGGTTACAAATATATAACAGTGGTGTGCTGGTAAACCAGTTCTCTGGGGGAGAAAGTGCCCAATTTGTAGTGTCTTACATGTGTACACACTTCCACTATGATCATTGTCAAGCTACCAACATGATATCACTGAATGTAGAGTTGGGAAAAGAACACAGTATTGCCTCTCGGGAGACTGAGCAGGACTTACTCAAATTTTTTGGAGTCTAGGGAAAGTCATTCTCCTCCATGACTTTCATTCTTCCCATCTGCAAAATAAAGTCTGGACTAGGGCTTTCCACATTCTCTCTATCAGCTCTGATATTCTATTAGCCTACATAGGAAGTCTTTTATTATTTTGTCCTCCTATCAGTGTGATGGATGTTGAGGGGGCGGATATGGAGGACTAACCCCCAGTAAGATAGAGTAAAGGCTCAAGCCAAGAGGTGTTTATAGCACATTGGCTTCATGTTTGACTTTTTCAAAGAAATACCTCCCAACACTTTCAAAATGGGATACTTTTTACATGCTGTTGAAAGAATCAACCCATTTGCTTCCCAAATAAAATACAGCTACATCTCACTACTTTCAAAAGTCAAGCATTAGTGGATTTTTGAAAGCTAGTACATAGCATTGGGATACAGCTGAAGATAAGCCACTCTGTGATATGTTGGAGAGGTGTAGAGAGACTTACACGTTCTGTATTTGAGGAAGACAAATTGATAGAATGAGACCATCATGATACCTTTATTTTATGCCTTTCTGCTTACTTGACCATCTCCTCCCTTTTTCACTATACACTTTATAGTATGCAGACTCTCCATCCAAGGTAAATGTAAGTTGTCACAGAATATCCTAGGAAGAATAGGAAACTGTTCTTGTGACTGTAATCTGTGATAGCTATATTTCTGCTTCTGTTATATTTTCAGTGGATGGTGACTTGGCCTTAACATCTCAGTTTCACAGGGCTGCTGAACCACAATTCTGAGTGTTTATCTTGTAGAAAATTGAAAACCATAGATTTCTATCAACACAAAATTTTTTCAAGGGAAGTCACTGTGATTTGGACAGTTCTGCATAGAAAACCTATTTCAAGGAGTTTAGAGATTGAGGCACAGAAAATGAGCTGTACATGTTTGCCATCTTCTGGGACTCAATGGCAAATGGATCATTCATAATGCTGGCAGTCACCCATATAGTCAGGCTAATTAGCTCTTTTGCCTTGAAGTTTCTCTTTAACCCTTAGTCAATATGTATAAAGCACTCATTTCAAATTCAGATGTAGAAAGCATTTGTTGAACCACCAGTTTCTGTCAAACATGTTGGAGGGGTAAAAGAGGAAAAAAATGAAGAAAATCAGGGGCTTTTAATATGATACCGGAAGATATAAGTACAAATTAGTAGTTAAGGAGGAGTGTGATATGAAGAAAAACAGAAATATGTAGGAAAAATACAAGACTTTGGGTCATGTGTCGGGCAAAGAAGGCTCTGGAGTAAGATCAAATTTATTTATTAACCTTGTGACCTTAAAGAAGTGACTTAACCCTGAAAGCTTCAGTTATCCTGTAAATATAAGGAATAATAATAATAATAAAGTAATAATACCTATCTATCAAGTCATTTTGCAGATTAGATTGAAATGATTCATATGAAGAACTCATCATATTCTCTGACATGTAATGAACACTAAGTAAATACCAGCTATTGTTAGTTCTTTTCTTTGGAAGTAATATTTTGGGTGAGATTGATGGGGATGGTAGTTTATGGGTAGGAGGGGGGATAGGAAAAGGCATTGCAGGCAGACCACACTGTATTTGGGTATATTTACTATATTGATCCAACAAATGCTGTAGGGTAGGAAGGAATGCAGTTTGAAAAAGAGGACTATAACAAGCTTGGAACAGACTGATAGACCTAGTAATAGAAGTGATCTCAACCTGAAGATTAAGAGATCACTGGAATTTTTAAAGCAATAGTCAAATCTATGTATAGAGTTTGCTCAGGTGATACAGTTTGCTCAGTGATACAGAGGGGAAGACTTTTGAGGCAAGATGACCTAGTAGGGGGCTTTTGTCTAGGGATGCATATTAGGAAATCAATAAGGTTGGACAGTAGTTGGCGCTATGGGAGTGGGAAAAGGACTCCCACAGATATATGTAGAATGAGAAGGTCAATGATGAAGGCTTAGGAAATCCCATATTTCAGGGGTGGCAGAGAAACAAGCACTGACACTAAGGAAAGAGATAGTAGGGAAGCTGACAGAACTAAGAGCAGAGATTGGCTCCATGAAGACACAGAAAAAGGAAGTCTCTGGGAGGAGAAGTTGGGTTGGCAATGTCACGCACCACTGAGGTGCCAATAAGGCTGAGGCTTGAAAAGAGCCAAGAGTTGAAGTAATTAGTACTTCATTGATGGTCTAATTAGAATGGTTTGAGTAAACTAGATTGCAACTGAGAAAAGAAGGGGTGAGGAAATAGAATCATGAGTATGTACAACGCTTCAAGAAATTGGCAGGTAAGTGATAAAGAGACAAATGTCATAACCTCAGGTTTGGGGCAAGGGAATGTGAAACTTAAATAAGTTAAAAAAACATTGACATGCACAATACTTTTGAAAAGAATGAGTTTGGTTGAGAAAGGGGAATTGACATGACTGAGAATGAGAATTATCTGCAGAGACTAGAGAAGAGTAGATTAAACATTGCAAGTGAAGAAATTGGTCTCTGACCAGAGAGAAACTCTCTTTCCTAGGCTCAGAAGGGAGTAAAGTAACCATGTATGGGAGGATCGCTAAAATTGGAGCTGGTGGCACACTGGCCTGTATTTTTTCTGTGGAGGAGTAGAGCTGTTATGTGAATGGAAGGAGTTGGAGGTAGAGCCTGGATGCTTGACTGAATTGGTAAACTTTGGAACAGACCTCAATGGCAATGAGAAGGAATGTAAAGAAAGGCCAAGGAGAAGATGTGAACACATCACTCAGAACACATGATGTAGCAAAGAGGGCATTGGGAGTTGGGAAGTTGGGGATTGGGAGGAAGTATACAGCAGAAGGGCTATAGGAAAAAGGAATAAGGAAACCCTAAAGGGAAGGAAGAAGGACTAGGAGGGACTGAGAGACTGGTATACTCAGGCAGCAGGGGATAGAAATGTGAGAATATGCCCCTTGCCATCTTTCCATAATTCTGTCAGAACAATACCAGACCATCGGTGTCTATCTTTCTTTGCTCATAAGTAAGTGAGAAAAGCAACCAATACTACTCCAGAACATTCTATGCCAGTGGAGGTGACAGTATGTATTCATTGGATAGCTCTTATGGCAGCAATTAGAATGAATAGAGCTTTCTAGGGTGATATAGAGTTTCTACAAGAATGAAACAATTCCTATAACAATTTCAATAAGCTTAAAATTAGGTTTCTAGTAGCTTGAGAGGGATCACAACTTTATTTTCTTCTTCACTTCTTCCCCACACTAGAAGAATACCCAAAAATTTATGTAAGCAAAATGTTCCAGTTAGGTATATTAAGCATGGTCAAAGGAGGAATTTAGCAAAGTAATTTGGAAGGTTCCAGTAACACTAATTTACTTACGCATATCTTATAACTGATCTCAGAAATTCCCACCTAGTAAGTTCTAGGCATTATCCTTTTGTTCTTCAAAGTTGGATATGCTTGGGAGAAGTTATATCTTCATGTCTTAGTGTGAAAGAGTTCATCAGATAACTAGTACAAACTGAGGACTATAGAGTTTAAAATTCTTTGACTTTTATTAAAGAAATATAACTGGGGCATCTGGGTGTTAAGCAACCGACTCTTAATTTTGGCTCAGGACATGATCTCACAGTTTGTGAGATTGAGCCCCAAGTTGGGCTCTGTGCTGACAGCATGGATCCTGTTTGGGATTCTCTCTCTACCCTTCTCTGCCCCTTCCCCACTCATGTGTATGCTCTCTCTCTTTCAATATAGATAAATAAACATTTTCAAGAAATAGATATAACTGTATTTGATAGGAAGCCTTGAGAATAATGTTACTAACAAAATGTTCAAGGGCTGTTGAACTTGTCCTTTTTGGCAAGAGAGGGAGGATAAGTAATTTAAATGGACTATCCAGAGGGGTAAAAGTCTTACTAAATTTTAAATCTATACATGCTGTGTTTCTGTCTTTAAAATTGACAATTAAAATATTGTGTAATCTCCAAAGAGTATAACGTTGTACCACAGGGCTTCACAAAACTAAAAAAAAATGTTATTGGTATATCCATTTGTTCATATAAACTATGAAATATGATTGTTTTAGAAACTTAAATTTTCTCTCTTAGGCTATAAATGAACTCAAAGCCTGTGGCGAAATAACCCACCACTTTGAGAATAAACTCAACAAAGTATATTGATTGATATACCACTCTATATATTGGGTATGCTTTGCTTTAAGGTAGCAGTTTGTCTTTTTCACTCATCTTGGGAGTGGAAAGATCTGGGGAATAAGAATGCACTGTTGCCCACAGTGGGTAAATGATGAGCACTGAGATGAGAGTAACAGACTTCCTTCTACATATTGTCTTAGATCTGGTAAAAAAAAAAAGCAAATATTTGGGAAAGAATACTAAATTGTCATGCATACTTGAACATACTCTTCTGCCCCAAAAATTTATTGATGGTTTCTATTAAACTCCTCACCATGGTCAGAAAGGCTATTTATTATCTGGCCCATGCATATCTCTGCAATTTCCCTTGTTCACAATGGTCTAACCATGCTTGCTCTCTTTCATTCCCTCATAGAGCCCACACATTTACCTACCTCAGGACCTTTGAATATGCTATTCTTCTTATTTCTGTCTTGGTTTTCATTTCTCTTCCTTAGTTTTTAGCTCAGATGTGGCTACTTCAGAGCTGTGCTCCTTGACCTGACTACCTAAAATAGGTTCAACTATGTTATTCTTATCTCATTTAAAACTTTGCTTGACATCTCTATGCAACTATTGCCAATTGGGATTACTTTGTTTCTTCATTTACCCTGCTCAGGCTACCTGAAAAATGTATGTGGCCATATTATGTTCATTGAAGTTTCAGACCCAGATGGGAGTAATGTTTATATGATATTGTTACCCCATCACAAAGCATGCCACAATGTAGGCATTCAATAAATATTTGGTAAATGAATAAAGTAATAATAACACTAACTTTTTATTTTATTATTTCTAGGTGCTGAACAACTTGTTAACCACAATAAATATAGTCATGTCCATCAGTTTCATCAACTCAGTAAAGATCATTACTATTTCCACTCTATAGGTTAATCGTAAGATTAAGTAATTTACCCAATGACTTTTAAGTGGCCAAGCTGTGGTTCACATTCTGACTGTTATGACGTAAATCTGTGCTTTCAGTCATGACTTTTTTTCTCTTGCCATGCTTTAATAGCAGATTGGAGGTCCAAATTCAAATTGCCCAAAATTCCTTTTAAACACATAATAGTTGGCTAAGTTTTCAAAACCCTGAAATTAGTTCTCTAACTTCCCCAAATATTCACCTCATTTTGGTGGCACTGAGCTGGTCTCAGTACTGAGCTTAATTATATAGGAAGTTTCCTGAGGCATCTCTTCTCCTCTGATTCAAATCTCATCTCTCTGTGGCCTCCATTAAAGAGGTGCTAAGATGCAAACAATCACTGTGAGGTATGTATTTTAATAGGTATTTCAGATGCATGGAAGATGTGCAGAATTCTGAGAAAATGAAATCTCATCCTCTGCAAAAGCTAGTCAAAATGGTATTTAATCAGCCTAGATTTTTATTCTTCCCCAAGAACTCTGAGTCCCTGGAGCTCTTTTAATCTTGGCTCATTAAAAGTTAATATAATTTGGATTGGTGCTATTCATTTTGTGTCTGGACACCTCATTTACCCAGCTCAGGCTGGGTTTCTGGGCACCAAGCCTACATAAAAGTGTTTGTATCCACATTACCTTCATTCAAGTTGCAGACCCAGATGGGAGTAATCAATAGCTGATCGTTGATAAATGGTAATCGTTACAAAGAATACAGATTCAAATGTCAGCCACAAAAAGGATGCCAGCTATTTGTTGTTGGGTAATTCAGTAATGTCAGGAGGTAACAAAGAGAGATCGCTGTGCTGCAGTCATTACCCAGCCCAGGGGAGGAGTGTTAAACATTAATACTTGAGCTCTGAAAGTATCAGAAACTTGATGTCCAGACAAGCTTTGTAATAGGCAGGGGAAGCTTAATAAGCCCAAATTTTTCAATCATATGCAAAGGACTGCTGAAGTCCAGAATCTCCATCTTCTGAATTAGACTCATTCTCTGATTCCTCTACCACTGCATTTGGATAGAATTATGATCTGGAGAGTGACAGGGTGGCTTGGGATTAGGTAGAAAGGAAGTAGGCAAACCATTAGTTGTAGATTGAAGAATGGTCTCTTCATACTATAGACAGCTTCCTGAGTGGTTACACCATTTCCTTTGGGACACACAGTTATTTGATTTGCTCGTTCATTTTTCTCATTCAGTTATTTATGCACACTTCCAAAACAATCTGCAGAGGTGCTACTATATGTAGACACTTGCTATAATAGGAATGCAAAAAAGTAAAAAAGGCTAAAATACGGATCTTTGGAGTGGTTATATGCTAGTAGGTGAATAATAGATAACAGCCTAATTGTTATTAAAATACAATGTTGTAACTTCTATGGTAGAGGTTCATGGAGTTATCAGAACATAAATCTGAGAGTATGTTAGGTGAATGATGAGAGGGTGGAAAAAAGTGTCATTATCAAGATATTTTTTTATATGGCATTAAATTTTTTTTTAATTTTTACTGTTTATTTTTGAGAGAGACAGAGAGAGACAGCATGAGCAGGGGGAGGGCAGAGAGAGGGGGAGACACAGAATCTGAAGCGGGCTCCAGGCTCTGAGCTGTCAGCATAAAGCCCGAGAGGGGGCTTGAACCCACAAACTGAGATTGTGACCTGTGCTGAAGTCAGATGCTTAACCAACTGAGCCACCCGGGTGCCCCATGAAGAGAGTTTTGATACTGATCTTGAGTGATGAATCCTTCATCATAGCGTTTGGGAAGAAAGAACTATTCTGGGTAAGAGCAAGTATTTGCTTGAAAAGTAGTAGTGCGTGAGCTGATATAGTAGGAGGATGAGGCATGGAGAGGCATGAACACTATTGCTGTCATACACTGATGTGGAGAATGTGGGGTGAGAACAGGAGTAACAATGTGAGTAAGGATCTTGAAGAATGAACATGTTGAGTATGAAAGCACTATAGTAATTTATGCTGAAGGTGGAAGAATTGGAGATATGGCGTCAGAGCTTAGTAGAGATGTCAGGGAGGAAGATAGAGGTTTGAAATAACTATTTGACGCATGTTCTGATAATTTATACAATTATGGGGATGAAGAATCATGGGTAGGTGAGCAAAAATGTAAGGATGAAAGTATGGTGGATGTTGACATCTACAGGGATGAGCAGAGGAGAAGCCAGTAACAGAGACTAGAAGAAAATTGTCAGAAAGTTCAGAGGGCAACTCTGAGGGCAACCCAAGAAAATGGTTGTACTCTACAACTACACTAACAAACATCTCAGTGAAGAAGAAAGAAGTTGGTCCTTATAATGAATATAATAAACTCTTTGTTTTTGCCAATTTGTATTAATAGTTTTGAATTTTATGAGACTGATGCACTTCCTGCTATGCTAAGAGGGCAGCTTTAATAGTTTCAAATTTTAGCTGAACATCTACTTTATGTTAATAGGAGATAATGAAACCTAATTATGGTGAAGCTAGTAATTATTTCAGAAGAATATGGAGGCATATTGGTAAACCAGGTTGGAAAAACCTACATCATTATCTGAGAGTTTTCTTTGCTTCTCATGTAATGAAAAGATCTCATTATCACACTTATTAAGGTGATGTGTTTTAATAACAAAAATATCTTAATTAATAGTCCCCACACTATATTTTATAATTAAGCTTAGGCTGAAACCAGAGAGAACATTTGTCTCCATTTTACTGGTGGCCTCTTGGCACTGAGTCAGGCATGTTTGTTGAATTGTGTTTATACATATTTCATGGTTGGATAGGGTTGCTGACTAAGCAGTGTCTCATCTCTCAGTGTATTAATTCATTCAGCAAGTATTTATTGAAACTCTTGGAATTGCTTTAGACTCTGGGAACAAAGCAGTAAAAAGTGGTCAACATCTCATCTCTACGCTCATAGGGTTATGTTTGGATGATGGCAGAGGAGAGAAATGATCAATTAATCAGAATGAGATACTGATAACTTCTTTAAATTTTTTTTTACTGTTTTTATTTATTTTAGAGAGAGAGAGACAGCATGAACAGGGGAGGGTCAAAGAGAGAGGGAGATACCGAATCTGAAGCAAGCTCCAGGCTCTGAGCTAGCTGTCAGCACAGAGCCCGATGCGGGGCTGGAACCCACGAATGTGAGATCATGACCTGAGCCAAAGTTGGATGCTTAATCGACTGAGCCACCCAAGCCCCTGATAACTGCTTTAAAAAAAAAATAAAGGAAAATAAGGGACAGAGATGACAGACAGCCTTGCATTTAAGAACAAACGCCTATGGGTCTCACATCCTGTCTACTGTGTCAGTGGAGACTCAGCCAGTGGGGGTTCCCTGTGAATAACGTGTGCACGGGTGAGCACTTGCTCTCAGCAGTAACTTCTTTCATTAATGCTGTCTTCTCTGTTGGCCTCCCATGTTGACTTTCATGATCAGCAGCTGGTAAATCCCAGAAACTCACAAAGATCCTGCTGTGTCTCCTCAGGTTCATTCATCTACAGAGCAATTCTTCCTATGTTCTGCTGCTAGATGGTTTTTTTTTTTTTTAATCTTTAAACACTCAAGAGAGTGAACATCTCCCCATGGGCTTATAGTGGCACCCTCTGGTTGTATTTCCTTGGCTAGCTAGCTTTATGACTTTGAGTATTTATTTATGTTTTAATTTAACTAGTTTGAATGAACAACTGTAACAATAATACATAACACTGGGGAAACATTAAAACAATATTATTGAGAAATATGTATATTTTTCCTTTTTCCATGCTTTGACCCAGTTTCTCCTGTTTTCAACCCGCTCCCTAGAAGATATTTTGTTTAAGAGTTTTGCATTTTTCCACAATGTAAGAGTAAGAGGTAGGAGCCCCATCCAAGCCCTACAATACTGAAATATCTTATCTTTTTATATTAAGACACAGGCTTTACTGAGCTTTGGTCTCAACTGCTTGAGGATTTCGGGCATCTCTGTAGGGCATCAGGCTAAAACAAACTCTGTGCTAAGAAGAACACCACAAAACAGCAACACAATGTGAAATAACAGACCTTCGTAAGAAACCCAAGACTTTAAAAAAAATTTTATTTTGGGAAAGAGTAAAAGTGGGGGAGGGGCAAAGAGAGTGAGATAGAGAGAGAGAATCCCAAGCAGTCCCTGAGTTGTCAGTGCAGAGCCCAATGCCAGACTCAATCTCCCATGAATTGTGAGATCATAACAGCCAAAAACAAGAGTCAGACTCTTAACTGATTGAGCCCCTCAGGCACCACAGAAGACCAAGACTTTAAAGGGAAGGACTGACAAGAATGTATAACCTTAGGGTGGCAAAGTTGATTCTGACCTGGTCTAATTCCAGAACAAATTGTGACATGGGTAGTTTGCTTTGTGCTTTTCAGTGACATCCATCCTTACTCACAGTAGTCATCTCCTCATCTGGAATGACTATCCATACCCTTGATTTCCCCTTTAAGAGTGAAGTTTATCTCTTCAGACTTTGTCTTGTTGAATCCCAGGTCACTGAGGTGTCTAATTTGCATTAAATAGGACTACTTTGCATATTTCAGTTTGTTGCTTCTTTTTCAAAATACATTTTTATAAAGAAAGCTTGTTACAATCAGCAAAGAAACCAATACACATTTTTATACCTGGAATACAACTATAAAACTATACACAATTAAAAACAAGTAATAATATTAAATTATAGCTAGATTCTATTGCCTGCCCAGTCTCTGAGACTAAAGCACACTTTGTATGTATGGGTGAGGGGAGAGAGGCAATTTTCCTGGAGGTATATAGAAGAGTGAAAAAAGAGTTAAGACAAACAAACAAAAAATACCCTTGTCAGTAAGAAACACACCTCACTCCTTCAAGGATTTATAGGATGTACTGTTTAAAGGAGTACAGTCCCAAATGGTTCTAGCTCTTGACTCTTTCAGGATCTCTCAGCCTCAGAGAGCCACTCTATCCTCCTTCATATCTTTCCAGGAGTAGCACACCCAGTGACTGAGTGAGTCAGGTATATGAGGTCTGGTTATTTTGGCCTAAGGAGAGATCATTCTGACAGCTAGTATTTGCAATGGAACTTCCTATCAGGCTGGCTGGGATTTTCTTCAGCTTTCTTATGGTTTGTTCAATCTTAATTCCCCCTGAACCCCAAATTCCATTGCAGCATCTGCTACTGGAGAATCCATCTAGACTCAAGGATTTAACCTTCTTTAATGTTGGGTCATTTTGCCACTAAATTATAGACTATTGCAAGCAAGTGACCCTGAATTTGGAATCAGACAAACCTAAAATTCAATGTTCTCATTGCTTCTTATGAGCTCTTTGGCCTCTAACAACTCCCAATTTTATTAAATCTAAAATAAAAATAGTAATTTCTCACTAAACTTCTGGACACAGGAACTGTCACAGAGATTATTCTAGATCTAGATTATGCACTAGATCAGTGCTATTCAATAAAAGTATGAAACGAATCACAAAATTTTAAGTTTTCTGGTGGCTACATACAAAAAAGTAAAAGAGTTGAAATTAATTTTTATAATATATTTAATTTCACCCAGCTTATCTAACATTGAGTTATTTCAATATGCAATCAACATACAAAGTTATTAATGAGACACTACGTTTTGGACAAGTAGGAAGTGTTCTAAAACTAGTATGTATCTTATACTTGGAGCTCATCTCGGTTTGGACAAGCTGCACCTGAAATGCTCAATAAGCACATATAGCTAGGGGGTACTGTATTGAACAGCATGGTGTAGAATAAATCTTGAGTTTTATCTCTAATCCACTGTGAACCTTTACTGGAGTCCAGCTCTGGCTGGTCCACAGTCCCCTGAAGGAGAGATGACATCGGTGGAAAATGGAGTGAGAGAGCCATGTGTTTTTTTCTTGGTCACCAGCCTGGCATCTCTATCTTGCCAGGTTTTGTGCCTCTATTTATAGATTTAAGTGTTAACATGACATCAAAAAGTGGAAGTTTTACAAATAATTCTCAGTGATAAGATGCTTTGAAAAGGGTGCAGAAACAGGTTTTACAGAGGCATTTTTGCAGAACTACTCTAATTACAATGAGGTAATTTACACATCATAGGATAACAGGATATTCTTAGTGAAAAGCAGATGACATACACATTTGTTTGAACCGGTAGTAAATCTTACAAATAAGAAGATAGCAGGATGCTTTCAGTGAGAAGCAGATAGCCAACACATTTGTTTATAACAATAATGCTAAGATTCAGGCATAAACAAGGCTAGGAGGCATTCTGTTTGGCTCACAAGAGGAAGAATGTATTTGAGATGGTTAGTAAATAAACCTTTTGTCAACCTTGTTCTTTGATGTTGAAAGTGTAAGCACCATAGGCACCCTAGACTTGCCGGCCTTGGCAAATGAAGTTAAGTTGTAACTACTCTTTATCTGTCCTCATAATGGGCACCAAATTAGCATATGTATGTGCAGTAACTTATGCCTGGCTCTTGTTTGTTTCTTATTCCTAAATTAGGCTCTTTTTCTCCAGACCAGAGTTAATAGTAAATCTTGTGTTCTTTAACCCCCTTCATTTTCTATGCCTTAAATTTGTGAGGCTCATTAGAAGAGCCTTTTGACAAAATATCTGCAGTCCTTTGTTTTAATTCCTCTTTATAGAGGTGGGAATATGCTTCTTCCCATGAGGCATCTGTGTGGGGAATATTGGTCTGACTTGGAACATTGTGAGGCCTAATCAATAGCAACAGGCTTAATTTCACATGAGCAGTAGCAGCAGAAGGAGATGCCAGTTTCTGCCTCTCATGGCAGGAGCCCTGCACGTCTGCCATTTCCTTACTGTGACCGTGTCATCCAGGAAGGCCTGTATGGCTTCTAGCAAACCTTCAATGAAAGAGAGAATTATAGGGGTAAACAGCTATACAGAATCTAGAAAAAGCCAGTCTGGGATGAAGCCAGTGAGAGGAAATACCTTGACAGTGCTTACCTCCTCTCATAAATACACTTGGGCTGATATCTGCAGGAGCTCCAGCCAGTATACCAGGCAGATAGTTAGGGTAACATAAATGGTATTAATTCAGAGTAATCACTTTTCCAACCCTAGAAAAAATATGACTTGGTGTTATTCACACAAAATTGCATTATTCATCAAAGATCTTATTTATAGCAAAATGTGAAGAAGTCTTATTCTCAAGAGATGGGAAGGAAAATAAGGAATTTAAAAGAGATCTTGGATATAAGAAAATATGCTGAAATTTCAAGATAACTTGTTGAGAATGCCAGGATTAAGACAGTACTTTTTGTGCTGTCCAGAGGGAGACAGGGAGAAATTACAAGTTATTTAGAGTAGAAAAATTATTTTCCTGAGATAGAAGGAATATTCGTCTTTTATAATCACCTACATGTTTACTGAATCAATAGTACTTATCAAGTAACTAGTGAAAGTATGAAAGAGTTGTACTGAATGAGGATTGACCATGTAACACTCACTGTTCTAAGTATAATTCATGGATTGAATTAACCATATCATAAATATGATTATAATCCCAATATGATGTTAGAGCAAACTGAAGTGTAGATGTTATGCAAATGCTCAGGTCACACAGCCAGTAGGGAATAGAGTCAAGACTCCATCCCAGACTATCTAATCTGAGAATTGCACCCTTCACCACCGTTAGGTGATATGTGGAACACAAAGGTGCATCAGAGTTAGTTTTTGCTTCTTTTTTTCCTCGAGGCCCGGAAGGAGGAATAAGATAAGCATATAAATGAACCTGATAAAAGATAGAAACTGGAACATGTGTAATAGAAGGAAAAAGTCCAGTGGGAATTCAGTGGAGTACACAGATGTATTTAGGACATCCCTCCCTATCTTACGGATGAGGAAAATCAAGTCCAGCAATAGATCACGAACATATCCAGCTATTAAGTGACAGAATCTTTTTTAAATCCCAGTGTTGTGTTACCTGGGAGTGCACTGAGTTGATCTTAGTGCAGTCTCTCCAAAGAAGTGGCCCTAGTTTTAATAATACCAAAGTTTATTTTATTTTCCTTTGTCTGAGGGCTTCATGCAATTGTTTCTACATTGTTAAAGTTTCTACATTGTGGAACACTGATTAGCATTTTACTAAACCAAATCATTTGTGAATCACCCCATGGCTCCCCAAAAGTAACAATTCATTGTGAATATGAAGAAAGAGAGGTGTCGCTCCTACCCAGTGTACTCGCTTCACTTGAGAATATGTGTAGATAAGAACTGAGGGATATTTCAGCTAAAAATGGGACGATTTATTGCTCTCAGATTGTCATCTTACATCTATGAGGGTGGATTTTATGTTTTTCAAGATATGTTGCTCATGAAGAGAACTCATTTACAATACAAGTAGAGTTCCTCTGATTATCTTGGTAAATATATCTGTAGATGTGCTGAAGCAACTGGCAACCCTAAGGCCACATTTTTCAGCACATAAACACTCTATCATTCCTGAATGACATGTTACCTACAACTGTTCTTAGTGACATATTTGAATACTGAAAGGTAGTATTTTCTAAAGTGTCCCCAAGGTTTCTTATGGGGAAAAAGAGTTCCAAAATCACAGACCATTGGGAAATGTGGTTAATAGGTTTATTAGCTCTAGAACTTTTCAGAGACTTAAATATGCTAATGTGGATGTTTAATCTACAAGATTTGCCTAAAATATTTGATCAGAAACATCACCCAATACCCCTCTTTGTTTTTATCTGTTGAAGAACATTTCATAAGTCTAGATAGCCTAACAACATCAATTTGAACCCCTTGAAATTACTGATATTTGACAACTTTTATCCTACAAAGATGGCAACCTCATATAGCCCTACTTAAATGGTTTAGAAGTTGGGGACACTGCCTTATAACTTAGTTCTGAGAGCTCTTGAGGTATTTGTACTATATTTTGGTTCCTGGTTCACAGTCCTTCCTCACCCTTACCCCTAACTTAACTAGGCCTGTCCTTGATCCAACTACTAATTCTACTTGCCAGAGTGTCTCTGTAGGCCTTCCGTGGTGGGCCTCTCATGAGCAAGTGGAACTGCTCGATAATTCATATTAGATTAATTTAATTCCAGCCTCACACCTCTAATGATCTGCTTTACCAAAGAAATTCCATCCTCACTGCTTAAGACAGTTGGGTAAAAATTCAATACTCCATCGATAGGTGCACTTAATTTATTGGAAATCAACAATCTCAGTGGAAGGCCCCATACAGATGATAATTTTCAAAATATGCAAAATGTATATCAGGTATACAAAAATAGTTTACAAAACTAGTTTGAAAATCCACAGTCCAGTTAATTGTCACACAAAGGGCTGTGATTTTACTGGGTATTTCCACATAAGAAAGAGTTTAGATTAGGGGCTCCTAGGTGGCTCAGTCAGTTAGGCATCTGGCTCTTGGTTTCAGCTCAAGTCATGACCTCATGCTTTTGTGGGTTGGAGTCCTGCATTGGGCTCTGTGCAGACAGTGTGTAGATATCATGGTATTCTCTCTCTCTCTCTCTCTCTTTCTGCCCATCCCCTATTTGTCTCTCTTAAATAAATAAATAAACTCTTACAAAAAGAAAGAAAAAAGAATCTAAATTGGATCTTCGAATGCTGGAACTTGGGAAATTGTTTGATGGTCTCTGGATGACAGTTCAAATGGTTACAATTGGAACTAATACTGGAAATCCAGCACGTGTACTCCCCAGAGCTACCTCATATGCTTGTATAAGTCTTTGCGAATGGGGCTGGGGGTCTCAGCAAGTTTACAGTGTGGACATACATTCTGGGCTACCAATCGTAGAGGGGATCTCCAGAGCCTTGCTGCATAGCTGGCACAGAGTAAGCGTTCATTAAAAATTTGTCGAATTGAATCAAATCTTTCTTTCCCTGTTCACTTTCCTGTGGTTATATCATTAAGCAAGAAATTAGTCAGAACAACCCACCTTGGTGAGGAGAAAACAGAAATACATTACCCAGATAAATGAAGAGAAGTGTGTGGGTTGCCTGCATTCCTCAAATTACTTCTCTAATCACCATTTCATTTATCATGTGTTAGAGAGCCTTAATCCCCCAAACTTCCAATAGCTTGGCTGTAGAAAATAGTCTTCACTTTGTCCTGAGTTTTTATTTTTTATTAAGACATTTTTAAATGTTTATTTTTGAGAGAGAAAGAGAGAGTGAACGAGAGAGTGCATGAGTGGAGAAGGGGCAGAGAGAGAGGGAGACAGAATCCAAGCAGGCCCCAGGCTATAAGCTGTCAGCACACAGGGCTGGAACTTGTGTGAGATCATGGCCTGAACTGAAGTTGGATGCTTAACCTACAGGTTCCCCTGTCCTTTGTTTTTGGATAGAGACCATGCAGGTGTGAAGTCTTGCTCTCCAGAATTCTATGCAAGGGGGCCTTTCCTGGTGTCAAATGCATGTGTTAACTGAACAAATTTCTCTCAACCTTGATTAAAACCCCCAAGATGCACTGAATAGATTTGCCTTAGAAACCACCTTGACAAGGTTTACAAATCCATTGCACTTGCAGAGTTTGGGCTTTTGTTTGGAAAAGGGTTTTCATGTTTTGCTCATTTTGTTCCTTCCTGGCACCAATCTGAACAGCATCCAAAGAACAATGCTACACCTAATTTGCTCCTGCAAATGAGAGCAATTAAAATACCTCAACAAAAATGATGGTGGCTCTCAGATGATTTACAGGCCAGGAGTGGAATGTAATGACTCCGTTTATTCCTCTATCATCTGACTTGCCAGTGGCTCTGGATATAGTTATTAAGCACTTCCAGCCCAGTTCTGACTTGCATGGCTGGTCGGCTCCTGACTGAGACATACAGCTGTTGGTAGGACCTCCGGTGCTAGAAGAAATAGACCTGCCATTGTCAAGTCATCTTCATAAAAAAACAAAACAACAACAAAACAAACAAAAAAAACCACATAAAAATGTACTGAGCTGACAGTGTGGAGCCTGCTTAGGATTGTCTCCGTTCCCCTTCTCTGCTCCTCCCCTACTCATTCTGTCTCTCTCTCAAATTAAATAAGTTTAAAAAAATTAAAACTGTGAGTGTATTTCCATATTACAAACACATTCAGTGTAATATCCTATGTGGTCTGTCTCAGTGGTTTGCAAACCCTGCCATGACCCTTTATCTGAACCACCTAATTCCCCAAGCTGTGCACCCTCTTTGGCACATGGGCAATGCAGAGTTTATTGAACATCCCTAATGTTTCATTTCACTGAGTCTTTGCACACTTGGATTCCTATGCCTGAAATAGCACATGAGGAAGGTTGAGGCAAACCTTACCCCACAATTAGGAATATTCTAATTACAGAAAATTGTTCCAAGAAGAGAAGTCTGATGTTAGATCTTCATATTACTTCAATAGCTATAGCTAGAAATCTAGATTTGGGGGAGAGGTTTTCTAATTTTAATCATTGTTGAATAATTACAGTTATTTACAGTGTTTTTATTTATAAATATCATGACCTCTCTGAATGATCTCTTGCCATGAAATCTTGCTCTTTCCCCATGTCATTCATGCCTAATGAAGTGTTGTTTCCAGAACCTGACTTGTGTGTTCTGAACTTGAGTTCTTGTAAAAGGTTAACTACACCAACATGAGAGCCAAGTAAAGTACATGTTCTCTTGAGCAAAGGCAGAGTGGACCACTGTTCATGAGTGATTCCAGCCAAGTTCACTCTATGTACCCCTAACTATCATTCCCTAGCACCCCAGAAGGCTAAACTAAGTCATTGAGATCACTTTTAGTAAACAGTTTGATTCTGCCAACTTGAGATTGGCTTTC
Organism: Suricata suricatta; assembly: GCF_006229205.1. Taxonomy (NCBI): domain Eukaryota; kingdom Metazoa; phylum Chordata; class Mammalia; order Carnivora; family Herpestidae; genus Suricata; species Suricata suricatta. The sequence goes on from NC_043711.1 coordinate 36,430,700, forward strand.
CTGAAGTGTGTCCACTTGATATTGAACCATAGCTTGGATCCCTACTAGACCCCTCCAAGTCTTTAGGAATCTTATTCAACACTAGTGTTCTGAAAGGTCATGCCAAGGGGCCTGGTGTGGTGCTGTTTTAATTCTTGGTCCTGTGCATCCCATGGGCTCTCTCAGTCAAGAAATGCATAGCTTTCTTTGGTTCTAAATAATATCCTTACATTCTTTGATAATTTTGTTCCCTTCTTATTTTTTTTCTCTTTTCCAATATCTCTTACCACTGAAATGGTGCTGTTCTTGGATGGATCCCCTCAATATTCTTTTTTATTTTTTTCATTCCAGTTTTCCATCTTTATGTCCATTTATTTTATTTTATTTTCTGAGAAGCTTCACCATCTTTATCTTTCAGTCCTTCTAGAAGAACTAATATTATTGATTGTATTTTTATTTTTCATGAGGTTTTTTTATTCTCTTGTTCCTTTTTAAAGAAGTAATAATATTCTTAATAAACATAATATATTTTCTTCTCTCTAACAAGGTATTAGTTATCTTTTAAGGGTTTTTTCTCCTCCTTATATTATCTTTCTACTTTATGAATATTTTTCTGTGTTATTTTTGATTACTGTGCTTCATGTAACAGGCTTTCCTTAAATACCTGGCAGGCTTTTGTTGTTTGCCACTATTAATAGGCAAAAAACAGTGTGAGTCTTATATGTGGGGGAACAGGGTGGGAAACTTGTTGAATGGTGGGCTTCTCTGTAGCATGATTAGGCAGGAAGCAAGCTACTTCATTAAGGAAGCATCAAAAGTCAGTTAGTCTTTTCTCTGTCACAGACAACGCCCCCACAGAACATCCCACTGCTTTCTCCCTTTGCTTTCTTGGTTTCTTCCCATGGTGATTGGAAGTGGGAGATAGGTGATTGGTAGTGGACTTGCAGCCAAATAGCCAAGTGTTGCTAAGACGATCATCATTAGATAGGATTTTATTTAAACCACTTGTTTTCAGTCCTGGGCTTCTTCATCAGCCTCCCTGGGGCTTGCATGTCAGAGTTTGGAATACTTCTGATTCAATTTCTTCCTAGATAGAGCCTTCAGATTTAGCCAAAGGAAAAAAAAATAGAGATTGCCTCGTAAAATTTGAATTTCAGATAAACAAGGAATGATTTTTTACTATAAGTGTGTCCCTGCAAATCTGAAAGTCAAACATAACTGGGCCTCTCGCACTTTGTCAACCCTATCCACGTCATTAGAAGAGAGGCGTAGTAGTCACTGGCTGCACCAGTGCGTGAGGTGGCAGGGATCTGTGGGAACCCAAACATTTGTTTTGTTTTGTCTTAAAACGTACTTTGCACCTTTCCCCCATTGTCAGCCCTGTTCTTCAGCCCAACCTTCACGGCATCTGGTGCTTCCAAGCCCTCACTCCCTCCTGAAGTTCTGCAAAGCAGCTTGGTTTCCTCCTCGTGACGCGGCTGTCTACAGACATTTGGCATTCAGTTTCCTCTGTGAGATTTATTATATGATGTAGCATCTATTATCTAGTGAATGATGAAGAAAGGAAAAAAAATACTTCCATTTGCAATTGTGAGATACCACCAATCGTTAGAGTCATCTTTCCTTCTGGAATGTGAAAGTGGGAACAAGATGCATGTTTTAGAATTGATAAAACATGGTAATTCTCCCACCGTTTCTCAATCTCCCCTAATTAGTTAACATCTCTTATTTACTATTATCTCTTTTTTCATCATGTTTGTCTTTGTAGATTCATATATTTTTTGAAAATCCATTTTCTCTCATTTTAGAGAAATTTCAGAGGATTGCAGAGATTTACACATGTGTTTATTTTTCCTCTATTTTCGTTTCATTTTGTGGAAATTTTAGATAAATATGTTGCTTGGCATGATGAGACACAAGCTTTGGCTCTGTGTTTCCTTCCATTCCTACCAGATGTTTTGGCAGCATGATGGAATGGTCTGTGAACCAAAAGCCCTTGAGTGCAGGCAGGCTCCAGCCTGAGCCCACCATTGCCAAGCCTCTTACCAGAGAACACGTCTTGGCCACAGTTTCCACAGCCCACAAAATAATTTGTTCCCAGTGCTCTCGGCTGCAATGCTGTAACTATTTCATGCAGAACAGAACTTTTGAGGTATAAGCCACTCATTTCAAAGGACAGGACGTCAGGCAATAAGACCCTATGCCAAGTGAATCAGTGGGAATGGCAGGAGCCATTTATTTTGCTTTATTATTTTTAAAAATGTTTAAAAATATTTATTAATTTTGAGGGAGAGAGAGAGCAAGAAAGCAGGGGAGGGGCAGAGAGATAGAGAATCCCAAGCAGGCTCTGTTCTGTCAGTGCAGGGTTTGAACCCGCAAATTGTGAGATCACGACCTGAACCAAAACCAAGAGTCAGATGCTTAACTGATTGAGCCACCCAGGTACCATTATCTTGCCTTATTCTTTATGTGCAATTTTTAGAATCTTTCCTGACTTCATTTACTTTCTTTGATTTAACTGTGTGCCATGGACTGTTTTGGGCATAGTAGTGACCCAAACATAAACCAATAGTCACCACTCCCATGAACCTTGTATTTGGAGGAGTTGTGGGAGATAGAGAATAAATGGATAAAATTAGTGATATGTTAAGAAGTGATCAGTGCGATAGGGAAAGGAACATGCAATGAGAGTGACCAGGTAGAAATGCAGGTATGCAGGGTTGTTGCCATTTTTTAAAAGGGTGGTCTGGGAAATTATTACTCAGTAGGGGATCTGAACGGTGTGAAACAGACCATTGTCTTGGGAGTGGTGGGGGGTGGGGGGAGTGAGTATTCCAGGTAGAGGGAATAGCCAATACAACTGCATGGAGACAGGAGTGTGCTGGAAGTTTCAAGAAAAGCTAGGAGGCTGCTGTGACTGGAAGGAGTAAGCAAGGTGAGAGTGACAGGAGGTGAGGGAGATGCCATCTCAATCAGATGGGCTTTGTCATCATTGTATCGTCTTACAGGCTTCTACTTGATGTGACATAAAAAGCCTATGCCCTTAACTCTACATTCCTCACCTCCCAAATGAAGAGCTCTGGGCAGCCAAGGGATATGATCTAACCTGTATTTTCTCAGGATCTTATCTAGGGCAGTGTACTTTCCCTCACGTTCTAAAATTCTTCCTCATTTCTAGTTTCCTTTGTAAAACCGAGTCTGAAGTCATACCTGCTTCTGTCTGAGATCTTTCCTTTCAAGCCTAATTCACTTTCTTAGCCATGACTCCAATTTTGGGATCTAAATGTGTGCCCCTCCATTACCTCAAATATTAAGACCAATAAAAAGCTCATATAGTATTCTCATAGTTTAATTTTTAGCTCAGGGATTTAATCTGGCAGGTTACTCTTTTTCTCATTTGTGGTGACTGAGATTCACCAACTGTCCCTTGAACTAAAAGGTAAAATAAAATACTTCTTTGGGGAAGATTTAGACATTATATTCATTCTTGGGCTATCATTTATTAACAGCTAATCTAATATAGTCATCCAACAAGTGTCAAGTATAACCCCACCACTCAGAGATGTTTTTCAATACATGCAGCCTATGTCTACTACCAGCATAGCTGCTATAGTGAGAAAACATCTTCACGTTCTCTCAAGACTGAAAGAAAACTCAAAGAATTCCTCTTGATCACATTCATTCAACACTAGAGTCATAAAACAAAACACTGATAAAAAAAAAAAACAACTAAATGCCTAGCTATCATTTGTTCTTAAGAAGTGTCAAGGTTCTAATTTAATTATTTAGTGTTATTAAGTAGAAATTAGGTTTCCATGGAGGCACTGGCTTTAGATTTGGCAGGATTATGATCCTCATTTGCTAGTATTTTTCCTTTATAGAAGCAGACTGATAATAATACTACTCCTCTTTTCACTTTCAAAGATGTAGAGGTGTGGAGTTTTTATTCTTATTAGGCAAATCGAGTGACGACCTCTCAGATCCAGGTGCTTCTCAGAGGGAACTATCTTCTGGTTATGGAGACATAAGACAGAATAAAATAAATGCACTGTTCAGGTTTAATATTTCAGGTGCCTGGAATTAAGATTCAGAAGTTTTGAGGGTTTTTGATTGGTTCACCTGCTCCGAGACAATGGACACATACTTTCCCTTTCTTAGTCTGAGTTGGTTTTTTCATTATTTGAGTGGGGATGATATCTCTCCTACAAGGATTAAATGAGAAGATTTATTCTTTTTTTCCAGAAGAAGCAGCCAGTGCTGCTAATAAATCCCAGTGCCCTTCTCTTCTGTTTCAATATAAAAAATACCTGCCTGGACTTCCTTGCATGTACGATCAAGTGAGTCATGTATCCAAATGTGTTTCCAACATCATTGACTGCTTTATATTTGCTAACCTACCCAATACATAGACATGACCCATTATATGCTAGGTGGGGAAAAAGAATGGGATTTTTATTTCCCCATTTAGTTGTTCCCTACTATGGCTCTCCTTTCCAAAACCAGAGTTAATTCACACTGGTAACATAGCAGAATCCCTTATACCCTATCCTAGCACCCCAGATCTGAGCCTCAGGCTGTGTCTTCTCCATAACTGCTGTTGCTACAGAGAAGATGAGCATTTTCACTCTGGTGCCCACTTCATCCTGGGGCACATGGAGGGATGCTTCCAAGTTAAGGATAGGGTGCACTAGAGCTGTGACAAGCCAAGCGTTGCCTCACAGCTGCCTCCACCAACTCTGCAACAGGGGTTGGAATGTAATGAGTGAACTTGATCGTGGGGTAGCAGTACCATCCAGTTCAGAAAACAGATTGAGTGAGCCCTCTGAGAGAGAAAAGCAGGGAAGCTAGTGCTTCAAGTAGGAGTAGGAGCATATAAACCATTAAATATTTTCCTTTACAATATTGTATAGATTCAATTTTTATTTATACTTTGTAGAGTAGTTTCCAATTGTTTCCTTCCTTCCTTCCTTCCTTTTTTCCTTTATAGTTCCTTCCTTCCCTTTCTTTATTCCATTTCTTTTTAAATTTTTTATGCTTTTTTTTTTTTAATTTTTGAGAGACAGTGACAGCAGGGGAGGGTGAGAGAGAGAGAGAGAGAGAGAGAAAGAGGGAGAGAGGGAGAGAGGGAGAGAGGGAGAGAGGGAGAGGGAGATGCAGAATCGAAAGCAGGCTCCAGGCTCTGAGCTAGCTGTCAGCACAGAGCTCCATGCGGGGCTCGAACCCACGGACCGTGAGATCATGACCTGAGCTGAAGCCAGACGCTTAACCGACTGAGCCACCCAAGTGCCGCTCCATTTCTTTTCTTTTCTTTTTCTTTCTTTTTTTTTTTTGTATTTAATGTTTGTTCATTTTAAGAGAGAGAGAGGGAAAGGCAGCATTGAGTGGGGGAGGGGCAGAGACAGAGAGAGACAGAATCTCACACAAGCTCCAGGCTCTGAGCTGTCAGCACAAAACCTGATGTAACCTTCAAACCCATAAACCACTAGAGCATGACCTGAGTAAAGTCGGACGCCCAACTGATTGAGCCACTAAGGTGGCCCTATTCGATTTCTTAAACAAATAATGAGAACACACAGTGCACCCAACATTGTAGTAGGTACTGGAGATTGTCATGAATATTGCAGAATACTCCTCTGTCTGAAATACTTTCTAATAGCTCAGTATTTCTGAAAATGCAGTAGCTTTTTCAGAAGGGAGGGAGTCAGGTTCTGTACTGAGTACCCAAAGTCCATCCTCAGTGGACACAGGGACATAGTTACAGAACCTCGGGGCCAGAAGGTATCTTGCCCAACTCCTCATTCAATCCTTCTGTGTTACCTCAAATGCCAGTTTTCTCTTGCAAGCTTCTGTGGATGTCATGCTTCTATAATAGCTGCTGCAGTTTTAGAAATTTTCATTTCCAGAAAGTATCACTTTTGCTTGAACTATACCCAAGTCCATCTTATTATACTATTCATTTCTCCCTTCTGGGACAATATGGAAAAAATGTGCTGTTGTTTGTGATTTTCATCTGCCTTTCTATTTGAAGCCAGATTTCTCTTCCATAGGGAATTTTCTCTTTTGGTGTTGAACTTCTCCTTTCTCATTGGTTCTTTAATCCCTGGTCCTTTTACTTGACTTAAAATTCTTCCACCTTCCTGGTCATTCTCTGAGGTCAGCCTTTTTTCTCTGCTGACTAGTAGGTAGGTAAAGGGAGCTGTTAGTATTTAAGTCAACCATTCACCCTCCTTGTTAATGTTTTTTTTTTGAGAGTTCTAGAGACCATTGCTACACTAGTGTCTTGATCACTGCTGCCGAGAGGTTTGAATTCCAACAGTGACTCTAACCAGAGTCCTCGCGTTTTTGTTAATCCACCTGTGCAGCCTCTTTGTTTGACTCTGTCAAGATAGACCTGGGTGAGCCTGATTTAATTGCATTATTTTAACCAATATATAGAGTAAAATAGACCACAGAGTCCAGGTCAGGCAAAAAGGATATATTCACTATCATTAGTCTATCACATGAATACGAGATATCATTAGTTTTCAAATTAACTTTTAATATCACATTTAGAACACAAAGGGAATACCATCAGTTAAATAAATCCCTTGACTAGATCTTGGCACAGCCATCCTAGAGCTTGACTAAAATTAACTGTTTCTGTACTACAACTAGGAGATTTAAAAAAAAAAAAAGCCTAGAAAACAAATACCACAAATAAAGGCACTTATTCCATTGATGAATAATAATAATTAGCCCAAGGTCTTCAACTGGTAGCAGGATCTGGGAGCAAAGATTTGATTCATGGATAGGAGCAAGAGAATCAGCTGTCAGATGGCCCATCCCTACAGAGACCACCCTCCAAGCTGAGAAGGGTGCAAGACTGAGGCATCAGGCCTGGAGCTCAGCCAAGTGAGCTTTGGTGAAGGGTACTTCAAAGATAGTGTGGTTTTTTTTAAACAATTATAAAAAGCAAGTTTTTGTTTATTCTTGTCTAATTACTTCTAGTACTTTAAAATAAATTAATTGATGGGGAGCCTGTGTGGCTCAGTTGGTTAAGCATCTGCCTTCAACTCAGGTCCTGATCTCACGGTTTGGGAGTTTGAGCCCCGCATTGGGCTCTGCGCTGACAGCTTGGAGCCTGGAGCCTGCTTCCAATTCTGTCTCTCTGTTTCTGCCCCTCCCCTGCTTGCATTCTATCTCTCTCAAAAATAAACATTGAAAAGATTTTTAAGTAAAAAGATTTAAAAAATAAATTGTCAAGGATGCAATCCCAGACATACACATCAAGAACTGGAAGATTTTTGCTCTATACCTGAATATTAGTGTCTGCAGCCATTGCCTGTAGTATTTTTTTTCTGAAATGCTCCTTGGCCAGAGCTTCTTTCTGTGATTGTTTCTCTGAGGCCACTGGGCACTTCTTTGCCTATAGTGCTAGCTTTGGGGATCAGTACCACCTGAGATATAAAAAATGAGCCCTTCTTTCTTCTTTCAATGATGGGTGCCTGAAGAAACTAGATCAGTTTTTGCAGGTCTGTGGTGTTGGCCCAGGTGCTGGCATCATCTGCCAAGGCCAGAGAAAGGGCACTTCTAGAGCCCCTGGGCTGTGGAGAAGCACTTCTTAGTCTTCCTCCCACAGGTACTTGAGACTTACTGCCTGGGCCAGTATCACAGGGCACATCCTGTTTCCATAGATGTCTCTCAGCATCGGGACCAGTTTTTCATGGTGATATTTCTGCATCCCATTTTATTTATTTTCTTTATGTACATAATAAGAACCAGTAATCAACTCTATATGATATGTATATTTAGCAAAAGAATAAAAACTTGCACAGGAATGATAATTACCAACTTGGGGGCAGCGGTTACCTATCAGTGTGTGTGTGCAGATAGGGAAGGACAGGGTTAGCTTTGTTTATAATTTTTAATTAAAAGAAAAAGACTTTTGAGAAAATTTTAAATATTAACATTGTTTATAGTTAGCTGTGGGTACTTGGGAGTCTCATATTTTTTTTTAGGTTTTTAATGCTTTTTATTTATTTTTGAGAGACAGAGAGAGACAGTGTGAGCAGGGGAGGGTCAGAGAGAAAGGGATGTACAGAATCCGAAGCAAGCTCCAGGCTCTGAGCTAGCTGTCAGCACGGAACCCACAAAATGAGATTATGACCTGAGCCAAAGCTGGACGCTTAACCGACTGAGCCAACCAGGTACCCCGTCTCATATTATTTTCTATACTTTGTACATTTTTACAATTCAAAGTAAAACATAAAGGGAAGGTAGGAAGGCAAGCAATCACTTGGCTAAGTCATATAGCTTCTGTGAGTTTTAGAGAAAACGTTTAGTGCGGAGGTTTTCCAAAGTCTTCGGTAAAGTCTTTATTCCTATCTTTAAGGAATGTGAGTAACTGGCATTATATCACGGAGGAAGACATTTTAAGAAACATTCTGTGTGTGTGTGTGTGTGTGTGTGTGTGTGTGTGTGTGTGTGTTCCTCATGTTTCAAACACAAACTCAAAGACAGACTCTCGTGATTCAATACAGAATGGAACTTCACTACTTTTCCTCAACCTTAATAATAAAATAATCAGTAAATAGTGAAGACTGCTTGGTGCATATGCTTGTGTATCCTTTTATGCACTTAGAAACAAATGAACATTTTTTAAAAATTATATTCCTAATCACAGTCTCATACTGCATGAACTGTTTTAAGACCTGTGGTTCTTTTGGAGATGTTTCTAATTCAGAACATAGAAGTCTGCCTGTTTCCATATGATGATTCAATAGAATTTTACAATATGCTTATATTATATTTCATTTAATCACTTTTCTGTATGAATTATTCTATCATGTTATTTTCATCCTTCTGTGTGTGCCAGCATTTTGCCTTTTAGTGGTCAGGTAGAGTTACTCAGTTTGGAAACCTACCTATAAGGAGTGGAGAAATTTCTTAACTCAAACTTAATGAAAACTTGTCCATAGCACTGGCCTATATTCTCTATTTGTGTGCTCTCTAGTCATCTATGCATATACAATAAGCTGTGTTTGGTAAACGAGTGAGCTAGAATAGCAATCATTCCTTTATTAACTATCAATTTGTGTTAAGTAATGTGATTAATTTTATAAATTATTCTTCATACATTTATTTAATCATTTCTGGTTTTCTATGCTTTGACAGTGGTAGGTATATGATTTTGTCTTATTGTATCTCATTTTTATTGGAATTTTTGAAAACTCCTTTCATGGAAATTGGTATACTGCTCAGAGTCAGGAAAAAAAAGAATGCTTCTTCATGTGCAGGGCTGGAGTACATTTGTATCATCATTAAAATTCTCAAGGATGAAGCCTCTGAAATGTATTGCTGTTTTATCACTTCACAACTGACATGTCAGTTACATAGCCACAGGCCATTGGAGTGGGATATATATAATTACAAAACACCTTTCTCTATGTTTGCAAGATCTCCTTGGTTTTAGAAGGCAATTGAAATCCATCTTAGTCACCTTTCTTTTTCCCCAGGAGAGTTCAAAAAGTTTAATGGCTTCTAGCAAATGTATTTGGAAAAAAAAGTTGTTTGAAAATACTGATTCCAGTACTTTCTCACAGTGATAGGTGTGGCTTTTTTGAATCTTCATTGTGGTTTAGGTATGATTGAAGAGAAGTCAGGAAATTCACAGTTAAATCAGATAGACAGGCCAGAAGCTATTCCCTTTTCTTTGTAAAATGAAGCTCCAAGGGTATGAATTTATAAAACAAACTATCTTCCCCAAATTAATTGAGAATAAGGTTGGATTTAGCCCAGTTGTGGTTGCCTAGCAACCACACTACATATTGAAAAGAAGATGAGGGTACTTTAGCCCCTGGGTACCACTTAAGGCACTGAGTTTCCTTGAAGGATGTGAAGAAACTTTGCTCTTTTTGGAAGTCTCTATTTAAAGATGCCTAAAATCCATACCATATGCCTTTCACCTTTCCAATCAGATTTAACATTGTAAGCCAGCTTGTCACCTCTTCAATCAAACTTACCCTGACCATCTCCAAGGAACCCCTGATTCTGGGCCATATCTATCCTACGTGCTCCCCTCACTCTATTCATTTTATTACCTCTGTACTCACCATCCTAGAATCTTTTTTGGGTATCTGCTCAACCTGATTATAATTAGTCACTTTCTCCTGTTTTACTTTGTATCTCCTATGCAAATCCCATGTCTCATATTCTGTAACTGTTCTGGTAGCATTTTTGGATGGATGGATGGTTGGATGGATGAATGAATAGATGGGTGGATGGAGGATGAAATGAATGCACAAATAAAGAGTTAATCAGGCTTCAGTGAAGATACTTCCTATATTAGCAGATGTATCATAGATTCTATATGTAAACATAACAGAATAACTCTAATATATACTGTTAGGACAGACTTTGTGATAAGCCTATTTCAAGCCATTGTTGTGAACAGGTTTTTTTTTTGTTTTTTTTTTTTTAATTATCTTTCCTCTTTTTTCTGTTCTCTGCCCTACAGGCTACCTAAGCAGTTGTGACTGGTTCTTAAAGTGAGTTCAAATTATCAGGCAATTGTCCCCAACTTCCCATCCCTATGTCTTTCTGATTCTCCTTGCATATTGGACTTTGCCTGTGGCTTATTGCTCTGTTTATTATTACTCAAGTGCCACTCCTTTCATTTTAGTGTGAACTATTCTTCATCTCAGGTTGGCACAGGGAATTTTTCTTGGGGAAATTCTGGATTCCCTGTGGCTGTTAACATGTTTAGTTATGACTGTAATAACCCTAGAACTCCCCTGGATAATCCTTAAAAAGGACATTATACACTGGGCTGTTTCCTGAGGTAGGGAGCTATAAGGGGAACACATTTCTCGTATCCAGATCTTCAAACCTAAGGCACTATAAGGACTTCGTTTTGATCAGGGTTATTGCAGGAATCATATGGCATACAAATGGTATAGTTTGAAGCTACTTTTAGGAAGGATTATTTATAAAGGCCTGGTCAGGGCATAGAGAATCAAAAGAGATTGGGAAATATTCTAGGGCTAGAAATAGGGTCATCTGAAGTGGAAATGAGAAAGAATGGTTCTGAAAATCTAAAAAAACAGAGAAATCAGAGACAGGAGATGAGAGCTGTGTGGAGAAAGTTGCCTGAGAAAAGCAGCACCCTTTGTTCAAATTCATGGAGACTTTGCAGAGAGGTATCCCAGGCAATAAATGCCCTGAACTTTCTTTTCTTCATCTGGTCTCTTACTGATGGTCTCCAATGGCCAAGACTACCTGAAAACCAAAGGACAGAGATGGCCCGTGCCAGGCAGCGTCTTGGGATACAGAACAGGGTACAAATTGAAGAGAAGATCTGGGAAAGTGGAAGATACTTAATACAACCACCCAGAAGGAGTGCAGACATAACAGGCCCTGTGAATGGAAGCTATGTTGTATATAGCTTCACACCAAAATAATTTTGGGGGAAATATTTTGACATTTTGTTACAGATCTTCAACTGTTTGTGTAAACATTTCTTTATCTTATGCCTTGTTGGTACTAGCCTTTTACAAATTTGGTCATTTAAGGGCTATCGCACTTTCTAAAAACAAATACACACTTTTTTTTTGGCTTGATCTTACCTCCAGGATAAAGTCCATCTTTAGTGTGGCATTTGTGAATCTTCAAACTGTGGTTCCAACTTTAAATGTCTGGGTAGCTCTTATACATCTTTGGGTATTTACTAACATAAAAGTTGACTGAATGCAAGTGGGATAAGTCTATATTACACTAATTTAGAGTGAAATTTATTGGCTATTTTGCTACCCAGGAAGGGCAGGTCTCTGAGCGGCTTCTGGGATTCCAACAGCACAGAATGGGGGCAGTTTCTTTCTAGAACATCACCACTGATGTGACTTAGCCTCCAATTCCTGTGCTTTGTGTGTTTCAGTTCAGGTTCTCCAGAGAGATAATCTGATTGGTCCAGCTCTGGTTAGATGCACACTACTGGTCTAATTAGATATGGTAAATACAGATAGAAAGTATCCATGTTGTCTCTAGGAATTTATTGGTGGATAGTGGTGATGACACAGTTATTAGAGAAGAAAGAACAGATTCTAAATTGGAGAGATAACACAGTTATTAGAGAAAAGAGAGCAGATTATAAATTGGAGAGACACCTTTAAAGGCTATGTAATATAAAGAGCTAACTTAATTGTGATCTTTTTAAGTGAAGTCTTTTCAAATTTCTCTAGAGGCTTCTATATCCTTTAGGTTAATATACTTACCTTGCTCAAATCTAATTATTTTTCTAAATATTTGTCAGTTGTTCCCCTAAGATGTTGAGTTCAATGGAAGAGACCATATCTTATTCATCTTTGTATGACCAGTACCTAACACAACGAACAAAAAGGCAATCACCATTTTTGGTTAAGCAAATGACTGAGTATCACTGTAGAAAAATAATGGGCATTCAGATCACAAGGCTGATGCTGAGTTACTTCATTCATTTCCTTGATCGTTTGAATTAAGCCAACCTTTAAATTATTTTGGCTCTTGTTTCCTTCTCTTCTGTAATAGCCACATCTTAGAGTAATGAGGAGCAAATGGGATACTTGTGAAGCAATAAGAAAAGGTTTAATTGGTCGGGAGCTTGAATACAGTTGGGAGTCAGACATCTGTTTTTGAATCATTCTTTTGCCTCGTGCATGACATTGAGCAAGTCACTTATTCTTTGAGAGCCTCTGTCAGATTAAAGATAATAATACCACTCATAGGTCTAACAGGAGAAACCTAACAGGGGACCATGGGAAGGGTAAAGGGGGGGAAAGAGTTGGGGAGAGGGAGTGAGGCAAATCATGAGAGACCTTTGAATGCTGAGAACAAACTGAGGGCTGAAGAGGGAGGGGGGAAGGCAAAGGGGGCGGGTGAGGGTCATGGAGAGGGGGCACTTGTGAGGAAGAGTACTGGGTGTTATATGGAAACCAACTTGGTAATAAAGTATTAATAAAAAGCAAATAAATAAAATTGAACAAAAAATAATCATATCTACTTCATTAAGTTATGATGAAGATTAAACCTTGATCATATATATATTATGCTTTGTGCTTGGTGACCACTCATATATGCTATTACAATCAAGGCCAAATCCTAGGCAATACAGGAGAGGAGATAAATCTGATTATATGTTTCTTTTAGTTGCCACCTACCCTATCTCCGCACTTATGGCCTGGCTACCAGGTTATCTTTAATCATCTCAAATAAACTTCCCCTTAAGCAATTTGACTGGGGGATTTTATGACTCTCCTCTCCACTTTATCAACTACAAGAACTTATCCCTGATAATAATCAATGCCTGACAATATTATAAAGGATGCTAATGAATTCTCATCCTCTCTCAAACAACTGTTATGTCCATTTTTTTCTGAGCACATTTTAGAGATTCACAGTGATCCAACAGAATGAATGGCTTCCATGGAGAGAAGTGGTAGCATTGGGGTTGGGTGAGAGGTCTGGAGGCCTGTGTGCCTTTCAGTATTTCACACATAACAAGGGGAGGCCTTTGCTGTAGCTTAAGGAGGAATGAGCTGCTGGAGTTGTCTTTCAAACATTGTCTTCCTTCTCTAAAGTAAAGGCAATTCTGGCATAGTGGAATAGGTGGAGAACAACAACAGTATCTTCTTTTAAGTGGCAATACTATCTATCATCACTATTTGGATCACTCCCACTCTCATTGACTTTCTTTCTGTGAAATGTGGCTAACATCTATCCCATTTTAATTACAGGACAATCGTGGCAACCAAAGAAACAGCATATGTGAAAAATTTAAGGAAGATCCAGTAAAATCAAGGCTATGTGTCTAAAAGTCTTGATTTCATGTAGCTCAAAGCTTAGAAAGGTATTTTCAGGTTCTAAAAAATTAGTCCATATATAATTACTCTGCTTTAAATTAAGGCTCCAGTCTATCATATTCTATTGTGTAGAAGAAACCGACTTTGTACGCGGTTTAGGTTTAAACTATTAGTGACATATTTTCAGAATTTGATCCAGTTTTATTGGGACTGGCAACAGGGAGACACCAATAGTAAATATTGCAGCCACCCCAAAAACTGTTCTGGACTTTTAATGATATTGAAGAAAAAGGGGACTTACTTCTAGATGTTAAACAAGTAATACGGTTTTTACATGTATATTTATTATAAATTCATTTACATCTGAAGTACTTAACATAAGATACAACTTACAAACTATTATTCTCTCCTAAACTAGCTATTTTCTACATCCTGCCACAATTTTCTTAGATGTATTTTATAGACTCTAATACCTAATCAATATGGAGGTTTATATTTCAGATGGATTTACATAAACACTATAGTAAAATTACTTGCTACTGAATCTTACTTCTTTGAATTAAAGGGCCAAAAATAGCACTGAAGAACTCTTTTATTTATGATCACAATCTTTGTTGGGCTTTCTGCCTTAGCTGCCTGTCAGCCGACTAAAACTCCTTATGCTTGCCAGGTTACTATGGATGGATCCCTGCACAGGGAAGGAATTTAAAATCAGAAGAAACAAGTGCTTTTAACATTCTAGAGATTTACTTCATGACTTCCTTTAATTAAAGTCAATTCCTGATTAAAGAGGGACTCATATTTCTGATCTCGTATCTTCTCTTTCTCTCAAAGAGAGCACTCACACCACTGTTTCCATGACTGCAAACATTAGATGTTTCAAATTATTGCTTTATTGTTATTTTTTGAAGTCATTCTTTCATGTGAACACCTAATTCAGAATCTCTCTACATTTTAATTTCCTGACTTACAGGAGAGATCAGTGATGATAGGGTTGTTTTGAGATTTCAATGAGTTAAGTAGAAGTGAAGCAGCTTGAATTCTCCATGGCCCAGAGTAATAATTCAATATGTATTCTCCATGCTGTGGTTTTTGCTGGGAGTGTGCCTGCTCCTGTTGCCTTTGGTCCTTTAGGGCCTTCTTGAATCATATTCTTCCAAGAACATGAAGATAAATGGACTACTTTTGTTTCTTGTGCTCCGCTAGAATCCAGAAAGATTAGTCCAACTAGTATCTCTGAGGAGATAAATATGAGATTTTATTTCAGAAGCTTCAGTCTTTGAGAGTCTTCCCTTTGGGAACAGAGTATGAGCATTTGGAGTACTCCAAAGCAGAATAATGAATATTTGCTTTTCCTTTCATTTCTTATAATTTTCCTGACCCAGAAGTAGTAGTGGATTCTTCTGTCATTCTGGTATTCCCTAGCTATTCTTGTGGGCACCTTGCCTGATTCAGTTATGCTTTATAAATTTTAAAATACAATTGGAGTCTCCATTCTACTTTATCTCAGAGTCTGAGAAATATATAAATGAAAAATATAGTGGAAGCCTGTATTAGTTAGGATTAAATTCAGCTATGTATGAAATAAACTTAAATCGCAGTGGCTTAACTAAGAAAGGAGATAATTTTTTCCTCTCACATAAAATATGACCAGTGGTTGACAGTCTAAGGCAGGTAAGGTAGCTCTGCATTAGTCAGTGAGCCAGGTGTATTCTCCCTTTCTGCTTCTCCATCCTTCATATGACTTCTTTCCTCAAGGTTACCTCACTGTCGTGAGATGGCCATTTGAGCTCCAGCCATCCAGTTTATGTTCCCACCAGCAGAATGGAGGAAAGGAGAGGAACAAAAGTATTTATCCCCACTTAATGAGGTCCCTTTAAAAAGCTTTGTGAGAAACCCCACACTGCAATTTTTGCCAACTATGTCGAGGGAAGATAGGAAATACAGGTTTTATATAGAACTTGCATTTACAGTTTAGGGGTATATTTTTATCATTTCCATAAACTGACAGATCAGAGCTATCCTTGACATTTTATTCCATACTGGTGGGCATAGGCTACAGAATCAGATGAATCTGGATTTGGATCTTGGTCTGCCCCCTACTATTTGAATGTTCTTGAGCCTTAATTGTATCATCTATCAGATGGAGATCATGATAACACTTACTTTACAAAGATTGAAAGAGATGATCTATGTATATAAGTTTTTATCCAAGTAATAGTTTTTAAATGAGTACCAATAATTTTATTCTACTGTCTCTTATAGGTCAAACATTGTACCAACTTAGATATCCTATCTTATCCTCACAATAAATTTGCAGTGATTTTTAATAGTTTATTGTCAAATTGGTTTCCATATAACACCCAGTGCTCTTCCCCACAAGTGCCCTCCTCCATTACCACCACCTCCCTTCTCCCTCCTCCTCCCCTTCAACCCTCTTTTGTTTTTAGTATACAGTAGTCTCACAGAGATTGAATGCAGTGTTTTACAAATGAATAAATCAAAAATTTGAGGAGGCTAAGTAACTTGAGCAAGGTTTTACAAAATAAAATGTAAGCCTTCCCTCACAATTAAAAAAAAGGCCCATATCTTTCTGACTCTAACAATTGTGATTTTTCTTTCAGATTAGATTGTTTCTTTTAGATCCAGGTACACACAGGACATTTAGGTTTATATAATAACAAGCTAGGTCCTAATAGAATTTTAATTTGCAGATTATATTCACCCAGCAAATGTCAGGAGTTGACAGAAACTGTAAATTGGAGTTTTAAGTCCAAACTTCAGACTTGCTGTATTCTGAGAAAAAAAAAAATGGGACCCTGCTATAGAAGAAAAATAGGAAAGGTCTTCTGCCTAAGACATTGTTTCAAAGTCTCATGTTTCTAGTTTCTTGTCATCAAGTTAAATATGTAGACTTTGAGTGAAATAATCAGGTTGGAGGGCCAAATCATATTGTTCTCTGTCTTCTGATGTCAGTTCAATTTGTAAAATTGAAATGAGGTATCTGCTATGCTAGGTGTAAGGTTGAGCTTGACTAATGTAATACATCCCTGGAAGGTGTGTACAATACCCCTATGACTTTCATATGTCAGAGGTTGCCATGATAGAGAAAATCGAGGCTGCTGTCGTTGCAACAGAAGGTGCAACTGAATTCACACATGGGGATCAGAGCAGGAAGAACATTTTCTAAGCCAGGACCTGAAGAATAAATACATATTTACCAAAGGAAGAGAAGCTGAAAGAGTCTTCCAAGCAGGAGAGACAGTATGTGCCTTTGACCCTGGGAGGTTATTTTGGACATCTATTTTTTTTATTATTCCTACCCTTACCTTTTCACTTTTGCCTTGACTCTGACAGGTCTGGCTTTCAGCCTTATCTTCTGAAGGCTTCTCATCAACCATGGATGCCACCACTTTAAACAACATGCCACTGGGTCTATTTTCTCATAAAGTCAATGTTAACAAACCATCCTGTAGAATTGTTCTAAAATGAGATGGCAAGTAGGCTTCATTTCCTGTGCCAATGCTAATTGTTCATGGTAGCAGCCTGGGCAGATCAAAAGGATGCTGAGGATTAGTGGAAAGAGTCCCATGATTAATTAGTGATGCTTCCCTATGTTCAGAAAGAGAGTTCTGATGCACAAGAATCAGCATTCTTGAGTCCAAAACTTTCTTTCCCCCTTTCCATTATGTTTGAAGGGAAATAGGAATAAATGCCAAAGAAGTAAGGTACAGGCCAGAAAGGACAGATGATAACACTTCCTGTATCTTGCCTGTAGCATTTCCAACCTCAGCATAGAAAATCTGGCTTTTGGTAATAATGAAAAGCTGGCTCCAAGTTCCCTGGGTCATCTTGGTGGTAGTCTCTACATTTACACATCTTTTTAGACACCCCAGTGCTGCCCCTAACTTACCTGCCTACAATAAAATGCCTAATGTAGGGATTGCCCCAAACAGGAATGGCTGGGGTGAGGCCAGGATATTGTCTATGGTCACAGACTAGAGGCTGCTACTGGCCTGCATGGACTTGAGCCTATGGTCTCATCCTCATAAAAGTTTCCTGCCAATCTATGAGTAACAAGCTACAGACAACAGTCTCCTTTGCAATTTTTTTTAAAAGTTATTACTCTATTTCCCTGCTTAAAACTTTTTATTGGTCCCATTGACTGCTTGCTGATCAGTCTAGACCATTTTGTACATTATATTCCAGATGCATAAAACTTGACATTGCTTTCCTTTGTGACATCCTGTTTTAATGTTGGTGCCTTTGTCTCTTCAGACCTTTGCACTTGAAGTCTTCTTTAGCTCCACTTTGTTCATTTGGCTACTCTTATCCAGATTCCAGACTTGGCTGGAATACAACCCTCTCTGTAACACTTACCTTCCATTCTACCTTGTTCACCTTTCTCATCAATGCCATCTCTGTGTGTTTTATATACTTTTATTATTACACACCTCATATTGGTTGTAAGTAAATCATATGCCTTAGTAGACTGTAAGCTTCCTGAGGGCAGGACCTGGATCTCCCTCATTTTCTAACAGACATTTAAGCCAGAGTCTTGTCACCTCAAATATTGAATTCAACTTAATCATTGGTAGAGGGGAACATTTAAATGTTCTTTACAGTCAAATTTGGCATATATGTGGAAGATAGGAAACTGCTGTCTAATCAAAGATATATATATATATATATATATATATATATATATATATACACACACACACATATATATATATATGTATATATATATATATTTGTTTATCCTTGAATCTCCTATTTCATGGATTATAGTTAGGGCAGGGAAGATCAGAATTAAAAATTAGACATTTTGAATTACTCTGCTGCAATTGGGAGAGATGGGAGGCTATGTATTCTTCCTTGAAATTTTTAGCCAAAGAAATTTTACTTTTATTTATTACAACAGGATTCCAGGCAACATCTCGTCTAGTTATATTAATTCAGTTATTCAGATACTCATGAGTTAATATTGCCTAATCTCATGTTCCAGCTCATTAACTAATAACCAAAAAGACAAGTAATTAAGGCATTTAGAAAATGTCATTAACTGCCATTGAATTTTGTCTCCTTTCTTTTGTCTCCTTTCTTTTTGTAGAGTAGCTGGATAGAAAACACTTAACCTTTGGCTCACACTACCTTCCTAGGGAATGACCATCATCCTCTTGGCTTCTTCCCAAATGCATTGGACTAGTTTTCAACACTGTGGAATCTTGAAGCCTTTATTCCCACTAACTACTATGCTGCTTAGAAATATGCTGTCTAGTCAAAGGAGAAGAAGGAGAAAGATTGTGAGCTTCCAACTGTCCAAGCATGTTTATTAATTTGCTTGCCTTCTCAAAGTTTAATAAAGACAAACTTAGTGTATCCCAAGTGCCCCCAAGACCCCATCAGCTGTTGTTAGAAAATAAAGTTAAGCTCCTTTCTTCATTAAATACCAAAATTAGGAAGTAAGCCCCCATTATGTTTGCAGAATGCTCTGTCTTTAGAACACTTTATTTCCTCAGATGTCTCCACACATCCATAGAGAATGCTTAAATATTCCACACATTTATCCCATTGGCTACCTTTGCCAACTATTTGGCTCTAGATCTCTGCCCTCTTTTGCTGGTTGCATCTCGTTTCAGGTGAGTCCATTCAGGCTTGGTATTCTTTCTGTAACTGTGCCTGGGTCTGGACACACTTTTTTCTTTAACTTGTCATAGAGATAGATAATACAGAGTGATGAAACCTTTGAAATAGTGGAGGACAATTGCAGCACAAAGATTAGAAATGGATACCAGAGATCTCAGTGTTCATAGGTCAAAGCCTCTTCTGGAAGATCTATGGGAAGTGTGATCTGTTATGAGCTGAATTGTGTTCCCCCAAAGATATATCAATGTCTTAATCCCAGTACCTCAGAATGTGACCTTACTTGAAAATAGGGTCTTGTAGATGTGATTAGTTCAGATGAGGTGATACAGGACTGACATGGGCTCTTAATCCCATATGATTGGTGTCCTTTTACGATGAAGACCCAGAGAAGAGAATGCTATGTAAAGACAGAGACAGAAATTAAGATGATACGGTTGGGAAGCCACAGAACACCAAGGATTGATGGGTGTCACCAGAAATTATGAAGAGGCAAGGAAGGATTCTCTCCTACAGGCTTTTGGAGGGAGCATGTCCACTTGATTTTGGACTTCTGCCCTCTGGAGCTATGAGACAATAAATTTCTGTTTTTTTTAAGCCACCTAGTTTATGGTACATTATTATAGCATCTCTAGGAAACTAATACCAGGTCCTTCCTGATAGCTCCCAACCAGTCATCATAATTGCAGAACCTAGTTCATCTCTCTAAACCAGCAGCTGCCCCTGCCCATCTGAAGTCCCAGATCAAATTCTGAGGTTCTCCCTGTCTAGCTTCACATTTGCTCTCTTCTAAGGTGACTGCTGATTGAGACATCCATTTTTTTTCAGTAAAATAAATTAACAAATCTTTGGTTGACTCTCTTCCAGGAGCCCCTTTGTGATGACCACCACCAGGTGGACAATATAAGACATGAGACACTAGTATAGTTGTTGAGGTGGATTTTGGCATTATCAGTCCACTTCCTTTTAGAGTCCCTCTTGCTAATTTGCTGATACAATCTCTCTATCATGCTTCCCTTCTTAGGATTTTTGCATAAATAGGAATATATATCTTTTTCTTAAACATTCTTTATTTTTAAGAGAGAGAAGAGACAGATCATTAGCAGGAAAGGGGCAAAAGGAAAGAGAGAATATCAAGCAGGTCTAACTCAGCATGGAATCAGAGCCCAATTCAGGGCTCCGTCTCACAACCATGAGATCATGACCTCAACTGAAATTGAAAGCCAGAGACTCAACCAACTGAACCACCCAGGTGCGCTGGAATATATATATTTTCTAAGAATAGGCACTCATTTTTTAGGAACAGCACGTGAATTAGGAAAGGAATGTGTCCTTAGAGAAAGCATGATCTGTAAAATGTTAACACAATGAAATCAAAATTTTTACAATCTGTTTCAGAGAAGCTTCTATTGTCTTTGCATTCTTTTTATTCATTCTAAAATTCTTTGCTTTACCTTTGCATACCTAAAAGCCACATCAGAGTGATCTTCCTAAAAGAAAAGTAGTTTTTATTTCAAGGTAAATTTAAATTTTCACCTATAAGGTAATGTAAAAGATATTAAAAGTGTTAAAATGCCCATCCCATTTATATGCTCTACATTTCTGCTTCTATCTGTGAAGGTTTTCAAGAAAAAGAAATCGAGATGTATAGAGTATTGGAGATAGAGGTAGAGGTAGAAGGAGGAGAGACAGGGACAGGGACAGGGACAGAATTCTCAACCCTTTAGCGTCCAGCCTTGCCTAGGCACCCTCAGTATATTGCCAATCCTTGGTGCACTTCCATGATTAATTTGTGATGCCCACCATGGGTGTGGGAGGAAGTAGAGATGAGACTGTAGAATGAATTTTATATTCTGCGTAGTCCACCTATTATGACACTTGTGCTGTAGCTGTCTTTTTATTTTTATTTCTATTTTTATTTTTTTAGGTTAAACCCTCTATGATCAGAATCAGCAAATTCGGCTCCCCACTATTTTTGTAAATGAAATTTTATTGAATGCAGCGACACCCATTGATTCACATACTAACTGCGGCTCCTTTTATAACACAAAGGCAGAGCTCAGTAGTTGCCATAGGGACTGTGTATCCCATAAAGCCAAAAATACTTAGTACCTAACCCTTCAAAGAAAAATTTTGATAATTACTCTATATGGTGCCAGTCATGGGCAAATGCCCTTCATCTTGTATCTACTAAGTGGACTTATTCCATCTTTCAAGACAGAGTAATTCATGTTCTAGTCATAACATTAGTAATAGATAATTGAAATCAAAATCAAACAATCTAGAGTAAAATAATGGCATTTCAGCTCATAACTACAAGGTCCAGGGATAACTGGCTTTAGGGACCAATAGATCTCAAGAGGCAAATGTGTCATTAGAAGTATTCTCCCTATCTGCATTTCTCAGTTTTGCTTTTCTCTTAGGCACTCGTGAGTCCCAGATTAATAGTTGAAAACTTATCCCAGTAGGGCATCTCCTTAACAATTAGTCCAGTAAAAGCACCGGCACTGATTGTAAAACAATCATCATGGATTATTTGACATTCTCTAACCAGTACCATGACCACAGAATGAAATTTGATAACTAGCCTGCCTGAGTTCATGGATGTCTCCCTATAGCTGGACCTCGAGTTAGTTCCACCCAAATTACAAGACTGATTATGAAGGAGAGCAAGTTCTCCCAAGGAAAATCAATGTTTCTCTCACCCCAGACTAAGGGTTGACTAAATGTATAGTAAAGAAACATTTACTATTCCTGACTAATGGGATTTTTATAAGAAGAAAGAGAAACAAAAGAGTCAAAGAACCTATCCTTTGAGATTTTGGTCTGTCTAGACCTGGTATGGTCCTTCTGGATCCCCTTTGATAGGTTCTGATATGATCTGACTACCAATCACTGCATACCAACCTGAGGGAGCATTCAGGGATGCCCTGGCCCTAGGTGGTAACCAGGAAGGAAAGGTTGGTGGTCTCTGGATGCCTATATACTCTTCCAACTATGAATATTTGCATAGGCAACATTCCCAGCTCAGAGCATTGTACATTGTGATCTTACCCCAGGAGATTTGTCCACAGAGCTGCACCCGTATCCAGCTGTAATTACTAGTGATGATGCATGATAGCAATAGACCAAACCTTGGCTAATACCTGCCAGGTAAATATAGTTGGTATCTTTTTCTTTCTCCCTCAAACCAACTAAAAACAATAAAAAGTGTTTAACTTTAATAGCTTTAGTTGAGAAATGATCACAGAATACGTGACCATTTAGTTGACCATGAATACGGAAGTGACATAGTGTGCCCTTTTCAGAAGTTTATTTTATTTTCCACCCTAAATTTTAGCTGTCTGTGCTTTCATTGGCAAATACTTTCAGGTGGAAACAAAAGCCACAATTTCCTGTACCTTTGTCTTTTATTTATTTTTAATATTAATGTTTCCAGATAGTGCAGCCCATTCACTGCATAAAATATGTTCCTCTACAAGGGAACCTGGGCCACTTCTCTCTACCTATCCAAACAAGTTGTATGAGGGCTTCAAGGCATCAGTATTTTTTAAAGCTCCCGGGGTGATTTTAGATACTGCTAATTTAGATGGTCTTTTTGTTTGGCACCTCTGAATCTTCCAAGCCCTACACAGATCACAGAGTTAGCTACTATCTTCTCTCTGTTTTTATTGTGCTTTTGCAATGACTTCCTGAGCTATTCTGCAATAGATTTACTTATTTGCTTCTTTCACCAAACTTTGCTCCCTGTAGGCATAGACTCTTTGTTTTTGTATCTTCAGCATTTAGCAGAGCACCTAGAACAAGAGAGCTGTTTGATAAATCAGATGAAAGGAATAATCTCACACCAGCCTCTCAAATATGCTATGAAATAGGTATTATTGTAATCAATCGTCTTATCAGATCAGAAACTGAATCTCACAGATATTAAGCACTCTGTGCAGAGTTTGACTTGAACTCAGAACTTCTGACATCAAAGCCATGTCCCTTTCTAGAACATCATTCTTAATGGAAATTACTGATACACTTGCTGCTATTTATGGCTCAAAGATATGAAATAGCAGGTTAAAAATGGTCAAAATTTGGCAATCTCATAGTCTTCAACCTACTACTTTTGTTCGGGCCTTTATTTAGGGTTTGACTCTTTGTTAAAAGATATCACAATCAGTAGTCAAAGTATATTGGCTGGGCCTCTCAGTGGCCTTGGCTGGTCAGAACAAATGTATCTAAAAGGTTGGTGAGCAGAAACTCAGGCCTACTGCCCTCATAGTATAGACTTCAATAAAGTATTTCATGAGATGAGTTCAGTCTAATGATTGTATGGATATTAACCATGAGATTGGAGCTTTTTTTAATCAACTCATGGAGTGGTGATTTGAAGTCAATCCATCAACTCATGGAGCTGTAGAAATCTTGAAGAGTCTGATTTCTCATGGAATCATATCATTGCACAGAGAGGTAAAAGACCTGAATTTAAATCTGTCAAGCTACCATTTTGCTATGTGAACTTATGAAAGTCTTTAATCTCTGTGAATTTTACCTTCTTTTCCCACAAAATGCAGAGAATAAATCCTATCATACCAGATTAATCTAAAGTTATATATATACACACACACACACACACGTATATGTGTGTATGTATACCCATTAAATTATATATATACATACATATATACACATACATGCATCTATATATACATACATATATATATGTGTGTGTGTATATATATATATATATATACATATATATATATATATACATATAACCCATTAAAGGCCTCACAAACTGTAGTGTTGTGTACAGTCATATTATAATATTATTGT
Organism: Suricata suricatta; assembly: GCF_006229205.1. NCBI lineage: Eukaryota > Metazoa > Chordata > Mammalia > Carnivora > Herpestidae > Suricata > Suricata suricatta. The sequence continues at coordinate 36,454,960 of NC_043711.1, forward strand.
GGCTCTTCTCCATTTAGAAGAGAAAGGCCATCAGGTTCCATAAACACATGATTAAAATATAAATACTTGAATGAACAATGTAGATGTCTTTAATGATAATACATGAGTATCTTGTCTTTAATGTAAAGTCCCTTCTGGCATGAATATATTGTTACAGCCAGTTCAGTTTCCATCTTTCCAGTAGATTAACTGCTTGTCTGAACTCTTGAAATAGGAATGATGAACCTCTGTGGATTTTAAGGGGCTTCCTGATTAACTCATCTGTTTTCATCTCTTATAATGAAAAGTTACCTCTGTGCCCAGAGTGTTCAACTTCTCTGAAGACTTACAATTCTCACTTTATACACAGTGGCAAGTGGGCATGCAGGCCAACAGTCGGACTGAGGAAGTCACTACCTAAGAACTAGAGAAAGAAATGACATTGGAAGTTAAACCATCCTAAAAATAATACATGAATAGTACCATCTCCTTGTTTGTCTATTTTGAATGCTTCTGAATGAAGTTTTGATAATGTATCTTTATGGTTCTCAAAGTAAGCATTCTAGAACATCACCATCATTATCCTTTGGGAATTTGCTAGAAATATAAATTCTTGAGCACTACTCTCGACTTACTACATGAGAAATATTGGAGGTGGGTCCCAGCAATCTGTGTTTAAGCTCTTTCTAGGTGATACTGATGTAATAAAGTTTTAAAAGCATGACATATCTTTACTGGACAAATTCATGCCCCTTGAAGTAAGATAGGGACAAGAAGAATAACATAGGAGTATTCATAGTTAATCTCTTTTTTCCTGGGCACCTACTGAGAATTCTTTATCAATTGTACTCAGTTCTGTTTGTGGGACTTTGTCGAGTTAATAGGTGTTTGGGTGGAGAAAATTCAGTGAATATGAATGTGAATATGAAAATTGGGCAATCATGAGAATATGAAGTAATAGGAATTTTAAATAGATATTTTACCATCTTTAATTGAAAGATTCTGGGAAGTATGGGTGGGGGAAAAAAGATGATATGACCAAGACAGTTAAATGAACTTGTCCTTCTTTTAGGAAAAGAAAAAAAAAAAGAAGGTAAAACTTTCATGCCCCCACTTGTTCAAGTCATCAATCTAGCATTAGACTTTTAACTCATTTTCTTTTCTTCAATTGCCACATCCATTCCCTTAGCAAAGGCTCTCAACTCCATCTCCAAAATGTATCCTCAGCTCATTCACGTCTCCAAATCTATGCTGCCACTGTCACATCAAAGGCATTATCTTCTTTCTCCTGGATCATGTCTTGCCTCCTAACTGGTCCCCTAGCATCCCTCTTGTCAATCTACTTTGAACACATTTAGAATCACCTTAGAACATAATCAGATCACTCACTCCCCTACCTGCTCAGAACACTCTAATGGTTGTTCTTTGCATTTAGAATAAAACCACACTTTGAACCATGACCCACAAGGCTCAGCCTGATAGGGACATTAACCACCTAATCTTGTTTTAATTCCCTCCCCCAACAGTCTGCTCCAGTAGCAGAGCAGTTATTTTTGGTTGTTATAGTTTGGAAAGAGAAAGAGAGTGCATGGGAGATGGGCAGAGCAAGAGATAGATCATCTGAAGCAGGCTCCATGCTCAGCACAGAGCCAGACATGGGTCTCAGTTCTACCAGGACCCTGGGATCATGATCTGAGCCAAAATCAAGAGTCAGGCGCTCAACCGACTGAGCCATCCGGTCACCCCATCCAGTAGTAGTTTTTTATTGTCAGTTCCTCAAACATCCCAGGCTCTTTCCTGTCTCCAGACATTTGCACATGCTGTTAGCTCTGCTTGGGTTGCTTTTCCCTCCATTCTTTCAAAGTCAGCTGGCTCTTCCTTCTGCTTTAAGTCTCCATGAAATGGGAAACCCTTCAGAAAGACCTTTTTTTGGGATAATCTGTCTCAAGTGAGTTTCTCCAAACTCAGTACTTACTCTAACTTGACTCCTTTTTTGTTTCATGCACAGTCTTTTTCACAGTTAGAAACTATTAATTAATTTTTTTGTTTCTGTCTCTAGAATGTAGAGTTCTCAGAGATTGAAATCATGTACATCTTACTTGGTTTTATTTTTGCCACTACCACAGTGATGGGCACATAGTAATTGCTCAGTAAATGTTTGCTGAATCAGGGAATTGGAGCATATTTTGTGCTGTATGATTCTTTGGACAGATAGATAATTAGAAAATTTTCGCTTAGTGCTTTTTAGTAGTCTGCTATAGTTGCTCTTCAAGAAAGCTTGGGGAAAGAATTATTGGTTTTAAGTAAGGTGGGCTATGAATATATGCAGTGCTCTGCTAAGGCCAGTTCATACCGGCTTGTGAGAACAGATGGTGAGCATCTTTTTAATTCTACGACCTCATATTTATAGCTTGAAATCTGTAACGGTGGGAGTATTTACACCATGGCAACTGATAAAAACTAAAAATCAGAGATTTATTTTTCCTCAGAGAACTAGTTCTTAAGAATTTCTGAGTATATTATTGATAGATATGTGTTTTCAGTTGTGATCCCCAGAAACAGACCCTTAATTGAGATTTTTTGAGAAAGTGATTTATTTGGAATTCCAGGGAAAAGGGGATAGCAGGGGAATAAGATCAGTAAGGGAAGAACACCAAAGAGGAATGTGATATCAAGCAAAGTTCTGTGGAGTTTTACTCTGGCTCAGTCCCACAGAAGAGTTCTGAAAACACAGTTGTCCATTCAGGGGCTAGGGATCTGGATTATTTGTACTCTCACCTATCAGTCATTGGTTAAGGACTGCCCATGGGGAGCAGGCACTGCCTGTTTGCAAAGGGAAAGCAAGTTCTGGCAGCCTGAGGGCAGGGCTGTAACAGAGTCACAGTTGCTGGCTGTTGGGAGTGTGAGCACCCAAAAATGGCAAAGGGAACCTGGGCCCATGCTCCGCTTGCTGACAACCCTTTGGAAGAGATTTCATTAACCAGAAGTATGGAAGTCTGGAGGGCCAGTAGGTCTGGGGCTGGGCCTAAGATTCTAAGTATCTATGAAGCACCCAGGTGATGTCATTGATGCTTTTCATGAGTCACACTTTGAGGGGCATCATGCAACAAGATGCTTTGAATTATTTTGTACAGGCAGATCCAGTTTTATTTGGCTCAGTCAAGTTAGTTTTCATGGAAACATGGTTTACAGAAGAGTTGGAAATAGAACCACCCGAGAGATACCTGATCCCACCATTGAATTTCCCCATTTTATCAATGAGGTAAAATTCGTAGTTACACTTCTTTAAATACTTCAGCTCCCCAATACCTCAGAAAAGATAAGTAAATGACAGCTAAGTGTCTCAATACTTTTTGACCATGTCATGGTGCTAGTAGATAAATCTATTGTCCAGACACCAGTGATTTTTGTTCTCTTTATCTTTTGGCCTCAAGTTCATTCATCTATTCAGTAAGCATTTAATGATACGCATTTATTTGTAAGTTGCTATCAGTGTTTTGTTGATAAAAAATGAATTAGGTTAAAAAAATAGACACGTCTCTTTCTCTTTGTGACATCACAGTCTAGAGTGTTGACTTAAAGAAATTATTGGAAATGGGTCTCAAATTGATCAAACATCTGCAATGTTTACTTTGTGGGTGTTTAATGGGTGACAGAGCTTGAATTACCCCTGTGTCAAATTTTTCTTACACAACCAACTTAAAGATGTGAGGGGGCTGCCTATGGCACAAACTCAATGAAGAAATAAAGTAGAAAATTATTTTTAAGCCTCATCACTGGAGATGTGAAGGCATAAATGCTTTTTACTTGCCAACTCTACTCTTTATTTTTATATTCCTCAATGAATGCTAATAAGACATACCAGTGCAGACTGCCTTAGGCAGAAATAAATATTATGCACTTGCAGTAATTAATTTATGGCAAAGTGTAGTCAGTAGGGTAAAGTGAATTTGTGAAATTCTCAGAGTACTTGACAGCTTCTTATTGAAGTAGAAATAAAATGTAGTCAATAAATGGTAAAATGCTGAAGAAAGTGTTTAGTTATCACCACAAGGGTTATATTAAGTAACTTGGGGTACTTTGCTTTCCTACTCAACCCAGAAGTTATGCATTCATATTATTGCAACATCAATGCACCATTTTCTAAACCAAGCAAATCAAGAATTGAACAAAAGAAAACTTTCTGGAAGTATTCTTTGAAAATAGTTTTTTTTAACAGTATGCAAATGAGGTTCTAGATATGTAAACCTTTACATGGGTCTGCCTGGACCCCCACATATTTTGGAAGGATTTTGTTTCAAATAATTTTGAGGCAGCAGTAATTCATAAAATATTACTTCATAGACATGAAGAAGTTTTGGCAGGTAGATATTGTTAATGAGATGATGTTGAGTATTCCCAGAATCCCCTGCCCTTAGGTTTGTAATTTTGTTGGTGGTGATTTCTATGTTTAAGTCCAGATTCTTGAGAAACAGAGCCTAAGATGGGGAATCTTGTATAAGTAGTTTATTGAGAGAGTGCACTTAAGAGAAGAGGAATGAAGGAAAAGTCTGAGCAAAAATATGATTTGAGGGTAAGTCTAGTCTGAGTTTGATCCCACAAGAAGCTCTAGAATGTGAATCATGTTACAGAGTGGCCCACCATGAGGCCAGAGACCTGGCCTTTTGTATCCCCATGTAAGTTAATCAGGGAGTGGCTCTGTTTGGGGATAAGTGGACTATCTTCCTGATGAGGTGGCTCCTTTTGGCCAAGAGCAATTCTGGCATTGGAGATTTGGAAAAGAAGGCAGTTGGGATCTAAGACATACAGCATCTGGGGGATGGTGCATTAGCCCAGTGAAGGCAGATTGGGTAGGGCACAAACTTGACCTATTACACTCATCTAGGAAATGAGGAAAGGCAAAAAAAAAAAAAAATGACAAGTTTGTTTATGAACTATGTGCTATGATAAAATATCAAAAATAATGCCCTTGCAATGATTAGCAGGTCTTGGCCACAAGAACATTTTGGTTCCTGGTATTACTACTAAACTTTTCCTTCTGAAGTGACTTAAAAGTTAATCCAGTTATGACCCACCTTCTTTAATCAGTTCTTAATATAAAATATGTTTATAGGAAGTAAATCAGTTGTTAGAGCATTGGGAAATTGACCAGGGAAGAATGTTCTCATGCCTTGGATGACAGAATCTGGGGGAAACGTTGTAGGAAGTAGACTAATCCTTGGTCACAATGCAGTAATTTTGTGGTGAGTGCATCATTTTCTTTCTCTATGGAAGTCTTCTGCAGACCCAAATTGACTACTCCTGTGTTCCTCATTAGGCTATGGACTGATCCTTTCCTTCTTCCTTCTTCTCATATTCTGTCTCTCATTTTCTTTTCTCTTCTCTTCACTTGTTTCCTCCTTCCCTTCTTCATTCTTTTTAAAAAATTACTTTACCTTCCTTCTTTATTATTGCAATCTGTCTGCCTTCTTTCTCTTCTTTCTTCCCTATTTTCCACCCTCACCCCTCTTCCATCCCCATTTCTTGTATTAGGTGTGGCTCCCTATGTCCTCCTCCCTTCTTCCGTACTCCCTTCTTGTGCCTCCTTCTTCATCTCTTTCCTTCTGTTCACTATCTCACTCTTTAGCTTCACATCCATTTTCCCTTTTTTTCTCTCTATTCCTCTTTCTCCTCCTATCTCAGATTGCCTTCTCAAGCTCTAGACAAGGACAGGATTTGTTACAGTTAACTTGGTGAAAGTAATTCAATTAAAGGATCTAAATATTTGTGTGTAATAATTCTGGAAAGACACAGAGAATGTGAGAGTATGTGTAATTCAGCACTGTGTGTAACTCAGCAAGCTTTGGCCTTCCAAACTATTTAACACAGACTTAGCTTTATTGGGCTCTGGCCTGCCAGGGCGCCAGTGCTTTGGATCTACCATGATTAAGGATTCTTTTCCAGATTCCCACAATTCTCAGCTCATGGCATTCTTTGCAGAACTTGAAAAATGCTGATGTAAGTTCACTATCCCCACCAGCCAGCTTTGAGCAAGATCTGTCTCAACTGCCTCACTCTCATTACACATCCCATCTGTCTCTGATGCTCCTTTGGCAGTCAAAGAGCTTGATGCATTATGCATCTCAGAATATTAGGAAGATTATATAACCACCAGGCTATCAAAATCAGGAGACCAGAAATAATGGGAGCATCTCTTTCAAGGACTTTCCCTTTAGTTCTAATGTCAAGGAGGACAATGGTATTGGTTAGAGAATTTTAAATGGGAAGAAAAATACACAATCACAAGCACATACACCTGCAACTTCATACTATTCTAAGGATTGACTTTGTCAGCGTGGTTAAGAAGAATGGAGGTATTAAACCTCTTCTGGCAAGAGCCTCCCAGAATCATTAACTGATTTTGTGATTCAACAAAGGCCTATAAATTGCTAAAGGTATTGTCAGAGAGATGCAGTTTATGTGTAAATAGATGAAAGTAGGAGATACTATATCTTTTATGGGTGGCTTAATGATATCCATAGGGTGGTATGCTAGCCATAAAGGTGAGTAGGTGGAAGGAATTAATACACGTCATGTTTTCACATCATTGATTTGCTAATCTGACTAGATGAAGAATGAATTTTAATACCAGAATATTAGTTTGTTATCCTAGGAAAGTATCAATCCATGTTGCACCCTGCTGATTAGATTATCCTAAGTATTAGAGATTCAAGCTAAGTAATGCACAGAAAGCTCACCAGTAGGCAGGAGAAAGTTAACTGTATGGAACATATGCAGATAATAGTGAAGACTAGAAATTCAGGGAAGCACCGCATCAGAAATCTAACAGAAGGGTTGCTAAAATCAAGGAAGGATACTTATCAAGACTTGATTACTACCAAACCCTAAAAATCTAGCATAATTATTTTGTACGGTGACAAAACCTCTTTTAATTTGGAAAGTTCATTCTCCGGACCTTACTTTCAGAGTATGGCTACGATTCAGGTACTTGTCATAGAATTCAAGCATAGAAAGTGTGAGTACTCTGATCTTCTAGAGTAGAGGAGTGTCACTGGGAGCCACAGCAGTTCCATCCTTCATCTTCCTCTGGAGCCACAATGTCTCTGTCTCTATTTTCCATATTCACTTGCAGAAGAGGAAAAGTAGCTTCTGCTTCTTTTGCCACACACTAGCAATCACAATTGTCCCCAAGATGTGCGTTTGGACATGAATCCACCTCTTATTTCCAGTCAATATTGACTCAAATGCCCAATATCAGGAGAAAACACCTGGCTGGCTCCACATGGGTCATATGACTACCTCTGGTCCAATCAGCTATGACCAAGAGGTTGAATCACGTGGCACCCATCTGGCTATGTTCATTTATTTTATGGAAAGGAGAGTTGTTAACAGAGCATGGATGTGGCTGGGAATATCAAAAGATGTCCACCACATTATTCCAATATTTCAGAAGTCGAGATGAGGAACACCAGAATGATGATCATGAAATGGAACTGTAAAAATGAATGGGTCTGTACTCATATCTTAGCTTAAAACCAGTGTTCTCAGAGGCCTTAAGCTCTATATGAAAACATGAAGGTTATATACAAATTTTAATTTACAGAAATTTAACATGATATTCAAGATAATGTCCTCAAAGGCAGAAACATTTCTACTTGACACTATAATATCCAGTTTGAAATAAACAAATCTAGGGACACCTGGTGGTTCAGTCTGTTAAGCATCCAGTTTTGGCTGAGGTCATGATTTCACAATTTGTGGGTTCAAGCCCCATGTTGGACTTTGCACTGACAACTTAGAGCCTGGATCCTGCTTCAGATTCTGTGTGTGTGTGTGTGTGTGTGTGTGTGTGTGTTTGTCTCTCTTTCCCCCATTGTTCTCTCTCTCCTTCTCCCTTCCTTTCTTCCTTCTTTCCTTTCTCTCTCTCTCTCTCTCTCTCTTTCTCACAAATGAAGATTAAAAAGAATTAAAACGAATCTTTATGATGGCTTTAAATGGAGTGTGTTGTTGCTTTATTGATTTAAGTGCATTTTAAAAAAATCATATTGAAATATGAATACTATTGCTGATTATTTGATTCTTTTAATAAAAAAAGTTATGTTCTCTCAGTATATAAGTTAAATCTTCTTAATCACTAGGTCTTCACTTTCCTCTTGAAAGATATGTGTTTAATTTTCTGCCTTTCAGGTTAACTTCTTGGTATTCCAATAACTTTTTAAATAACAGAAGTGACCTGTAATAAGTTCTCAGATATGAGATATGAGCTTTATAAATAAGATCTATTCCTCTGTCATTGCTGCTATTCATTCAAGTGCACAAACCCATAACTCTTCTTTCTCCAACCCAAATCATTCAGTCACCAAGTCCTGCCGATTTCTTTCTCAATATCTGTCAAATCCATCTCTTTCAATATTTCTTTCCTTTGATCTTATGTATACACTACTCCTCCAGGAATACTTCCAAGGCACTGCTTTGCTTTTGACTATCATTCTTGCTAACAACTTTTAATGACTTACCATTGTTTTCAGAACCAAGTCCACTTCTCCCATCTTCCCACTCCAGAATCTTCCTTCCTACCTCCCAACCCAAAGGTAACAGACATTTGGGAAAGAAGATTGAAAAATAAGATACAAAGCCTGATGTACAGTTTGTGGCTAGTTTATTTTCTTCTTTATTAACATAGTGGTCCCTGAAATGATGTCAGAGCCTCCCAGTAGCTTCTGAGCAAGTCTTCATAATGTTCTGTCCCTTTATCCATAATATATCACATTGCTCTATTAGGAGGTGAACAAAAGGCAAGATTGCCATATTTGGTTTAAAAGCTTTTCTGCTTCTTCTATTAAAATACCTGATTACTAAACTGAATGTTAGTTAGCAATTTGGTCATAAAGGGAATTCATTTTATGGATGGGGTGCCTTGCAATTATTTCACTATTTTTCCAACTGTAGAAAAGATAAATTTTGACCTTTGTTGTTATATAGTCCTAAGTGTACATTTAAAATATTTTAAAGAAAGAAAATGTAAATATACAGAGACAAATTAATATATTACATAAAATAATTAGAGTCAGAAATTGCCCCTGGCATCTGGCTTATGGTAAAGAATATATCTGTTTGCTCTGGAATTATAGCCCAACCCTTTCTTCTTAGTTGGAGGTGTGCACAATTACTTTGAAAACAACCTGTTTCTGGAAGTCCCAGTTCTGCTCTCCTGACTTCCTAGTTTACAACTCTTGTAGAGGTGATAGTATCTGCTATGGGTCCATTCAACAAACATCTATTTTGAGCATCTACTACGTGAAGATACTTTCCTAGGTACCAAAAATGAAAGTGAAGGTGGTCATGAAAGAGTTCTTAACAGGTTGCTTAAACAGTCTCAGTGCTTCTGTGAAAATGGGAGTAAGAATAATACACTATCCAAACATGAAAGAGCCTGAAACATAATATCTAATCGGTACATGAGTAGGGTCTTCAGCCTTGGAATGGAATTTGTTTACTAGTGTGAATGCGAAGTAGAGAGGCTGTTATTCAGGTGGCACTCTAAAGTACAACAGTCATACACTGAGTTCCAACTCTGGACCCAATGTCATACAAGATAGTAGAGACACAGCTAGGAGCAAGAGGAAGAACTTTTCCAGTATTTACAGTCTCTTAGATTACTTGGAGGAAGGAGGAATAGGGGACCTATATTAACAAATAAATGTGTGGTCCAGGATAGTCTCATCCCCTTTTTGCCTTTCCATTCCTCTCCCACTTATTTTTGGCAAACATGGAATATTTTGAAAAAATGTTTAAATGTTTATTTGTTTTTGAGAAAGAGAGAGAGATGGAATGCAAGCAGGGGAGGAACACAGAGAGAGGAAAACACAGAATCTGAAGCAGGCTCCAGGTTTCCAGCTGCCAGCATAAGAGCTGGATGTGGGGCTTGAACTCAAGGACCCTTAGATCATGATCTGAGCTGAAGTTGGATGCTTAATGGCTGAACCACCCAGGTGCTTCTAGGAATTTTTATCATAAGACTCCATGGAAGTTATCATTTGAGAGGTGATCAGTATTTGTACCATTTCTAATATGACTAATATAATTCATCATAATAGTATTATTAAAACAAACAATATCAAAACAAATTAATAACTAACATTCATTGAGCAAATATGCCAGGAACTCTTCTTAATGCTTTTTGTATACCTAAAAGCTTTATGTATTGACCTAGTTGACAATCATCATTATGAGATCATTAAGGAATGACTCTAGGTTTAAGAACTTCAGGCGTTATAGCAGATGGTTGGTAAGATATATATGGGTGCAGTCTGCTACTCAGTGCCTCTGAAATCATACCAAGTGAGTGGTTGCCTGTGTTATCCTCATAACTAATTTATAAAGTATATGCTTTTATTCTATATATGTACTTAAGGAAGCTATGGCACATAAATTTTAAATAACTTGCTCAATAATACAAAAGAGAGTTGGTCTTGTAAATGTGAGGCTCAACCATTGCCAGCCTCAGATACCTGAGAACAGAGATGGTGTGCTGCTCTGAAACAGAGAGTAAGGACATCAAACCACCATTTGCTGAAACTGGGAACATGGGTGAAGGCAGATGGGATGGAATCAGGAAGGGAAATGAAGGGAGAAGAGACTTAGGGATACCTGTCTTAAGTGGGCACTGCCTGGTCTACAAAGATTTCCTTGGGAACAGCTGAAAAATCCTTTGACTAAATGCCAAATACATTTGAACTTGCTAAAACTAAGATTTATTTATGTTAGGGACTACCTGCTTATTGGGGGGTATTTATATATATATGTGTGTGTATATATATATATATTTATATATATATACTTATAAATATATATATAATATCCAGCATCATAGGTCCCAAGACAGAGTTTCTTGGGGAGAGGTATAAAAGGAAATGGTTAATTTTGCTGATGAGTGGTCTGGAGATGGAAAAGCCTTCTTGGTCTCCACCAAGATTAAACTGAGTCTTGCAAAGTAAGCAGGTATTTACCAATCCCTGTCCTCCCCAAAAACAATGGAGAAGGGCATTCTTGGTAAAGCTGTTAGCATGGGCAATGTCATATAAGTAGGAAGAGGTCTTCAGAGAAATTGCAAGAAGTTTAACTTGGCTAGAGTTACCTTAGAGTTACCTTGCTGCAATGAATGATGTGGCCAGAAATGTTGTATGAACAGACAACCTTGTAAGCTATATTTAGAATAGGATATGAGAAACTGGTGAGGATGTCTTAGTGGAGGAGTAAACTGGTTAGGTATGGTTTATAAAGCTCCCTCTGGCATGATACAGACGATGACTGGGTGAAAGATACATGCTTCGGCATTCTTGCCAAACCCACTATCTCTCTAGAAATTCTAACTGTGTCTTGTATATACCTTTAAACAGATCCTGAGTATGACAAAGGAGAAGAAAGATATCTAACACATGTTTTTGTGCCTTTGAACTTCTCAGGAAAATAACAAACTGTATGGAGCAGATGGAAGATCACTCGTAGTTTATATTTACATCTGTGAGAAATCTTAAGGATTGAGTGGTTTAGCAGTACTTCTGTTGTGTGTGCTATAAAAATTCATAGGTCAAATCAAGTTTCAGTGCTGATTATGTAAATAAATTGTGCAACTCCATTTCACCAGTTTATTATTTAATTAACAAATATAAGTTTAATGTTTACTATGTGCTGAATGGATGTTGTATTATGTACTGTGGGAGATGACAAGAATAATACAGATACTAATACTATTACTAATAATATGGTAGTCGCTAAAATTTATTGAGTGATAACTGGAATTGGGCACTTTTCTAAATGCTTTACATGGATTACCTAATTTAATCATCACAAAAGCAGTATTGTTATGCTGATGAGGAAACATACCATATGAGATATATGAAATTACATAGCTAGTTAGATGTACAGCTGGGATTTGAAATTTGTCTGATACCAGAACTTGAGCTTTTAATTTGATACTCAAAGAATTTAGATTCTAGTTGGGGATATGAGTCAGTAAAATGGGGAACACTAAAAATGTCACAGGACAGATACAAAATAAGTATAAATGGGTCCAGAAAAGTAAGGTGACCATGTTTATTTTGGTAAGGTCAGGGAAACCTTTGTGGGGGGACAAAGTACCTCACAGATTAGATTTCTCTGGAAGAAACCATGAAACAAGAACTCAGGTATAGTTTATATAGGAGGTGATCCCAGAAACGCACTGGTAGGGTTGTGGGGAAGTGAGAAGAGAAGGAAAACAATAAAGAACATGTTCAAGCAGAGGTTGCCACAGTAGACAACTAAGGCTAAATTCCACTGGGGACTCCAGGAGATAGTATGATTCAGAGTAGTACCACCTACAAGGTGAGGAAGCTGAGGTATTTATGCTCCTATTTCAATCTTTCAAGGGCTGAAGATTGCTCATGGCTTTGTTAACTCACTGGAATTTCCAGTCAGCTCCAGGCAGATGCCCTCAATGTAGTGAGTATCCAGTCATTGCAGTAAGGTGAGTTCAGAATGTACCGGAGTGGTGACTGCTGAGAGTAAATGGATTGGACATCAACAGCACCAGCTAAAAAATTTGAATTGTGTCCACTTCTGGATGAAAAGGAGATAAGATTCGTAGTCTGTCTTGGTCATCTGGCATACTACTTCTGAGGAAGAGGAAGAGAACACATATAGGGAAATAACTCACAGTCCCTGCTGCAGTACTGCCCAGGGAATGGTTCAAAGGGGTTGTAATCCACACAAGGAAGCTGAGGAAGTGTTAGCTGAGCTCGGAAAACTGAGATCCACCAGAGGTGTGGAGTGGCATGGTGTGGTGTGGCGTGGTGTGGTGTGGTGTGTGTGTGTGTGTGTGTGTGTGTGTGTGTGTGTGTGTGGCACATGGTAGTAGTGTAGGGCTGGAGACAGAGGAGAATGTGCAAAATTGGAAGACCTGAAGAAGGGTGTATGGCAGAACTGCAGGAGTTAGGGAGAAAACAGGGTATTATGAGATTGGAGAAAAGGGAAGTGGGGTGCCAGGGAGGGCCAGTTAACATGAACTGGACTATAAACCTGATGTTCTTAAATAACCCCCTCAAATAGTGTGACAATTATTGTTATCAGAATATCATTAAGGAATGACTCCAGGTTTAAAAACTTCAAGTGTTGTACCAGATGGCGAGTGAGATATATAGGTGCAGCCTGCCGCTCAGTGCCTCTGAAATCATACCAAGTGAGTGGCTACCTGTGTTATCAGGATGCATTGGGCTATAAACTGTGACCTAAATTGCCTTAAGTAGAAAGGAAGTTTATCTTCTAGACAGAGATAGGTGACCAGGCTCCAGGAATGAGGGATTTGGCTGTTCTCTTGATTCCTTCCTCCTCTGTATCAATTTTGTTCTCAGCTTGGCTGTCTTCATGGTCATAAGATGGGTGCAATCAGCAACTGTGGCAAGGTGCTGCTCTGTTCTAGTGGGAGAGAGATAATCCACATCCCTAACTATAGGATAGATTTCTTTCCTTTAATCTTATTATTTCTTTACATGTTGAGCCTACCTCTGAACCAATGATGATTACCAAGCCAATTTCCTCAGAGGATTGGTCTAAAATCTAATCACCATCAAAGAGGACAGGAATACTACAATGGGCTTAGACTAATCAAGGATTACTTCTGGAGATGTGGGTGGAGCTATAGTCATAGGAGCAGAGTTGATACCTGAACAAGATAATAATTTTGAAAGGGAGGGAAGAAAAAGTGATGCTGGGCTTATCCAAATTATCTACTCCATTAACAATTCCTTCTGTTCTTCAAAATAGCCACAGAAAATACAGGATCAATAATTGATATATTTAAAAGTATAGCTTTTCTTGAAAATATTCATCTGAGGCAACAGTATTTCATTTAAAAGTCTAGACTCTGGACCTAATTGTTGAGTTGAGATTTATTAATCACCATTTACCAAATTAATTATCTTAAGAAACTTAAATTCTTAGTTACCATTGTCTATATAACAGAGACACAAATAATCATCTCTACCACAAAGAGTTGTGCAGATGTTGAAATTAAATGATGTTTTATAAATCTTGGGACAGTGCTGGGCTCATGGTAAGACATCAGTAAATTTAGCCTAATATTATTCCTTGTTTGTTTAGTACAAAACGATTTTCTGCCAGTTATGTTAAAATAGAGTGAGAACTTGTGATATGATAGGGAATTTCTGGCTTGAAAATATCTTTGGGAATTGGTAGAACTGATATGAATTTAAAATGCCTCCTTCTAAATGTCCAGTTTACAAATCTGGGTTTTGAAACGCAATGAAGGCATTAAAAAGAGCTTTCCTGATATGAAAGCATAACCAGGATATTAGTATTTTCATGTATAGACATTACTGAGTCCCTTCAAGGAACAGATGGACTTAAATATGAATGAATGAAGTGATAACCTAGGTATAATTAGTGGGAAGGGATAATGACACTGTAATTAGACCAGGGACATGAGGAGTTAGAGAAGGCTCCAAACTCCTATCTTTCACTGCCCGGAAATCATTATAGGAGGTTGGGGCTTAGGGAGTGAGGAGAACTTGCTTCATAAGAATGTTTCCATTGCTTATGCCAAAACACATCCAGCCATTGTATAGTTTTGTAAATCTCTCTCCTGAGAGAATTAGAAGATAATTTTCTAAGCAGCTAAGCCCACATAACCACTAAAATGGAAATGAAATTAATGGAATAGTTTTTATATTCCCTCTCACACTCATCCATAACAAATCACATGAAGCTACAGCATTTCTGCACTTATCACATAACAGTCCCTTTTCTCCTAATGGTTGTACTTCTGACTTTAAATACTAGAGAAATAGATTAATAGTCTGGAGTTGGGAAAAGGCAGTACTTGATCATAAGTAGCTATGAAAAGACCACACCTATACTGTCCAGCTGGCACTTACCTTTGGGACTCTTGGGCAGTGGAAGAATGTTCAGATAACAGAAATGTAGGAAAAGACTCATTCTCCCTGTTTATCTTTTTTGGCCCATCCACTAAATGTAAGCATGCTGTTCTGTTGTCAACATTAAAAGGCACATTGAAAGGCCATCCCTCCCTGTCTTTTCTTGCGTAACTTATATTGAAAACTGAAAGCTCATGCATCAGCCAACTCAGGGGCTTTTGAACAAAAGTACATGAGTCCTGAAGGAAACAAATTGCAAAACTCTCTAAGAATGTTAAATATTCTTTGGGCTGATGTACTACCTCTTACCTCCAACATAAAGTACTTCATGTGTAAGAGTGTCAAGACCATTCCTCAACCAGGAGGCCAAGGTAAAACCCAGAAAGGGATAAAATAATTGTCTCTTTTCCTTCTTTTTTTTTTTTTTTAAAGTTTCTCTTAGTGTTTATTTTTCTGCCACTTGTGTTTGAAATATATTTTTATTGTATATTGAATTTTAGGTTGACAGGTTTTTTTGTTTGTTTTACTTTCAGCATTTTACTGATCTCATTGCTTTATCTTCTGATCTTCTGGCCTGCACGATTTTATTTATTTATTTATTTATTTATTTATTTATTTATTACTTTATAAAGTTTCATATTTTTTTAACATATGCAATTATTTTCCATCCTTTACAATACAGTAGTTGCAATGACACTCAAAACAGAAAAGCAAAGTAAAAAATCAAAACACCAACTTCTGTTTCATGTAATTAGACTTATACAGAAATTAGAAGGTTAAGTAACAACTAGTTAATCACCTAATTTCACAGCTATCGGAAGTGGCAATCGTTATATAGCAGCTTATCTATGATACATTCAAGATAAATG
>NC_043711.1:36470840-36510246 GCF_006229205.1 Suricata suricatta
GACCTGAATGTGAGACAGGAAACCATCAAAACCCTCGAGGAGAAAGTAGGGAAAAACCTCCTAGACCTCCACCGCAGCAATCTCCTACTTGACACATCCTCAAAGGCAAGGGAAATTAAAGCAAAACTGAACCCTTGGGACTTCATCTTTTCCTTCTTAATCTTTGAAAATGGTGGTGTTTGCCCAAGACTATACTTTTCTATCTCAGGTGTATCTGTTCCCTGAGTTTGTGGCGTGGTGTGTCTAGTAATACATGAAACCTCAGGAAAGAGTTAGATCTGTTTTCGTGGAGCATTTTTTTTCTATTTGAAAGTTTGTATATCAATTAGGAATACACTGAGCTGCAAGTAACAAAAACAATGGCTTAAACAAATAGTATAATTTGCTTATTTAATAAGATCTCCAGCATTAGATGGTGTTTTAGGGACTCAGATTTTGTCTACATTTTTACCCGTAGCAGTTATTCTTTTGTCATCTTTTGCATATCAGCTTTTTTCCTTTTTCTTGCACTAGTGTTGCAATGCAGCTGCTATACTTCAAGGGACCAAGACACTATACGCAAGGGACCTGCATACAAGGTGGTTGGGCAGTACCACTTGCCTCTCTCTCTTTTCTAAGGGAAGATAAATCTTTCCAGGATCCTCTCCCTAAAGATTCCATTTCATCTTCAGCTGCTGGAATTGGACCATATTTTATACTTAGGTATGGGAACAATTACACATCAGAATTGACAATTGCCTCAATCAGCTTAGACTCGTTATGATACTGTATGTGGGGCTTACCACACCATCATCTTAAACTAAATCCTGATTCTATAAACAAGCATAAAATGCCTATTTATCCTATTTATTAGTCAATTAATGAGGTTAGCCACAGTATATATTGGGAATATCTTATAATAGTAAAACAAACAGGAATGTATTGCATTAAAAATGAAAATTTTGCATTAAATTTTAATACAATATTTGAAGATGCAACAGGCTTTCAGACTGCACTTCAAGCTTGCCACAGTGCATAACTGACCATCTTCCACCCATACCTCTCCTCCAGTCCACTTTTCACAAAGTAGCAGGGTGATCTTTGGAAGGTATAATCTGAATATGTTGGTCCCTTGCTTAAAAGCTGTCAATACCCTCTCAACGGTGTTGGAATAAAGACTAAAGCCCTGATGATGCCATTAAAAATGCCTCAGAGGCTGGTCCCAGATTCTTTCCTGACCCCATCTTTGCCACTCTTCCCATTTGCTCTTGAAACTCCTGTCGTATTTGTTATACTCTTCAGTGGAGCTAAGCAAACTTGCTTTTGAACTTGGTACATGCTTCTCTCTGGATCTCTCTAAGTCTTTTCTACTGGCCGACTCTCAGCCATCCTTCCAGCTATTACTTCCTCTGGGAAGCCTTCCTTGTTGGACCCTGACAGGTTTGATGACTCTACTTTTTGTTCCTTCAGCACCTTTTCATTGCATTTAGAGTTCTTTATTAGAATTGCTGTAGGTTATTCAGGATATAGAACTTTTGCATCTTATCCACCTTGTTTACTGTTTGATCCTGCCTGCCTCGCATATTTCCTTGCCCCCTATTGAGATTCAATAAATATCTTGAGTTTATTTGGTTCCTAGTTGCTTGAAGTTTGTTGAAAACCTTCTAACTCACTTATTGACAGCACACTAATTATACAGGGGAAGCTCCATCCCTTCTTAATGAGTCTGAACAAACAAACAAAACTCAGACATTATGGGAAAAAAGGATATCAGAAGCAGAGAGGCATTTGGCCAGACACCAAATATGACCTCAGTGCCCATTTCATTAGGAAGATTTAACAAATGAGAATTTTATCACAGTTACTCTTAAGAGAACTGCCTTTTTCTTCAATAAGTAGGGTTTTATTTTGCTTATGACTTGTTTTGTAAAGATGTCTATCATTTCATATTTAAGGACTTGTTTGTTTTGTTTTCCTCCAAGTTTACAAATGAGAGTATTGGGCCTAGAATACTCATTAGGCTGGTTTTCCTTCCCTAAACTCTCTGATCCTTCTTGGTGGGTCTGTTACCATCTATGTCAGGTAAGCTGGAACCACACAGCAGAAAAGATGGTATTTAGGAGCCAGGCCTATTATTGATAGCTCCAGATTCATGATTCATATTTAAGAAGGAATACAGGCAAAGAAAGGCATCTGAGCTTCCACATACAGCTATATCTGAAAATAGATGCTGCCTTAAGCCCCCAGGTTTGTAAATAAGTAAATGTCCTTTTTGTTTAGGCTTCTTTGGGTTGGGTTGATATTTGGTCTTTCATAAATGAATGAGTACAAGATTTAGAGTCAGAAGTGTAATGGTTGATGGGCTAGAAGTATTATCATAATCCCTGTGGCCAACAGTAGGAGGAGTTTTTCCCACCTAACTGAATATTTTGAGTAACTGAATATTCTATTATCAAAGAAGAGGGAAAGGATGCCACAAGACAAAATGAAAATCCAAAGGTATTGATTTGTCCATATCATATGTTCCTTCATCGCTGCACCTTCAGCTAATTTTATGAATTGCCTTTTTTCTGAAGTTGGAGGTTCCTTCAGGATGGTAGAAGTGAATAGTCTCTGAAAATTAATTCCCCACATGTCACTTTATCAAGAGTAATCCACTGAAAGCCAATTTATGAAAGGTTAGTTGTAAACTTTAAGTTCAAAAGCCTGAAAAAAATCAAAATTAGTAAAAAATTATCACCTAATAAATTTGGAGTAAAGGAAAATTCCCATTTCAATACAGATATTTTAGTTCTAAAGGATAAATATAGGTTTATGAGTATTACATTTAATAGCCAAAGTTGAACATTTTTGTTAAAACTGTTGAATCTTTTGTTAAGCTTTGTAAAATTACACTGAATACACTAACAAAAACAAATTTTGGCACAGATGTGGAGCAACAGGAACACTCATTTATTGTGCATGGGAATATAAAATGGAGCAGCCACTTTTGAAGACAGTTCTTGGTGGTTTCTTAGAAGACTAAATATATTCTTACTATGCAATCTAGCAGTCATACTTCTTAATTTTTAGTCAAAGTAATCAAAAACTTAATTCCTCACAAAATTCTGCACACAGATGTTTAGGGAACCTTTTTCATAACTGCCAGAGCTTGGAAGTAACCAGGATGTCCTTCAGTAGATGAATAAATAGATACACTGTGGTATATCTGACAATGAGATACTATTCAGCACTAAAATTAAATGAGCTTCAAGCCATAGAAGACATGAAGGATAAATGCATATTACTCAGTGAAAGAAACTAATCTGAAAAGGCTACATACTATATTATTCTAACTATATGATGTTCTAGAAAAGGCAAAACTATGGAGATAATAGGAAGATGAGTGGTTGCCGAGGGTTTGGGGTGAAGAAGGGATGGATAGGTAGAGAACAGAAGCTTTTTAGGACAATGAAAATATTCTGAATGATGCTATACTTACAGGCACATTACATTATATATCTGCCCATACTAAGAGAAGGTACAACACCAAAAGTGAAAGTGAACCCTAATGTAAACGATGGACTTCGGATGATTATGATTTATCAGTGTAGGTTTACAGCTTATAAGAAATGTACCCTTTTGTGGAGGATGTTGGCAATGGGGAAGGCTGTGTATATGTGGCATGGCATGAAGGACATATGGGAAATCTCTGTGCCTTCCCCTCAATTTTGCTATAAATCTAAAACTGCTCTAAAAAATAGTCTTAAAAAATTCCAATTGCTCTGCAGGAAATGGAGGGACAGTGAATACATTTTGTATATTTGGCCAAGTGATCCTTTGATAACTTGGCTTTATTTCTTCATCTAGATCTAGAGTGGGTGCTGAAAGCCATTAATGTTCTTCATAGGTTCATTAGACTTACTTGAATTCACACTAATGGGTGGGCTTTCTATGAATAAGGCAGGAAGTCCAGTGCAGGTGGATAAAGATGTGCAGATAAATGAGGATATCTTCCACAGGGGAGGATCTACAGTGTACAGGCTGTAGCTGTTCAACACTTAGCTTTGCCTTCATCTCTTTCACTAAGTCTCTGATATGATAATCTGCCTTATTGTTGAGATCATTTCTTTCTTTTGTACATATGCTATGGTGGTTAAAGGGCCTGATTTCTAGTACTAACTCAGTCATTTACTGAATCTCTGAAACTTGTCTAAGTCAGAGTAAGTTAGATTATGCTGCTGTAAGGAATAGCCTCTTAGCCTTAGTGCCTTAATACAATGAGGTCTATGTTTAACATGGGTTGATGAGGTGAAGGGGAGACTTGGGTCATTATTGTCTTTACTGGGCACTCTCACAGGAGCTATATCCATGTAGAGCTACCCTACTTGAACACATGGCCTCTTTGGTTAGCTCAGCAAAGGAAAAGCAAACATATATGGTCACACAGAGGCTCTTACATGCTTCTGCTTAAAGTGATACTTTACCTCCACTCATACTCCATTTGCCAGATCAAATCACATTATTAGACTCCACAAAGTGTGTAGGAGATTATAATCCTCAAGGACCTGACTGGAGGAGAATTAGATGTTGGTGAACATTGACATT
This sequence comes from Suricata suricatta, assembly GCF_006229205.1. Taxonomy (NCBI): domain Eukaryota; kingdom Metazoa; phylum Chordata; class Mammalia; order Carnivora; family Herpestidae; genus Suricata; species Suricata suricatta. Next base: position 36,475,407 of record NC_043711.1, read on the forward strand.
GTCAACCACAGGTCATTAATGGTTCTGTACCTCTGTTAACTTATCTGTAAAATGAGGGTGATAATGTCCATGTCATAGAGCTATTCATGAGACTTAAAATGAAATAATGAATGTAAAAAACCTAGCACTGTACTTGGTAGTAAGAAATCAATAAAATTAAGTATTATTGTTACTATTATTAGAATGAATATTTATCCTTAGCATAGACTATGACACTGAGTAGTACCGTTCTGTCTTTTTAAAAAGTATTATCTTGGGATGCCTTGGTGGCTCAGCTGTTTCTGCAGCTAATTCAATTTTGGCTTAGGTTATAATCCCAGGGTCATGAGATCAAGTCCCACATCAGAATCCATGGTAAACATGGAGTCTGGTTAAGATTCTTTCTCTCCTCCTCTGCTCCTGCCCCCCTCTAAAAAAGTATATATTATTTATAAGGTCAGAATAATTAGTTTTAATTGGAATGAATAAGTTACATAGTCACAAAATTTCTTTCTTTTTATTTCCTCCATGTTTGTAAATGACATTATCATCTACCCATTTATACAAGCTATAAATTTAGGCATCATCTCTGACATTTCCTGTTTCCTCACCTTGCTAATTCTGTCAAATACTAAGTCCTGTCAATTCTACTTTATGTATATCTTTTTACTCCACTGCTACCACCTATTTCAAACCACCTCCATCTTTTCCCTCGAACTATAGCATTAGCCTCCCAGTTAGTCTCCGCAGTATCCACTCTTCTTCTCCAGCTCCTATTTCACACAAAAGCCAAAGTGACTCTTTAAAAAATGCAGACATGAGTAAGCTTCTCTCTAAATTATATCTGTATATGTCTTTCTATTTTATTTTTTACCAAGGCCTACAAAGCTCTTTATGAGTATGGGCAGCTCTTCTACATAGGTCTGCAGGGATGAGAGACTCATCTAGTGGTTCTCTAATTTGCTTTTCCTGAGTTCTGATACATTTGGCCAAAGTTGCTGGTGTACATCTTGATTGCTGCCTGAGGTCATTCTCTCCTCTTCCAAATGGAACTGCAATCAAAATAAGGTAAACATAAAGGCCAATCTTTCCACCTTCCCAAGGTGTTCTGAGGGCTCTCACTTTTCCAGAAAATAGAGATGGGGTTATTTGCTTCCACTTGTCAAAAGCTCTAAAATTGCCAGTGTGTCACTGTAACTCAGAGGGTTGTAAACCTCACTGTGATTGCAGACTTGGTGCCCATTTGAAAACTTTTATCAGCTTCTCTCTATTTTTAAGATGGCAGATAGAATCAGACACAAGACAAATTAAAAATGATTGTGGTGACTCTTGGTTCCATCACTCAACCCTCTGAGTGTGATTCTAGGAGAGACAGGGGTTTCTACACCCAGGTGAGTCCCATTTGTCACAGCACGCAGTTTCGTTCTGTGGTGGGCCTGCAAGTAATTGTGACTGTAGGCTTTTCCTTTCTTTTCTGTTAGCATGATTTTTTTAAAATCAACATTGTTGAGGCATAATCCATATACAAAAAATTGTGCAAATTTTGTGTATACAGTACAATGAATTTTGGTAAGTGTATATATAATGTAGCTGCCACCGAATAAAATATGAGACTTTCCATTACCCCAAATGTTCCTGAGCTCCTTTACACTCATCCATTTTATCCTTTGCTGTACAGTTATTAATCTGCTTTCTGTTATTAGAAATTAGTTTTGCTTGTTTGAAAATTTCACATAAATAGAATCAAACTGTATCTATACTTTTGGGTCAAGACTCCCTCCCTCAACATGATGTTTTAAAAAAAAATTATACTGTGTAGATATATACACACACTAATGCATACTATATATATATACTTATGTATAGTGCATACACCCACACGCACACTAATGCGTATATATATGTATTTCTTTGCATAGTATTCTATGTACACAGCACAATCTGTCTATTCTCTTGCTGACGCTCATTACAGTATTTCCAGATTTTGGCTCTTATGAATATAGCATTGGCAAACATTTGTGCATAGACCTTTTCTGTGGATATGTTTTTATTTTTCTTCAGTAAACACTGAATCCAGGTTAACAAAATTTAAAAATTTTTCTTGATGGTCTTACATTTATACAAATTCAGTATTTTCATTATGATATTCTAACAGAAGATATTGTTAGCCATATTTCATTTTAAACTTTATCAATTTAGAGCAACATTTTAAGAAATACTGGAACGTTAGCACATTTAGGTCCATCAGATCCATCAAGGCATGGTTAAATAATTCACATATTCATTAACAGTGGCAAGTAATCTTGATCAGCAAATATTTATCCTATACCTACCAAGTGAAATAAATCATATGAATAATATCTGTGGGGTACACAGAAGGAAAGTTGTCTTTACCATGAAAGACACTACAATTTAGATGGAATTACTGAATCAATGTTAATCAATTTGAGACTTCGAAATAATGATGAAATACTGAGTTGAGTGGTACCCATTAGCAGTGAATCAGGACATCAGAGAGGTTGAATAATGGATAGCGGTTACCTAGGATGCAGGTATAGATTTCAAAATGGGATCATTGTAGAGGAGGAGATACTCCAGCCTCTCTCTCCAAAGCAAAGAGGATTTGCTGATCTGTTTAGTCAGAATTAAGCTCAACTGCATGGGCCTTTGGACTTGTGGTTACTGTGTTACAAAAAGGTAAGTGCTCATATTTATCTTACTCTGTCTTAGTCTATGTAATTGATTGGATAAATGGACATGGAGGTCTTATGAAGTGGGCCCATCTCTCATGTGTGCCCTGTAGGAATAATTGAACATTCTTGGATTTGGGGATATGATGTAGTAGAACTTGTTTTTCTCTGGAATTAGCAGAATGTTCCAATATAGTCTTTATCAGAGACATTCAATGACAGATGATGACATAGGTAATAATATCTAATTTGGGTTTTTGATTTGCCTTCTGGTTTACATTTGTCTACATCTGGCCCCTTATTTTTGAGGGGAAATGTCTGCAAGATAGTTTAAGTCCCATAATACCATTAATATCCCACCAAAAAATTCATTGCTTAAGTTTTGAAATTAACTCAGAGAAGCATATTTAATGAAGAGTTGGAACATACTGTAGATATTTCAAACTATGGAAGGTATAGTTCCACAATTACTGTTATTGTTTGAGACAGGGTTACAAAATTAACAAATAAGGGAAAAATTAGCAAAGTTTAAAAAAATCCCATGTAATATCTTCAGTCCTAGACACCGATAGCAAATTTCAGACTTCCTGCTTTGAAATTTTACAATTAGTTTTATTATTTCTTAAAGAGAAAATGAAGGGCAGGTAGGAACCTGAGGAGTGGGAAGTTTTAAGGCATCTCATCAAACATTATCTGACACTTTTGATCTTGAATTGAGAAGGTCATGTTGTACCTTTCCAAATGAAAAAGTGGTTCAAAACAGAACAGACATACTGTTTCTAGTTAGCAATTTCAGTCTGAGAGAAAGATAGCAAATGTCTTTGACTTCCTACTTCCACCACAGTTCACTATTAATGCCTATCCAGAGTCAAGAGGGGAGAAAGTTAAAAGTGGGCTACCATGAAACAAAACAACAACAACAACAACAAAATTGATTACTGATGTCTGCCACCAGGCTTAGTATAACAAAGTATTGAGATCCGTTAGTGACTTGTGCCACTGGTGACAGAATAGCTAGTTGTGATGGTGTTGTCACCCTTATCGGAACCCTCCATCCTGGATGAGACAGCTTTTCTCTGGAGTCCCAGGAATCATCTCCCTTTGGAGAACTTTGTCTCAAGAAGGATTCAAAGCACAGCGATCACTTATTATTCAAGAGTACCAGAAGGTTTAAATGCTGATGGAATTTGGGGGAGCCTCTGAAGAAAGTATATCACAATGCTAGGCAGGTATGACATTAGTCTCATGTCTTATATTCACTTTCACTGCTGGAGATATCTTGATTTCTCTCTTATGTGCCACAAGAGCAGCAACAATATTTGGTTCAAACAAAACCTTTTTATTCAAAGGCCTCACAATGTAATGGGTAAAAACTTGGAAAATGCCTGCAGGAAATGAGTGGCACAAGTTGCTTGCTCACTTTCAGCCTATTAAAATCAACCTGAACCTTGTAAACTGGAGGATATTTTCCTCCCAATGGCCTGCATCTCTGTTGCTTCAGCTTTTAGAAATAATTCAAGAAACGTAAACACCAAGTCTAGGGAGACACCAGAAAAGTTTCAACCAGCATGCCAAATTCAGTTACCTTTTCTTATTATTTCATTTTCTTCCGAAGTTCATGATCATACCACATGGTTCCTTCTGCAAAACAGTTGAGAATTACCAGTAATTGGAACTATTTACATTCAATGCCATCATGACAGAAGCAGCTTTATTATATTACAGAGGGATGATTAATATATGACAGAGATTAAAGATTGCATCGCAGCAGGTGGGCTTCTTGTCTGATCTGTCATTTCGCTGATTACAAAGGCATGCAAATTATATAAACAGAAACGTGATTTTCTTTTATGCTAATTTTAGCTCAGCCCACCTGTGCATTAACTCATTTTCAATTAACTGGTGAAAGGTGGATTGTAATATGTTCACTAAGGTAGATTTCTGCCCTGTTGGTTTACCTGTTCTGACATCAAATGCTATTGTCTTGTAACATTATTTCAGCCTTAGTTTTAGTCTCATATTTGTGTTTTTATAACCTGTTATTCTAAATTCCTGAAAAGATGAAGTTCAAGCAAGCAACTTGCTTGAAATCAGCCATTTGGGAGATGCTGTGTACCCATGATTTAGGTAACGTAGAAGGCTTAGCTTTCCTGACAAACTGAGCAAATGAAAGTAATGTTTTTGCCTACCTATTGTAATATTTATGCTTCCTAGGTTTGTGCCTGTTTGCCAAGAATCTTTAATACCTACTATGGTTAGCTGCACATACTATCAATACCCTCATTTGCCTCTGTTATAGGTCAAGTGTATTTGCAATAATGATAAACCATTTTAAATTTATTTCGATGAGAGCAAGAATGGGAAAAAAGTACCATCTCACATCCTAACTTCAAGTGATTGCTAGTGGTTTTCTGGAGTCCTATGTGACCAAAGTCCAGACTCAGTGGAAAGACAATTAGGATCAATTCGATATATCTCCTATGAACAAAAGGAATGCTGGTGACTTGTGAGAGGGATTACCATCTTTAATTAGAAATTGCAGTCTTCTGTTAGGCCACAAGCTTCTGAGGACAAAAGCTACATAATCCCTTTTCATGGCCTCACTTCCAGGCACACGGAAGCTAATCCACTTGATAGCTAATGACATTAAGTCTGGAATCAGACTGTCTAGGTTTTTTTTTTTAATAGTTTATTTCCAAGTTGGTTTCCATATAACACCAAGTGCTCTTCCCCACAAGTGCCCCTCTCCATGACCATTATCCCCCTTCCCATTCCCCCCTCCCTCTTCAGCCCTCAGTTTGTTCTCAGCATTCAAAAGTCTCTCATGATTTGCCTCACTCCCTCTCCCCAACTCTTTCCCCCTTTTTCCAATTCCCCTGGTCCCCCGTTAAGTTTCCCTGTTAGACCTATGAGTGAAAACATATGGTATCTGTCCTTGTCTGCCTGACTTATTTCGCTTAGCATGACACCATTCCAGGTCCATCCATTTTGCTACAAATGACCAGATTTTATTCTTTCTCCTTGCCATGTAGAATTCCATTGTATGTATATTTATATATATGTGTGTATATATATATATATGTAACACATATATATGTATATATATACACACACACACACATATATATATGTGTATATATATATGTGTGTGTGTGTGTGTGTGTGTGTGTGTGTGTGTGTATATACACACACACACAAATATATATATACCACATCTTTTTGATCCATTCCTCAGGTGATGGCTCTTTCCATGATTTGGCTATTGTAGAAAGTGCTGCTATGAATATTGGGGTACATGTGCTTCTATGCATCAGCACTTCTGTATCCTTTGGGTAGATCCCCATCAGTGCTATTGCTGGGTTCTAGGGGAGTTCTACTGATAGTTTTTTGAGGAACCTCCACACTGTTTTCCAGAGCAGCTGTATCAGTTTATACTCCCACCAAGAGTGTAGGAAGGTGCCCATTTCTCCACATCCTCTCCAGCATCTATAGTCTCCTGATTTGTTCATTTGAGCCACTCTGACCAATGTGAGGTGGTATCTCAGTGAGGTTTTCATTTGTAATTCCCTGATGATGAGTGATGCTGAGCATCGTTTCATGTATCTGTTGGCCATCTGGATGTCCTCTTTGGAGAAGTGTCTGTTCAAGTCTTCTGCCCATTTCTTCACTGGATTATTTGTTTTCTGGGTATGGAGTTTGTTGAGTTTCTTGTAGACTTTGGATATTAGCCCTTTATCTGACATGCCATTTGCCACTATCTTTTCCCATTCTGTCAGTTGCCTATTAGTTTTTTAATTGTTTCCTTTGCAGTGCAGAAGCTTTTTATATTGATGAGGTCCCAATAGTTCATTTTTGTTTTTGATTCCCTTACCTTTGGGGATGTGTCAAGGAAGAAATTGCTGTGATTGAGGTCAAGGAGGCTATTTCCTGCTTTCTCCTTTAGGGTTTTTATGGTTTCCTATCTCACATTCAGGTCCTTTATCCATTTTGAGTTTATTTTTGTGAATGGTGTAAGAAAGTGGTCTAATTTCATTCTTCTACATGTTGCTGTCCAGCTCTCCCAACACCACCTGTTAAAGAGGCAGTCTTTTTTCCATTGGATACTCTTTCCTGTTTTGTCAAAGATTAATTGGCCATATACTTGTGGGTCCAGTTCTGGGCTCTCTATTCTATTCCATTGGTCTATGTGTCTGTTTTTGTGCCAATACCATACTGTCTTGATGATGACAGCTTTGTCAGACTAGTTTAATGGCTGTTTCTGTACTCAAGCTGAGTGACCTTGGGAAGGTTTGTTTTGTTTTTGTTTTTCCCTAACTGTGGTTCACTTTTCTCCACTAAAGTTTATACAATGAGATATTTTTATGTTTATTTATTTAATTTGAGAAAGAGCATGAGCAGGGCAAGGGAAGACAGAGGGAGAGAGACCCTTAGACCTTCTGACAGCACAGAGCCTGATGCAGGGCTCGATTCCATGAACCAGGAGATCATGACCTGAGCTGAAACCAGGAGACAAACACTTAACTGACTGAGCCATCTAGTTGCTCCTATAACATGAGTTCTTAGTTTATAAGGTTATAATGAAGATATATTATGTAATGAAATAATAAGCATATATAGAGTTTAACATAGTACCTGGGTCATAGTAAGTGCTTGATCAATGCACAGTTGACTAATATAGGAAGAAAAAGTATTGATATATCTCTAGCTCAGTGTTCATTTTTTTTAAGTTTAGTCTTTTATTTTGAGAGAGACAGAGACTGTGCAAGTGGGGGAAAGGCAGAGAGAGGAAGAGAGAGATAATTTTCAAACTCAGGAATCATGAGATCATGACCCGAGCAAAATCAAGAGTCTGATGCCCAGCTGACTTGAACCACCCAGATACCCTTCATTTTCTATTAAGATCAAGGAAATTGAGGACAAGAAAAAATAGCCCTTCTAGTTATAGGTGTTTAAGATTGAAAAATCCTCAACCATTAAGATTTGAGTCAGAGCTTTATTATTCCAGGTTGTTAGTAAATGTGAGGCCATTTCAGAGTTTGGAGTAAGAACAATAAGAGGAGAGGCCAATGGGACTGCAAATAAAAATTGTCTTCTATGGGAACAGTGTTTTCTATGATCATGCCTGTTTTTACCATCACATACATATTTGCAGATGTGATACCGATGTGACACAAGTGTTTTTCCCCTTCTTAGACTACAGTAGACAGGGTAAATGTGCCAGTGAGGGCTAAAACTGAAATTTCAGCGCACTCTCCCATAGCTTACTGACTCCCTTTCACCAGTAAGACCCCAACTCATGCCATGCACTGAGCTTCCATTTTACATACATTATCTTTGTCCTCTCTGCACACCTGAAGTAGGCATTATTATCCTCCTCTTACAAATAGGGAAGCTAAGGTCTAAGATGAAAGACCATTTCCCCCCTTTAAGAACCTATTCCTGCCAAGTTCCAGATGATTGATGCTCCCTGCTGTAGATATCCTGAACCAGCTGGTAGTCAGAGCTCCTGGGCTCTCAAAGTGGGATCTGAGAGCAGCTCTCATGTCACCTGGCTATGTCGGCCTCCACTTCAAAGACAGACAGTTCTTTGCCTGTTAGAGTTTCCTATGCATTATTATTTTTTTTCATCGAGAAATATGGATTAAGTGGGTCAGGTGACATTTTAAATCATGAACTTGTGAGTACAGAACAGTTTTTAGGAGCTTGGTTTTGTGGTTTGGTGTTGGACTTAGGCCAGAGCCTCACAAACTGTTAGGTACAGAAGAATCATCTGGGGGGGTCTTACTAATGTCTACATTGATTAAGAGGTGGAGGGGTCGAGGAGTTTGTGCAGTTGTAAAAAGCTTCCACGTGGTGCCACATGGTGCTGATCCTGGTGAACAAGGACCACACTATGAGTACCAGGCTTTAGGTGAGGCTTTCTCAAAGTGATTTCTGCAGACTTGAAAAGACTCAGTGTAACTGGGTTTGGGGAGAGATATTTAACAATCATCCGGGTGATTCAATCACATAGGTTGTGGCATTAAGAAAACCATGTTTTTCAAACTAGCCCAATCATTAGAATAACTTGCTGGTTAAAAGCCACAGACTCCTGGGCTTCTCCTTCTAGAGACTCAGATTTTAAAGATCTGTTTTCCTAGTCTTGATCCTTACAAAGTCAAAATGTATGGCTCACTGGGATTAAGTATTTTGCCCAGAATCAAAAGCAGTGGAGAGAGCAGTCTTGAGCATGCATGTTGACCAATAGAGAAGAGATGAGAGAAGAAATAAAGAGTCAATGAGAGGGTGGGAAGAGAATGAGAGGCTCTATCAGGAGGCACCTGAGGGCAGCCTTAGGCTTCTCCTTCCGCTGGGTCTGCACTGGAAACCTGCTTACCCTGGGAAGAAAAGCTTCACTTCCCCACAGTGTGTCCCAGCTTCAGCAACACGAGAGGCAGGTTTCAGACAGGTAAGGTGTTGACATCAGAGGAGGCAGCCATATAGACTCATAACTAGTTGGAGACCTTTCCTAAGGGATCACATATTTCTAGAGGTTCTAGTGTTTGTCACACCAGTAAACAGTTTTGTGTTCTTATTGATCCAAAACAAAGAAAAATCTGCACAAATGACATAATTGGAAATCATATTATGAAAATAGAAATTTCACAATAACACCCTACATTCTGTATCAATGGTTTTTTTGTCATTTATAAGGCCCTTTTCAGCTTTTACATGCACACACATGGACACTTTCCTAATGTTGGCAAAACTGTTATTTCAAAGAAGAGTTCACCTTATTAAGGGCCAATGAGCTCCAGTACACACAAGTTAGTGGAAGTCAGATTTTTGTGGACAGATTAAAGGATAATGGTTTTAAAAACCAACATGGGAATTAATTAGACCAGAGATAGTGAAAATCCTTCATCTTTTATGCTAATCTCAAGCAATTATTGGCTGCCTAACTGTGTGGAGAGGAGACAGCAGGACTTAGAGGTAAGAGTGCTCTGGTTGTTTGTTTCACATATATCCTGGGCTCCCAAGAGATGACTTGTGACATGTTTGCTAGGTTAGACGCTAACTCAATTCCATATAGCACCGATATTACATTCACAAATACCATATACCACCTACTTTTTCATCTTGAGGATAGCTTGTGGTAACCGTTCTGAGCGATGTCTAGTCTTTTGCTGTTAAGTTCTCTCCTACATCATTTTCATAGCCCAGTTGTGTAAGCCGGGGGTGAAAACAACTTCTATAAACGTCCAGATAGTAAATATTTTAGGCATTTGGGGCCATATGGCATCTGTCGCAACAACTTAACTCACTTTGTAGAAGGAAAGCAGCTGTAGGCAATACGATATAGACAAATGATGGTACTGGCTGTGCTTCAATAAACATTTATGCCCAAAAAGCAGTGGTGGGCAGGATAAGGCCCATATACCACAGCGTGTTGACCCTTGGCATAAGGATTCTTAGAAAATTGCTACTTTATGGACAGTTTAGATGGTGGGATTAGGAAATGATACAGAGTTGATTAAGGAGTAATTAAATGCTATGGGAATGTTCTTCAGAGAGCCTCCTCAAGCTCTCATATCTGGCCTACAGTGCATGCATGCATATGTCACTCCAGATTTACACTGCATTATGAGAATTGCTGTGTGGTTTTCTAGATTGGGTATATTGTAAAAAGGCAGTAGTAAGTAGTCAAGAGGGTTCTGGCCTTTGGCTCTGCTGATGGAGTGTTTGCAGGAGACAACATCAGTGGCATCTGGTGGGCACAGAGTGAAAATAGTAAATGGCTTAGCAGACTATTCCATTCACTACTAAAAAATTCAGCTTGTCAATCAGCATAGTTTTTGAACTTGTCTTATGGATTTCTCTCTATATACCATTGTTGTTTGAATCTGAATATTTAGGAATGTTTAAAACAAAATGGAATTCCTATTATTTATTTATTTTTTATTTTTTGAAGCTTGGTAGCTTTATTCCCTGAAACAGTTAAGAACTATTGTGCTTAGAGGTTGGGGGGGGGGGGGTGGACAGGTAAAGGCTGTTTGATGACTGTAGTGGCTATCTTATTGTTTGTTAAGTTCTCAAAACTGATTTTAAATCAATAATTTTTTAAACATTTATTTATTTTTGAGAGACAGAGACAGATCATGAGTAGGGGAGGGGCAGAGAGAGGAACACACAGATTTAGAAGGAGGCAGCTCAGAGCCTGACATGGGGCTCGAACCCACGAACTGTGAGATCATGACCTGAGCTGAAGTCGGATGCTTAACCAACTAAGCCATCCAGGCACCCTTAAATGAATAATTTTTAATCAACCTTTAAATATTACTTAATGTTTATTTATTTTTGAGAGAGTCAGAGAGTGCATAAGCTGGGGAGAGGCAAGGAGACACAGAATCTGAAGCAGGCTCCAGGCTCCAAGCTGTCAGCACAGAGCTGGACACAGGGCTCAAACTCACCAGTCATGAGATCATGATCTGAGCCAAAGTCAGATGCTTAACCGACTGAGCCACACAGGTACCCATAATCAACCTTCATAAAAAAGACGTTGGTGGCTGAGTCTTTTCTGTGTTAGGGATATTATGTATTGTTTCCATTTTTTTTTTCAGAATTGTTTTTTAATGAATCTCTGGGTATTGAGAGAAAAACTCTTTAAAGTCCTGATAGACGAGGGAAGTAATTTCAGATTTCTAAGTCAACATGACTATTGGTAAACTTTTTTCAATCCAAAGTCCTGATTTATGGGCCGCCATGCACACATACATTGTATACCTGCTTTGTGAATGAGCAGCCTAAAGGAAAACCATCTCGTCCTTGAGATATTGATCAATGCTCCTACTTGCTGCATTCCTTTACGATACAACTTGTGATTCCTTTCTATATGCTAATATGTAATATTTTGAACTTTTCCAAAATGGAAAATGTATATGACCCTGTAAAACTTTCATTCTCTTTAACGCCTTCTTCCTTGTGAAGAGTGTGTTTCCGAGGTAGCTGTCCTAACTGGCTCATATAAAACTATCTTTCTTATTTTTAGAGATTCTAAAAGATTTGTTCACTTTGCATTGACATGAGTGAATATGGACTAGTTTAATATGTACATTAACACACCTGAGGATTTGATGAGGGGGGACTAGTCTTTCCTGGTTTCTTAATAATATTCTATATAAAACTTGGTTTGTCCTGCTTTAGGACCTGGCTCTAGTGATGTGATGTTTATGAAGGTTAAGAACTACAGTAGAACAAACAGAGGGGAGTTCTACCACAGTCAGTCTTCCAGAAATGGAGCAGATGAATGGGGTCATGCTTCTTAAAACTGATTATTGGTTTATAGCCCTTTCAGGAGCTTCCCGGGTATAATCTGAAATTAACCCCCTCTATATCTAGAGGGCAGGGAGAGACCCAAGAAACAGACCAGTCACTCTAGGTTGGTAGGTGACAGTTTTAATAAACAAAGGGGACTTAATCTGAAATTGGTCTTGGGAGGCAGCAGGATGAAGGGATCCCTGTACCCACATGCCAAATTTTACAAGTTTACATAGAGGCTCTGAGTTCAGTTGCATATACATGCAGGTGTTTTCAACACCACAGGCTCCAGGCTCCGTACTTGAAGCAGCCTCTGGGGATGGAAAAGGCAAGTGGAACCCACATTCCTAGGACAGGAAAATGAGGAGCCACTGAGTAACTGAAAGTCTAGATCCAGCTCACCAGTTAATCAGTGGTCATGTCTTTTCAGTGACCTCCCCCAACACTGGTCTTATCCTAAATTCTCCACAGACTCCAAGGTACCTCCAAGAGACCCCAAGTGAGGTTGAAGTCTCCCATTTGTTACCTTCTTGAATCCACAGCATATAGAAGAAAGTCCAGTTTGTCAGTAAATAACTATCTCCTTCATTCCTTTTACCCTGGATCTTCTGCTTACTCCTCCAACCTCCTCTTTCTATATCCACACAGGTTCACTTGCTGTGGTCATCCTACTCCATTTGTCTAGTTAACTTACTTACCTCTAAATATGACTCAAATCTTCACATAAATCAGTCCCCCTAATTCTCATATTTTTCATTCTTCCTCATCCATGAGATTCTGGGACTCAGTGATCTTCCCAAAGTTTTAAGTCTTCATTCTTGCTGACCCAGGCAAAATTCAGATTTAACATCAATTTTTTCTTAAGTTTATTTATTTATTTTGAAAGGGAGAGAACAAGCAGGGAAGGGGAAGAGATCAAGGGAGAGAGAGTATCCTGAGCAGGCCCCATGCTTTGGGTGGAGTCTGATGTGTGACTCAGTCCCATAACTATGAGATCATGACCTGAGCCTACATCAGGAGTTGGATGCCCAACTGATTGAGCCACCCAGATACCCAACATTCAACATCAATTTTAGAGCTATATGTATTTTAGAGAGATTTAGAAATTTAGATAAAACCATTTGTATTTTAAAACTTGACATTTTCCTATGTATTCTTAATTTTATGAAGTCTACAATTAGTGAAAAACTTTATTCTCCTTTTGGACCACACAGGGAACTTAGGATGTTTAAATTCTAATTGCCTTTGCAAGGCTTATGTACTATTACTGTTCAGTATTAAAATCTGACTTGTTTTAAAATTTTAAGGCATTATTATGGAGCCTGGGTGGCTCAGTCAGTTAAGAGTCTGACCCTTGGCTTTGGTCATGCTCTCACTGCCATGAGATGAGCCCTGCATTGGGCTCCCTACTGGGCAGTGGAGCCTGCTTTCAATTCTCTCCCCCTCTCCCTCCGCCCCTCCCCTGCACACACATATGTATGCCCTCTCTTTTTCTCTGTCTCTATCAAAATAAATAAACATTAAAAATGTTTAAGGTACTATTATTCATTTACACAACCAATGGTTGTTTAGATTCACCCACATAACCAATTTACCTTGCTCACCATTCATTACTTGCATCTCTGACCTTTTTGATATAATATTACTGTTTCCAAAAGTATGTATTTTAGAAATTTATTTAAGGAAGGTTTGTTGTGGTAAACTCTATATTTTGGCTTATCTGAAAAATAACATTTTTATCTTGAGAGTGATTTTTGCTGAAGACATAATTCCAACTGGCAGCTATTTTCTTTCAGACCTTTGACCATGTTATTCTACTGTAGTCTGGCTTCCATTCTTGCCATATAGAAGTCTTCTGTTAGTGTAATTATTACTCTTTTTAGGTGATCTTTTTATTTTCTCTCTAGCTGATTTTTTTTCTCTCCTGTTCTATAGTTTCACTATAAAATGTGGATTTGTCATTGATTTTTCTCAAAACTCCTTGTCCTTCCTGAATCAGCAAATCTATTTTTTTTAATTGTGAAGAATTCTCAACCATTATCTATATATCTTGGAGAAGAGTCCATGTGAAGTTGAAAAAATGTAATCTGCTAAGCGTGCAATGTTCTGTCTTATTTGCTCAGTCAGGTTGGTTGATAGTGTTCCATTCTTCTGAATTATTACTGATTTTTCTGTCTATTTGGTCTACCATTCATTGAGAAAGAAATGTTCATCTTCAACTATAATTATAGACATAGCCATTTCTCCTTTTAGTTGTCAATTTTTGCTATCTATTGAAATTCTGTTATTGGATGCATACACATTCAGAATTTTTATGTCTTTTTCATAAACCCATCCTTTTTATCATTATGAAAAACTTTGCTTTTTATCTGGCAATATACGTTAGACCAAAATCTAATGTCTCCTCTCTCATATAGATACTTCATTTTCTCTTTATATTTAAAGTGCATTTCTGATAGACAGCATGTGATTGATATTGGTTGGAACAACCTATCAACTGTTGAGAGATGCCTGCAGATTGTAACCAGTTTAGTCGTTTGGTACAATCTCCTTATTTAGGTGATTAGGAATTTGACTTGAAAAGAAAAAGGTACTTGGTCAGGATCACATACCTATTTATAGACATGCACATAGAATTTAGGTATCTAATGCTCTACTCAGCCACTGTCTTGTTGCTACACTGACTTTGTCTCATCATTTGCAATGAAATCAAAGGGGTTCCTCAGATATTCTGCTTTTGGTTTGATTTCTAAAGAAACGTTTCAAGTAAAGGTCAGTAGGATGAGTGCCATGGTTCTGGAGTAGTTGAAAGCTTTTAGCTTTGCCTGCTTCAGTGACTTACCCATAATATCCATCCCTTAGTGCCAAGTGACTTCTTGTAAACCTTCAAAGATTATAGACAACTCTAAACCCTTTGTAGTGTCCAACTGGGCAGTTCAAAAGCCAAATGTTCTTTTAAAAGGGCAAGAAAAGCCTAACCGTGCACATACTTGGTCTTCAACCTCTTTCCACGTCCCTGCCTCTTCGACAATATAGATCTTTTTGCATTCCAGCCTCTCCATACTGATAGGGCTACTGTAATTTCCTTTGACAACTCCATTTCTCATCACATGCATTTAAAACTACAAAACAATTTTAAAATCCTTCCTGAATTTGAGGGGTCTACTATTTGGTTTGATTAAAAAAAGTGATAGTAGGGGCGCCTGGGTGGCTCAGTTGGTTAAGCCTCCGACTTCGGCTCAGGTCAGATCTCACGTTCGTGAGTTCGAGCCCCACATCAGGCTCTGTGCAGACAGCTAGCTCAGAGCCTGGAGCCTGCTTCTGGTTCTCTGTCTCCTTTTCTCTCTGACCCTCCCTTCTCATGCTCTGTCTCTCTCTGTATCAAAAATAAATAAAACATTAAAAAAAATTTTTAAAGTGATAGTAATGGAAATGAAGACTATTATTTCCCTTTTGAAGTTGGAATTGTAGATATTCAGGAATCAAGGAAGCTCATTTTATATTTTACTTAATTTGTATTACCATACCAACCTATAAACAAATATCATCAATTATGCATACACATGGGTTTGTATTGATATACTTTTAAGTTGTAAAAAGAACTTAATCATGGAATGAGAGGCACACTTTTGTCTGAGTACTAACCAACCATTTGACCTTAGGCAAGTAGTTTAACATCTCTGGTTTCAGTATCCACATCTATTAAATAAAATGTTTGGGATTTCCAGACTCTGAAATTTCCCTCTTCAATTCTGTTTCAATGCAATTTAAATAAAGTCCAGCATTTTTTTCTTTTGCATAATAATTTCTGTAATATGTGTGTGTATCTGTAACTTTTGCCCCAAGCTGAGAATATGAATTTCTCACAGTCTCCTCTGCTCTTTTTTCCCTTTGTGCTTAGCAAGGTTTCCCCCCTAAATTCAAAGCATTGCTTTCATGATTTTATGCTATGCTTAACTATCCTTTACTTTGGGAAATTATGTACATGTGTGTACATATGAGACATTACATACAGATTAGAGTAGTGTGTGTGTGTGTGTGTGTGTTTGTATGTTATTGACCTTTCCCACTGAAGCTGACAGTGTTAGCCAATTCTCTGTGCATTGCATGTATGTTCAGTGCCACAGATAAAGTCTGATGATGTGATATTAACACCTAAAATGGGATTTGATAAGGGAAAAAATATTTCATGTACTTCAGAACAGTGGCTTCACTTATCATTTTGAAGGCAAATCATGGTGGGCTTTGAAGGGAACTTTGGTTTGAGAATTGAGTGTGTCACAAATTTGCATTCCATCAAGGAATAAAGATTTGGTAATCTTGCTGAGCCATGGCTTCTTGATATGCAAATGAAATGACAGAATCTAGTTATGCATGGTTGCTATAAGGTTAAGTGACTTTGATTGAGTATGGTAAAGCATATTTAATGTTTGGTATATAGGCAGTGCTCCATTCCTTTCTTTCTACCCTTAAAAAAAATCACCCATGACTCTAGTCATTAATTATGATGATCAGCAAAGATTTTTCTTTTTACATGACTTACTCCCTCAGAATGATATGGTTCTGTCTTATGAAGTGGTAGCATTCATAAATATAAGTAAGGGAAATCCTCTTGGAAAACATTGACTAGAGAGAACTTGGAAGAAGTATCAGGGGTAGCATGGATCTCAATTGTAATAAATATAACTTATCATCACAGGAACAGGAAATAATCAGGTTATCTCTTTCTCTCTGTCTTCTTCTGGACCACTTGCTCTATTATCTTTACTTTTGAGACTGCTTTGTTCTGCTCTTTGCAGATCTGAGTTAGACACAATTAACCTTATCTCATTGACACACCTCTACTCTTGGCTCCCATGACACCACAATTACCTGGTTTTCTCCCACCTTATTGATATCACCTTCTTAGTATTACTACTACTACGATTGTTGTTGTTGTTGTTGTTGTTGTTGTTTTTGATGTTTTATTTTCCTCAGCAGACTCTTGAATATTGATATATCCTAAGGGTTTGAGTCTTGTCCTTCTTACTCTCTGAACACAATTTCATTAGAAGTTTTGACCTAGTGCTTTGCCCATTGCTGCTTAAAATTATTTTCTATACTCCCTAGTCCATGAGCTCCAGACCAATATCTCCAACCTCCTACATGTTATGTGTATATAAAAGTCTATAGGCTCCCCACATTTGACATGGCCAAAATAGAATTCTAGGTCCCCAGGCCTGTTTTCCCCTTGAGGTATTTCATGCCATGGTTCTAGCTAGTTCCTCAAGCCAAGTATCTAAGAACCATTCTTCCTGTCCTTATTCCTTCCTTCTGTTCACCATCTATGTGTAAGTCATCTGTACTTCCTGACCTGATGCAAATACGTAATCTGAAGCCTTTTACTGCTTTCTTTTTCTTCTCTAGTTATCTATCTGGACAAAATTATCATCTGTCACCTAGACTTAGTATGACCTCCAAACTTGTCCCTCTACTGCTATTCTTGTCCTTTTAGCTATCAGTTCCCCATACTTCTTTACCAGAGTTACAATGTAAGAATGTAAACCTAATCCTGTCACTTTAGGGTTAAAATGTTTCTTTTGCCTCCTAATGTGTTGAGAATAATAACTAAGTTTCTCATTCTCACACACAAGCTCTAAAATGATAAAATGTCTGCTGACTTCTGTAACCTGAAATAAATGGGTTTTCTCCTTTCCTTACTATAATACTTTGGTCACACTATGGGATTTCATTTTGCTCTCTTTTTCTTTTTTAATAAACCATGCTCTTTAAAGCATTAGGGCATTTGTACTTGACATTCTCTGCCTTGAATGCTGTCTCCATAGGTCTTTGCAGTGTTGTCTCATATCATATGACGCAATTCCAGAAAACTCTGAATACTAGAAAGACAAATAAAAAACTGATAAAATGATTATTCAGAAAAGTGGAGTGGGGCCAGAAGGGCATAAATGAAACTAATATGAGTTTATTTTTAATGTTTTTATTTTGAAACCTGTAAATTCAAAGAACAAGTATGTCACTGAAAAATGTAGTTCCTAAAATTAAAAACAAACGGAAGCTACTAACCATAAATGGTGGGGAAATGATGAAAAAAAGCAATTACAAGGATTTCCACTTCTGGACATGATATAATAAGGAGAACCAGAGTTGTCATGCCATGTTAAATAACAAGAAAACAGACAAAACTTGGGAAATGATGGTTTTCAGTTATTGCACAAGAGACAGTGCAAGACTGTGATCCCTGAAGTGAAATGGTTGAGGTGAGCCTAACCACCCACAAACAGTTTACACGCAACGTCATAGGATGATAGAAGTATATGGGAGGCCAAAGATGTCAGAATTTGTGAGGACGGAACAGCAGATAAGATGGTGCTAAACAGAGAGAGTGCTCTGCCCTGGTGATTTGAAGAGGTATCCCCTCTGGTTTTTTTCTTTTTTCTTTCTTTTTTTTTTTTTTTTTAATAAAGTATAGTTGATAGACAACATCCAGTTTCAAGGACACAACATAGTGATTCAAAAATTACATACATAATAAAACACCATGATATAGTATTGTGTTATAGTATTGACTATTTCCCCTATGCTTTACTTTTCATCCCCATGACTTAATTATTTTATAACTGGAAGTTTGTGCCTTCTTATCCCTTTGACCCGTTTTGCCCAGTCCCTAACCTCCTCCCACCGTAGGCAATCACCAGTTTGTTTTCTGCATTTATGAGTCCATTTTTCTATTTTGTTGTTGTTGTTGCTGCTGCTGGATTGATTTTTTTAGATTCCACATATGAGTGAAGTCATAAGGTATTCATCTTTCTTTCTTTGAGTGTATGACAGAAAACTCTGGAAGGCCAGGGTGAGAAGCCCTGGGCAGAGGCAGGATATAAGACTCACAGCTGTTTCCAAGATGGGAATATTTGCTCTCATAACAACCAGTTTGGAAAGTCTCCTAGTACATTGGGCATTGGTTTCACTCTTTGGGTTATAACCTTAATAAATGGGAGAACGTAGTCCTAGATGAAAGGCTGCCTTAGATCTGCCCTAACAAAGTGTAGAGGCAAGCCTTACTAGATTAAACTCTTTCAAAGTAACTGAGAGCTGCAAAACAGATTAATACTATTTAAAGAAATAAAGCTGAGTCAGTACCTAACAACATAAAATATCCAATACTCAGTATCCAATCAAAAAGACAAAGCATACAGAATAGTAAGAAAATATAATATATAACCATCAGAAAAATCACATAAAAAACCCCAAATGGGGCACCAGGATGGCTCAGTTGGCTAGCGTTTGGATTTCGGCTCGGGTCATGAAATCACAGTTTGTGAGTTTGAGCCCCACGTTGGGCTCTGTGCTGACAGCTCAGAGCCTAGAGCCTGCTTCAGATTCTAGGTCTCCTTCTCTCTCTCCCCTCCCCCACTTGCACTCTGTATCTCTCTGTCTCTCAAAAATAAATAAGTGTAAAAAAATTTTTTTTAAATAACAACAACAAACAACCCAGACATAACAGATGATACTGGAGAGGATTATAGCAAACCATGAAAAACCCACACAGAAAAAATGATTTTTGTTAAATGACTTCAGAACAAATTAATTTGACTACTACACATCATTAGTAGGACTTTTTTTTAAGTGGGATATTTTTTAAGGTTTCTAAAGAAATAAATAAAACACAAACTAAGACACATGAGCAAAAGAATTTAAATAAATATAAAATTGATAATATATCCACAAAGAGACTCTTTTAAGTGATTTCTGATACATTAGTGACTGAGTGACTATATCCTTGATGAGATATATTCTAAAGACAAATTAACTTTATCATAATTTTAAATAGCACAGAGTAGTTTTGTTTTGGGGAATAATGTTGATTTTGCTATCTGAAGCCATTATATTTAAATTACAGGGTAAATTAAATTATTATGTTATTATAATTAGAAACCATGATTTTCAATGCAAGAGAAAAGAGAGACAGTTATAAAATATGAGATGTTGAATAAACCTTTTAGGGCTTAATTAGACTTGAAAGTTTCACTAGTTACTCATAATATTTAAAAGGCAATTTTGCTATGTCTGCATTGAAAGAGCCTAGAAACAATAACATTCCAGGACCAGTGACCATCCCTGGCATTTAGATCTTAGTCTTTAAATACCATTTCTCACTAAAACAACTGAGGCCTTCTTAGAGAAATGGCTGATTTCTGATGCCGAGAACATGCTCAGTGTCCCTGGGATCTCATAGATATACTAGAAAGAAAAAATTTTTCACAGAGTACTGTGGTTATTGACAAGGGGAACCAATCTAAGGAGATCTTAGTATCCATAGTTATAATTCAAATTACAGTAAGGAAAGTATAATTTATTATAATATAACTAATATATATAATTACATGAGTTCATTGTAGTCATTCTCAAAAAAGAGAAATCCAAATTAGCACCAAATAATGACAACAATAAGAAATTCATTAGAGATTTAAAGGTAAAGAGATATTTATTCTGCCCTTTCTCTGCAAGCTACGTGTCAGGATGACCAAATCACTCCATGTGACAAGAGAATGCTTAGAAGACTACTTGGCTAATAAGTCTAGAAGAACTAAAGGAATTAAAAAAGCAACCTTGTAAAATTACCTAATGAAATGATTGAGTCAGTCAAGGATCACTAATTAAACCCTTTCATTAATGAAAAATTAATAAGGAATTGGATATGTGCATTGTGCCATACTATCTTTTTGTACTACCTGCTGGTTGCAAGTCAGGAACTGTCACTCCATGAAGGCTGGATCAGGCTGTCGTCACCTTCACCCAGGGATTTTAGTGGTCATCCAGACGTTAAGTGTGGGTTTTGTTTTTGTTTTTGTTTTTGTTTTGTTTTAAGCAGGCTTCATGTCCAGCATGGAGCCCAACACAGAGCTTGAACTCACAACTTTGAGATCAAGACATGAGCTGAGATCAAGAATTAGAAGCTAACTGATGCCACCTAGATGACCCAGATGTTAGGTACTTTTTAACATGAAATGATAATGAAGTGCACAGTGCCACCTGTTATATAATCTTTTCGAAAATGTCTAGCTTGGGGTGCCTGGGGGGCTCAGTCGGTTGAGCCTCCGACTTTGGCTCAGGTCAGATCTCACGTTGTGGGTTCAAGCCCTGCATTGGGCTCTGTGCTGGCAGCTCAGAGCCTGGAGCCTGCTTCTGATTCTGTGTCTCCCTCTTTCTCTCTGCCCACGCCCCTCTCATGCTCTGTCTCTCTCTGTATCAAAAATAAATAAAACATTAAAATTTTTTAAATAAAAAATAAAATAAAAATTTTTTTAATGTCTAACGTGGATATAATCAAGCCTTCATGCCTAACTTCAAGTTTATATGAAATATAGGGGGAAATGATGTTGTATGTCACCATGATAAAACCCACAAGCAAATCCAGAACAAGCCCAGTATCTTGAATGAGTCTAAACTATGGAGAAAAAAGAGGGGGAGGGGAGTAGCAGGATTCTTCTAGATTCAAAAAGATAGAACCTATTTTAAAAGTGGGACCTTGGTCTGAATAATCCAGTCCTAATAGACTTTTGGAGAATAACTGATATGGTGGGGAATTTGACATTAAGAAATGATTTGTGCCTAGTTTGTGCATGGTACTTTTTGTGCAGAAAAATTCCCTTGGTTTTCCAAGTTACTGAAGTATTGAAGAGATGAATTATGTCTATATATTACTTTAAAACAAAAACATACTAATAGTATATATGACAAAATCTTAATGAAATTTCTTAATGAAAATTTGGAAAAATCTATTATTTTCCAGGCACCCAAGCCAATTAATCTATCATATCACCTATTTTCCCCATGGCAATAGTCAAGTTTGTGAAATACTTTTTCTCCCCCCTGTGGATTTTCACGTCCCACACTAAAATGTTGGTTTGATCAGAGCAGGGACTTTCTCTATCATTATTCACCAGTGGAGTCCTGAGAATGATGCCTCACACATAGTAGATCTTTCTTTATTTCGATCTCTCTCTCTCTCTCTCTCTTTTTTTTAGTTAAGGAAAATAGAAAATAGGTTCATAACTGGATAGGTAAGTTAGAGGAAGATTATGAAATGCCACAAAGGATAATATGCAAGAATTAAACTATAATAATCAGGCAGTAAAGTGCTTCTGGAGACTTCTCAGCAGGTCAGTAATATGATCCAAGTTATAACATGATTTTGTCCACCCTTGCGAAGGGACTTTGCAATGTTTGATGATCCAGGTGATTTGCATAGGAAATAAGGCTGTTCAAGTCTTCATGGATTTCCACCATGGTTTGTGACTGACATGTAATATTTTATGGAGCCATTTAGGATTGTACAGGAATTCATGTACACATGCCTATGTAACTACTAAACTGAAGGGAAAATATGAATATCTGATTGAAAAGTTAATGTAAGAAACAAATTGTATCTCAACATGAGAAACCCAGATAGAGTTCCTGAAATTGTTTGCAGGTAGTATACGTCCCTTGAGGTTGTTTCTTAATTTTGTATAGTTGTGAAATGCCACATGCTTTACCCCCTCAAAGGTATTTTTACTTCTCTTCAGGAATTCTTTGGGGCATCTGTAACTATTCTATTTCTAACCGAGTGCAGATTGTCTTCCTAACCCCTTTCATTTCTCTACACCCTTCTTCTTCCACCATCTTTCCTTGAGAAAGCAAATGTGTTTAATGTTCCACTACAGAAAGGAAGGTTTCTGTAGCCTTGAAAGAGAGAAAACAATTCCCTTCTTCATTTGTACTTTTATTATTTTTTTCTTTAATGTTTATTTACTTTTTTTAAATGATAGTTTATTGTCAAATTGGTTTCCATATAACACCCAGTGCTTTCCCCACAAGTGCCCCCCCTCCATGACCATCACCCCCTTCCTCTCTCCCCCTCCCCCTTCAGCCCTCAGTTCATTTTCAGTATTCAATAGTCTCTCATGATTTGTGTCCCTCTCTCTCCCCAACACTCTTTCCCCCTTCCCCTCCCTATGAACCTCTGCTGGTTTCTCCTATTAGATCTATGAGTGCAAACATATGGTATCTGTCCTTCTCTGCTTGACTTACTTCACTTAGCATGACACCCTCAAGGTCCATCCACATCTGTACTTTTAAATTGGGATTGGTTAAATAATCCAATTATCTGTTGCTATATAACAAGTCACTCTAATATTTACTGGCTAAGTCAACTATTTAATTATGCTCACAAATTATGCAGGTCAAGAATTTGAACTGAGTACAATAGGGCTCATCTTTGTACTACAGTGTCTGTAACCTCAGCAGGGAAAGTTCTATGGCTTGTGGCTAGAACCATCTATAAGTTTCTTAATTCACATACCTAAGCCGGGATGACTCTGGACAGCCGACCTCACTGGGGACTATTAACCTCAGTGTACATGTAGACTCCTCAGGTGACTTGGGCTTCCCCACAGCATGGTAGCATTTAGGTAGTTGGGCTTCATTAAGCTCAGGATTATAAGACTCAGTGTTCCAGTGTCCAAAGTTTGTATTGGAAATCACATGGCATTGCCCCCTACTGTACTTAATTAGCTAAAGCAGCCACAGTTCTGTCCAGATTCAAGAGGAAAGAGATTCCCCCTCTCAATGGGAGGAATGTCAAATTTGCAGTCATATTTTAAAAATTTCCATGACTAGAAATAGTATCCAGTCAGAAATACTTCACTGGAGTGACTATTTAAAATAAGTATGCTTATTCTCAATCTTATACACCTGTGTTATGAGGCAGAGCAAACTCTGCAGGTCTGTCTTGAATATATCATGACCATTTTACTTCTTGTTCTACTGGGTCCTTTTTACACAGTGAATGATAGTATATAAATGTGTTGTTTTCATATCTCAGCTAACAAATTTTTAAACCATGCTTTATACTTCCAATGTACATACCTCCAATTCTGTAAAATTAAAGAGTGAAAAGATTAGTGGATCATTCACAAAATGAGCAAAGGATAATGATTCCTATCAACTCTAAACATCCATGATTCTCAATTCACTTTCTTCAGGACACATTTAGAGTTTGAGTTTATCAGATCACATAACCTGGTACTTTTGCTGTTCATAGACCAGTCATGACGATTCTGGGCTTTTAGCCTCAAGAAGCATGAACTGCACACAGACTTTTCAAATTGTTCCGACAGTCAGCCTAGTAAATTAATTATTGAACAGTCACTACCAAATGCTGTTGACATGTGTGCAGTTTGACAAGTCTGCTATAACATCCAGCCCTTTCAGGAAAGTAATTCTGTAAGGAAATTGCCTGCAATGGAAGTTCTGGGACTCAGCTGGGTGACAGCCATGTCATGGCAATCAATATAGGAACAAAAAAATCAAATATTAATGAAAGATAGATTTATTCGTGCACAGGATTAGTATTTTTTGTAAATGCCATCTTACTTCCACTGTCTACTTTCCAACAAGGTTGAGTGTTAGCTCACTGACACTAAACTCAAGGTGACATTTCTCATTTCAATTATTTCTTAGAGTGTCTTCCTCCTCCTCTTTTTCCTACCTCTTGTCAAGAATTGCAGACGACATAATGAAATACTCCATCAACTATGGAGCCTAGGATCTGGAAGCACAGGAGAGAGTTTTATTGAGATTGCTGAATGTAGAATACATCCTAATTTGAAAGCCAGCATGAGGTGATGAAGAGGATCTTGGCCTCAGGAAAAAAAAAATAATATGAAGATAATTTAAACTTAAAAGAAGTCTGAATTTCTGTTTCTAAATTAGCCATTAGCTAGCTATAAGTTGGAAACCTTTAAGATAAGACTCCTAGGGATGCTTATCCTGCTACATAATACTTGTTGAGTACTTAGGCTGGGTAATGTTAAGGAATCTCTTGTTTTCTGGAGAATAGGTACCCATTTCTAGTCAGTTATATTTATAGGAATCTCTTAAAATTTTGCTTTTAATTGCTTCTTTTGCAGAATGTGTAAGCAATCAGAAAAAGTCATGGAGTAGGGAAAAGCAGTAAGATCTATAATTATTAATAGTTAATAATTATTAATATATTATTTTTGGACACTAGTAATATTGAACAATTTCTGGTGAATTCATTGATCAGTTTGGTCAAAACGGCCAACATTCTGAACAATGAATATGTAATGTTCTTGAAGAGCTGGCTAAAGGAATTAAGCATAAAAACAAGTAGATGTCATCTTTCTTTGGAAACATGGAAAACCTTCCAGTTGTTGTTACTTGGTATATTTCCCAGAAACTTCTAACATTATAAGTTCTATCTTAGTTTGAAATGGAATATATTTGCTCATTTTTCTATGGAGTACACCAATCAAAACCATTCTTTAAGGCTTTATTAAATAAAGATAATATATTTAATTAATAAAGAATGAATAAAAATTTGGACTGGTGGAGGCATTGTGTTAACTTCAGTCTGAACTCACAAAAATTCAGTTGAAGGTAAGAGTCATCAGGGCATATAGGAGTAGATAGTGTTATAATGGAGTGTTGTTGTTTTTTTTTTCCTGGAAATTAGGTTTTTGGTAGTGACCTAGGATCAAAGGAATGAGGGATTAGGAGGAAAGAATCACTCTTTTCCTCCCTTCCCTTTTCTTCTCCTCCTTTCCCTTTCCCCCTCTGTGGTAGACAGAATAATTAATCTTCAAAAATGTTCATATTCTAATCCTCAGACCTATGAATAAATTATCTTACATGGCAAAAGGGACTTTGCACATGAAGTTTAATTACAGATCTTGAAATGCTGTGGAGGGTATCATGAATTATCCAAGTATGTCCAATGTAATCACAAGGGTCTGTGTAAGAGCGATGCAGATTGAGAGATGGGCAGATTGAAATTTTACCCTGCTGGCAAGAGGCAAGGAGCCAAGAAGTGAAGACAGCCTGTAGAAGCTAGAAATGACCGGGAACAGATTCTACCCTTAGGCTTCCAGAAGAACTTCAACCATGCTGGTACCTTGATGTTGGTCGTGTAAGACCTGTTTTTTGACTTCTGACTTAGAGAACTCTAAGATAATAAATCTGTGTTATTTTAAGCCCCTGAGTTTATACTAACTTGGTACTTCAGAAACAGGCCATTAATACAACCTCTATCTCCTTCCGTCGCTCATCCATGACTGCTGCTTCTCTTAATCTCCTCTTCTTTCTCTCCCCTTATTTTTGTCCACTTCCCTCTACCAATATTTCTCAAAATATACACTAGTGGAAAAGTAGGGCCTATGCCTATGTGGGATATATGGGAATGGAGGGGAGGGTATTAAAAAGGCAGAAAACATTGAATACCTTACACAATTCCTTTGAAAGGAATAAGCAGGGATCAGAAAAAATGAGGATGTGTTTACATGGTAATTAGGGATGGTCTCCTTAAGAAGGTGACTTTTATTTAGAGATGCCAACATTGAAAAGGAGCCACATGCAGCAGAGCTGTGTGTTGTTGGGGGTATCTTCTGTCCAGATAGAAGGGCTAGTAGGAGGCAGGGTAGACTAGTCAGTCAAAGCAGTTCAGGTTGCATTTTAAGAGTAAGACTTGTCAAATCATAATCATTCTTTTTAACCTCACTGAGTAAAAAATCAATACCTTTCATATGCGGGATTTCAAACTCTCATCTAACATTTAGTTCAAGCTGCCAAAATTCTTGCTCTTGAGGATGTGGAGAGGTTTGATTAATTGGTTTGGCTCCAAGTATCCCCCTACATGGAGTAGTAATGTCTAGTAGTGTAACGCTCTGAAGGCAGCAGACTGTTGGCTTAGCTGGTGCGGCATGCGAGCCGGTTAATAAGGGGAGTGTAGCTGCTATGCAGGGCCTTTCCTCTCATGCACTCTGCACAATTAGGGACTCAGTGGATGGTGCAGTTGACTATCTTTCCATCTTCTTTTCACCTTTAAATTTTAGTTCTCATTTATGTTTGATGTCTTTCATAGCACAGTCTCCAGAAATCTCCCCTTCTCTTGATAAGAGCTCTTGTCCCATTTATGGCACCAGCTGAGGATACCGATACCACTTCCTCTTTACTCCCACACTGCTCTTAACTCCAGCCCTCTCTAATAGAAAGTGGAATATTGAGAGGATATCATGGATAATTCAAGTAACTGAATGCTTTTCCTTTGTATTATCCAGATAGGTAACCAACAGGTACCTTTTGGCTTTAACTGCCTGGATAAATGCCTTTAAAAAATAATGTATTTGAGGCTTTGACTTATTGTTATATCAGATAGTAAGGTATAGCATTTATAAATGATAAAAGGAAGAACTGGGCTAACTGTTGAAAGTCAGTCAGGTCATTGGCTATGTGACTTTGTTATTACTGAGTACTGACTTTGTTTCTCTTACCATCACAGTCTTGGATGGTGTTCTATTTCATTTTTATTTTTGTTAAGTTCCTTTATTTTGAGAGAGACAGAGAGCCTGAATGGAGGAGGGGGGGGGCGGAGGCTCCAGCTGTCATCCTCAGAGCCTGACTTGGGTCTCAAACTCCTGAACTATGAGATAATGAGTGGAACCAAAACCAAGAGTCAGTCGCTTAACCGACTGAGCCACCCAGGCATTCCTATCTTATTTTTAAATAGTCAGTCTTACCACCGACTTTACTCCTTGACTGCCTGTTTCCTCCAACTGCTTTCTGAAAGGTCCCTGATTCCCTCCTAGTAATTAAATTCAGTATCTTACTACTCTTCATTATTTTTTATTTCTCTTATGGGTGACATTCTAGACACCCCTATTTTCTTAACTATTTTCCACAATAACTTCTCTGATACTTTAATTATTTGATTACATTTTGTGGGTTTCTTCTTCTGTCTAAATCTTACTTCTCTTAGTATTCCATGCTTAGATACAAGGATGCCACTAGGATCTGCCCTTAGTCATGTTTTTTTGGCTGTATATTTTTGACTTGGCAATCTCATAACACGTCATTTCTCTTTGTGTACATTCTCTTCAAGACTGGATTCTTTACTGAGCTGCATTTCTAACTCTATAATAGACATCTGTATCCAAGTGCCCTTCTGGTACCTATTAGGGGCTTGCAAAGTTTCTCCACTGAGTCTGAGTTCACTGGGAGATCTTGCCATCTGACCATGCTAGTCAGTGGGCTCAGGAATATCATGTGGCTTAAGTCCTAGGACTCTGAATACCATGGCCTGGTAGTTCTGCCACTAGAATGTTCTACAACAGTCCTTCCAGGTTGATTTCTGGCAAAGTCACTGGAAGCAATTCCAGGAGTTACCCAACAGAGTCATATATTTATTATAACACGGTGGCTACTCACAATGGATGTATCACTGATTTGCATAGAAGGGCTCAGTCTTACCCAGCCCATCCTTAATGGAATGTTTTTTTCTCTTTCCCTTACTCTGCTATATCTTTCTATGCTGCTCTGGGCTACAGACTATCTGCGAAGGTATGGAGAAAACCATAATATTGTTCTTTGTTTGCTCTTTTCCAATATTACCACCAATGAATGAAGGAAATTGGTGTTTGCAGAAAATGGGACATGATAACCTAGACGTTCTGGATGCCTCATGGGGAGTTGATGGTCAGTCATCTAGTGGGACTTCAGCTGTTCACTGCTTCACCTCCGTGCTCCCCCCAAACAGACCTCTTCTTTCTCAATTGGCTCGCTAAGTGTGTTTTCTTTATTTTTTCCAGTTGTTTTGGAATGACTTGGCATCCAAACACCCAAGCTCTGTGTTCTGGAGCTGCTTTTGTTTCTGATTAGAATGTTATGGAAATAGTATAGCTATGTGATAATGAGGGTCTGTTGACACAGAACTGAAGTCCTGGCTGTGGGAATGAAAAGGGAGGGACAAGTACAGAAAACAAATGATGAATTTAATGAGACTTGAGAGTTCTTTATGAAGAAAGGGTGAAGGAGAGGGCGGAGTTGAATAGCAATAATAGTTAACATTCATCGAACCCTTACTTATGTGCTGGGCATTATTCCAAGTTCTACCCATATTATCTCCATTAAGGAGTTGTAAATAGGTTAATGTTGAAGTCTGACCAGAACCAGCTGGTGGTATATGTCAGTACCACTCACGGGAAAATCTACAAATGGGTGTAAACCCATAAACTGCATTGATCCATGTACAGTGAGCGTAGAAACTAAAAGTAAGGAATAAGGATTAGAAGATTTTATGGAAAATTGACAGAGTGACTTTATATAATAATAAAATTTGGCCTTCTATGTTTTATGCCTTTGCTTTTGTATTTCACACAATTCATTGGGAGAGGGAGAGGGGCATTTAGAGGATTGGTTTCAAACTTCCTTTTCTCACTAAATTCAGTTTGTTTAGTCTGTGTAGAAGTAGTAATACCAGTGATAGCACTTCTTGGGTCTCATTAAAATAGTTTTTGCTTTAGGCTCTTCTTAGTTTGGTACAAACTGTTTCACATTTTTTTAGAGAGAAATATTTCAAAGAATTCTTATGGATGTTTATAGCTGAGCTGAATAAGTGGGAAGGGCCTATTGAAACTTAGCTCATTTTTGCCTATGAGAAAGATCTCAATCTAATCTACTGAGAACTGGCAAAGGGAGATGCTTTTGTAAAGATTCTGCAGGAAGTATTGTTACCACATATGACTATTCTTACCTGGGTTCAGAAGAGTTCAGTCCCTATTATATTTGTACCATGGTTGTTTGTTTTGTTAATGGAGCCAAAGGTGGTGTTTATGGAAAGCAGGCTCATTCTATTTCTTCTTGATATATGGTCAGACGGATGTGGGAGACAAAGTCAGAAGGCAAGGATAGATAAAATTAAATTTGCTCATAACCTGCCACCTATTGACAAATACTTGAAGCAGGCAGAGTATAAGATTTCTCTAGGAACTCCCTCTTGTCTTAATGTTAATGCTTTGCTAGAGGGAAAAATAATCTTAGCTTGACAATAGCTAGTCAGAATCCTGTGAATCTTCTGTAGCATATGAAAATCCTTTTTGGAAACTTCCCCTTGCCTTTACCTCCCCAATTCCCAAGTATCATGTAATCAGTCACTCCTCACAATCCTGGGACAGCTCTTTTTGCCCATAAACCATGTATTTGAGCTTTAATAAAACCACCATTTTGCATTAAAATTGTCTCAAGAATTCTCTCTTGACCACTGGCTCTGGACCTTCACCACCACTCCACAACCACATCAAGACCACAGGGTCAAATTAGGCAAAACCTAAAATCTTCCTCCAGAAATCCAAGGAAAAGTAGAAAAATCCAACAAGAAAGTAAATGATCCTGTTGTCTGTATTTCAATTTGCCAAAATTATTTGAATAGTTGTATAGGACTTTCTTGAAGTGGCCATTCTATAAGTCCCTTCTTTTTGTTAGGCTTAGCCTAGCCTATCCAACCACTAAACTAAGGCCAATGGGGGGTATGTGGCAGATTACACTACAAGTAGATGGGTAAAATTACTCTTTTCACTGTTGGGCAGGCAGAGCATCACTGTGGGAACTGTCCATTGTGTTGACTCTCTCCCACGTCTGATCCTCCTTTTAACATGCCTTTATGGGGCATAGGACTCAATGTGGAGGACACATTTCTTACTGTGAAGCTTAGAAGAGTTCCTGAGCCTCCTTGACTCTGGATCTCTCACATTCCACCCTGCCCATAGGTGTTAGCAAGCATGGGTTCAGAGAAGAGCACTTAGGGAAGCATTATAGGGTGGCCTGCCCTCCTGTAATGTGAGAAGACACAGACAGGAAGAGAGGAAAGTGGAAATGTTTTACAGGGTCACACCCAAGAAACTCCAGCAGTTTGCAGGAGTCTGTGCTATAAGGCAAAGTCTACCAGTTTCCCCATTTAAGCTATATCAGAATTGTTTTACTTAAGCTTTGACTCTGCCTTGTCTGACTCAATTTCTCCCACCAAGTTGATTTGGGTCCATGTTCCTTCATTAAAAGTGTTTCTCATTGCCTTGCCTTTATTAAAAAAAAAAAAAAAAGCTCTGGCATTACTTAAAATCAAAAGGAACCCACAAGTAGTTGGCCCACTGTCTTTTCATCCATGACTTAATTATTTATTAAAAGACCATGAAGAGCACCCTGCCTCTTCATCAGGACCCAAGACACGCCCCCCAGGTTCCCTTCACCCCACATGCTGGCTTCCCTCCCCACAAGGCAGCTCTGGAAGAAGCCTGTCAGCGCTGGGAAGGAAACCAAGCAGATAGTCAGGAAATCAAGTATTCACCAGCAACGGGCATTTGGAGTGCAGCAAGTTCAATTTGCCAGATAATTTGCTTCCCACACTCAGCTTTACCTACAGCACAATGAAATACATTTCAATCTAAATTGCCTCCTAACTCCAATCAGCATTAATTTAATAATACATATTCAACAGATATAAACACTTTAAATGACTGGAAAATGAGTACAGATCCACATGTGTTTATGCTGATATTGGTGCCTAAATATGATATTTATCAGTGGTGGCAATGGAAATGTTTTTTTCATTTTATTCCCCCCTCCCGGATGTGAATACAAAATCATTTACAAGCTGCTAAAGGGTTTATATATTGGTAGGGCTGGGAAAGCCCTCAGCTACTTTTCTTTGCTTTCCTGTGTGTTATTACGATTTTCCCTGCTGGGCCTCACTCTGGTTGAGAAGTTTTTCCTCTAATCAGGACACAGTGCTACCTCTGCTGGTTGGTGTAGAGGCTCACCTCCACCTGCAGAGGTGATTTTTCTTCCAGCTTTGTGGGAAAAAACGGGAAACTGAGGAAACATTAACATATAGGCAAGGGGGTCACAGTAAGAGCCTTTAGAACAGAGAACATGTTGAAATAGAATAACTCCTCTGCAGATGGGGAAACTGAACTCCTGAAAGGAAATGAGTGTTTCTTAGAGTGTTAGGCAAAGCAAGGACCTGCGGGCTTCTGGACACCCCCTGGTGCATCTTCCACTCTGGGAAAATGTAAAGGACTTATAACTTACATGGAACTAGAATGGCATTTTTTATTGGTGTTCAAAGACATGGTTTAGCAGCTGAAAAAATAATAGAAAAGAAATTTGAGACTTTAATATAAAGGCAAATGGTAGTGATAGTGGAAGAAGTTTTACAAGACTGTGTTGAACTACAGTTTTCAAAAAGTTAAAAACATGACCCTGCTACAAATAAAGTATAAGCATGCGTCGATTTATTAACTCATTAATAAAGAAACAGATGAGATGGTAAAGCTGGTTGCTTTGAGGAATTGAGCATTGATAGGAACTAAGAAATATTGGCCTAAGTTTGCTAGGTTGGATACAAAATGGGTTAATGTCTACAAGGCAATAAAACCTTAATACCTGAGTATTTGGAGATATCTTTTCTACTGGACATAAATCTACAAGTTAATGTGCAGTGTCACAGTACCTGGACTCCAATCAAACAGTAAATAGCAGTATCAAAGACAAGTATAGTCTTCCAGAGAACTAATCTTTGGGTGAACCTGGTAAGATATATCTCAGTATGCCACTATTCCTACCTCTCACCTTACTTCACAGATTTGAGTAATAAGGCAGATTTAGGTCATCATTGAAATAGATGATCGAAATAATCACTCTTTGCATTTTTCTAATATACTTCTACCAGACCCTGCCTGCCCTGGTCACACGCTTGCTGTCAGCAGACTCAAAGCCTTTGTGGGCTTTTGTATTTCCACCCTCTCTCACAGAGTCCTTACTTTTTCTTCCTCCAATTCGGTACTTCTTTACATTTCTAATGTTAGGCCCACAAGATCTTTAGATTTGTACAGTTCCTCCTGTCATGGATCAATCTAGTGATCTTTAAAGTCAGAAATGATCATGCTAGAAAAAAGTCCATGCCAACAATAGAAAGGCCAGACCCAGAAAGCAAAAACTAAATTTTCCCTGAGAGAGGAAGAAATGTGGAAGAAACTAAGGATACTCAAGCATTAGAGATATTATTTTATCCCTGCCACCAGTAAGATTCCCACCCAGCAGTAGGACTGTCAGAGATTCATGGTCTGGAAAACATACAAAGATTTGGCATTTGGGGACAAATGTACCAATTCAGGGTAGCATCAACTATTTCTCTATCAGCCCTACCCCTTCCTGGGCTATCCTAAAAACCACTTTGAAGATTCCAAGCTTTCAGTGAAAAATTTTGTTGGTGCATTCTCTTTTTTCAGATTTCTGTTTGTTTTCATGGATATATAATTATTATTAACCATTTGATTTGTTTATTCAGGCACATACACTTTAATAGCAATACTAAGTTCTAATATTTTAAGAAAAATGTGTTTGAAGCTGACATTTCATTGGGTTTCTCACAGGATCTAAAACTTGGAATGCATTTGCTGGGTATAAATAATTAAAGACATTTCTGCCTTCAGATGGAGTCAGTAAATGCAGAATTTGTTTACTTTTAAAATAGATCAGAGACACCGTGATGTGAGGTTTAAGGTTGGAAGACCCTGGTTGTCACCTGAGGATTCTTAAAGGTAGCTGTGTAGTCTTGGGCTAGCTCTGCAGACCTGAGTGGGAAAGCAACTCTTGCTTGGGTCTTTGAGTTCTACTGGGAGCTAGGGAAGAAAAGGTGGGGGGAGTAAGTAAATGGGGGGCATCATGGAATCCTGCTCTCCTGTTTCTCAGTGAATGGCTTCTTTGAGTATTTGCATATTATATCTAGTATAGTACAATTTAATGTTATTTTAACTTTATTTATTTTTGCAACATACCTAAAGGATATAGTAATCCTCATCATTAACAGAGGTGCATTTTGATTAATTTTAAAGGCTGATGGTGGATGGGCAATGGACATTACCTCTTAGCATGTGAGTATTCTTCATTTTGGAGTACTCTGTCCCCCTCTATGTGAATTCTGTTAGCCCCTACCCCTAGAGAAGCACTGCTGTGAACAAAGAGGTTAGAGAGATACTGATGTCCCCACTGACACATGCATTGTCTCTGTAGTGCTCAACCTCTGCCCCCACACAGCAGTCACCATTGAAGCCCTCTGAGTGCAGGTCTTAGAACCCAGGAGTCTTCTACCTGTGAGTGCATTTTGCATGATCTCCTCAAAAGGACCAGTAGATATTCTGGCTGGGGTGTGAATAACTCATTAGGTTATAGTCCAAGGGTATCCTGAGCTCAACAAACTGGGGCTCACATTTGGGCACTGAAACTTTGGTATATTTCACCCTTGTCTTACATTTCCTACCATCTGTTGACTTCTTTCATTCTGGAGTTCTGGCTATTGACCAAATTTTGGCACAGATGGCGCAAGATCAGTAACCATTTCTCTGTGGCTACATCTCTTTAACATTTTTTGGTAAGTGTTTATTTGAAGGGAGAAGGGGAGAGAGAGACAGAGAGAGAGAGAGAGAAAAGGAGAGGGAATTCAAAGGAGGCTCCATGCTCTCATTACAAAGTCTGACATTGGGGCTCAAACCCATGAACCGTGAGATCATGACCTGAGCCAAAGTCAGATGCTCAACCAACTGAGCCACCCAGGTGCCCGTCTGTGGCTGCATCTTTTATATGGGATACCATATCCTATAAATAGGATTCATAGGCCTTTAAATTTTATACAGATTGGCACATCATGGCTTCAGAGCTCTATGATTTTTGAGATTTCTCATGAGATGTGAATGCAAGCTCTCATGTAGACCAATGTTTCCCAAATTATCTATGGTGAAGGGTCAGTTTTATTGTTTTAAAAATTTTTAATCCATTACAGACTAATGTACCTTTACAATGCAAGAAAATGAGTTTCTAAAAATGAAACTAAAAAAGATAGTACAAGCTCTTTTTTTATAGTATTAGATTTAACTAGCATAAAATTATCCTCTCAAGTCTCTGTTAAAGTTTCTGAATGCTTTCTTCTAAATTTTTATCACTTACTTTGCTGTGTAACAAGCAACTCACAGAGCAGTCCTGTTGAC